>NW_023270513.1:16901597-16927844 GCF_011800145.1 Mirounga leonina
TGCCAGTACCATGCTGTCTTGATGATGACAGCTTTGTAATAGAGCTTGAAGTCCGGAATTGTGATGCCGCCGGCTTTGCTTTTCTTTTTCAACATTCCTCTGGCTATGCGGGGTCTTTTCTGGTTCCATACAAATTTTAGGATTATTTGTTCCATTTCTTTGAAAAAAGTGGATGGTATTTTGATGGGGATTGCATTGAATGTGTAGATTGCTCTAGGTAGCATTGACATCTTCACAATATTTGTTGTTCCAATCCATAAGCATGGAAAGTTTTTCCATTTCTTTGTGTCGTCCTCAATTTCTTTCCTGAGTATTTTATAGTTTTCTGAGTACAGATCCTTTGTCTCTTTGGTTAGATTTATTCCTAGGTATCTTATGGTTTGGGGTGCAATTGTAAATGGGATCGACTCCTTAATTTCTCTTTCTTCTGCCTTGTTGTTGGTGTATAGGAATGCCACTGATTTCTGTGCATTGATTTTATATTCTGCCACTTTACTGAATTCCTGTATGACTTCTAGCAGTTTTGGGGTGGAGTCTTTTGGGTTTTCCACATAAAGTATCATATCATCTGCAAAGAGTGAGAGTTTGACTTCTTCTTTGCCGATTTGGATGCCTTTTGTTTTTTTGTTGTTGTTGTTGTCTGATTGCTGTGGCTAGGACTTCCAATACTATGTTGAATAGCAGTGGTGATAGTGGACATCCCTGCCGCATTCCTGACCTTAGGGGGAAAGCTCTCAGTTTTTCCCCATTGAGAATGATATTCGCTGTAGGTTTTTCATAGATGGCTTTTATGATATTGAGGTATGTACCCTCTATGCCTATACTCTGAAGAGTTTTGATCAAGAAAGGATGCTGTATTTTGTCAAAAGCTTTTTCTGCATCTATTGAGAGGATCATATGATTCTTGTTCTTTCTTTTTTTAATGTATTGTATCACATTGATTGATTTGCGGATGTTGAGCCAAACTTGCAGCCCAGGGATAAATCCCACTTGTTCGTGGTGAATAATCCTTTTAATGTACTGTTGGATCCTATTGGCTAGTATTTTGGTGAGAATTTTTGCATCCATGTTCATCAGGGATATTGGTCTGTAATTCTCCTTTTTGATGGGGTCTTTGTCTGGTTTTGGGATCAAGGTAATGCTGGCCTCATAAAATGAGTTTGGAAGTTTTCCTTCCATTTCTATTTTTTGGAACAGTTTCAGAGAATAGGTATTAATTCTTCTCGAAATGTTTGGTAGAATTCCCCTTGGAAGCCATCTGGCCCTCGGCTTTTGTTTTTTGGGAGATTTTTGATGACTGCTTCCATTTCCTTAGTGGTTATAGGTCTGTTCAGGTTTTCTATTTCTTCCTGGTTCAGTTTTGGTAGTTGATACATCTCTAGGAATGCATCCACTTCTTCCAGGTGATCTAATTTGCTGGCATAGAGTTGCTTATAATATGTTCTTATAATTGTTTGTATTTCTTTGGTCTTGGTTGTGATCTCTCCTCTTTCGTTCATGATTTTGTTGATTTGGGTCTTTCTCTTTTCTTTTTGATAAATCTGGCCAGGGGTTTATCAATCTTGTTAATTGTTTCAAAGAACCAGCTCCTAGTTTCGTTGATCTGTTCTACTGTTCTTTTGGTTTCTATTTCTTTGATTTCCGCTCTGATCTTTATTATTTCTCTTCTCCTGCTGGGTTTAGGCTTTATTTGCTGTTCTTTCTCCAGCTCCTTTAGGTGTAGTGTTAGGTTGTGTACTTGAGACCTTACTTGTTTCTTGAGAAAGGCTTGTATTGCTATATACTTTCCTCTTAGGACTGCCTTTGCTGCATCCCAAAGATTTTGAATAGTTGTGTTTTCATTTTCATTGGTTTCCATGTATTTTTTTAATTCTTCTTTAATTTCCTGGTTGACCCATTCGTTCTTCAGTAGGATGCTCTTTAGCCTCCATGTATTTGAGTTCTTTCCAACTTTCCTCTTGTGATTGAGTTCTAGTTTCAAAGCATTGTGGTCTGAAAATAGGCAGGGAATAATCCCAATCTTTTGGTACCGGTTGAGACTTGATTTATGACCTAGGATGTTATCTGTTCTGGAGAATGTTCCATGAGGACTAGAGAAGAATATGTATTCTGTTGCTTTGGGATAGAATGTTCTGAATAGGTCTGTGAAGTCCATTTGGTCCAGTGTGTCATTTAAAGTCTTTAGTTCCTTGTTGATCTGTCCATTTCAGTGAGAGGGATGTTAAAGTCCCCCACTATTATTGTATTGTTGTTGATGTGTTTCTTTGCTTTTGTTATTAATTGCCTTATATAATTGGCTGCTCCCATGTTAGGGGCATAGATATTTACAATTGTTAGATCTTCTTGTTGGATAGACCCTTTAAGTAGGATATAATGTCCTTCCTCATCTCTTATTACAGTCTTTGGTTTAAAATCTAATTTGTTTGATATAAGGATTGACACCCCAGCTTTCTTTTGGTGTCCATTAGTATGGTAAATGGTTTTCCACCCCCTCACTTTCAATCTGGGGGTGTCTTTAGTTCTAAAATGAGTCTCTTGCAGATAGCATATCGATGGGTCTTGTTTTTTAATCCAGTCTGATAGCCTGTGTCTTTTGATTGGGGCATTTTGCCCATTTACATTCAGGGTAACTTTTTTTTTTTTTAAGATTTTATTTATTTATTTGAGACAGAGAGAATGAGAGGGAGGAGGGTCAGAGGGAGAAGCAGACTCCCTGCCAAGCAGGGAGCCCGATGCGGGACTTGATCCCGGGACTCCAGGATCATGACCTGAGCCAAAGGCAGTTGCTTAACCAACTGAGCCACCCAGGCGCCCCATTCAGGGTAACTATTGAAAGATAGGAATTTAGTGCCATTGTATTGCCTGTAAGGTGACTGTTACTGTATATTGTCTGTGTTCCTTTCTGGTCTATTTTGCTTTTAGGCTCTCTCTTTGCTTAGAGGACCCCTTTCAAGATTTCTTGTAGGGCTGGTTTTGTGTTTGCAAATTCCTTTAGTTTTTGTTTGTCCTGGAAGCTTTTTATCTCTCCTTCAATTTTCAATGACAGCCTAGCTGGATATAGGATTCTTGGCTGCATATTTTTCTCATTTCGTGCTCTGAATATATCCTGCCAGTCCTTTCTGGCCTGCCAGGTCTCTGTGGATAGGTCTGTTGCCAATCTAATGTTTCTACCATTGTAGGTTACATATCTCTTGTCCCGAGCTGCTTTCAGGATTTTCTCTTTGTCTATGAGACTCGTAAGTTTTACTATTAGATGTCGGGGTGTTGACCTATTTTTATTGATTTTGAGAGGTGTTCTCTGTGCTTCCTGGATTTTGATGCCTGTTTCCTTCCCCAAATTAGGGAAGTTCTCTGCTATAATTTGCTCCATTATACCTTCTGCCCCTCTCTCTCTTTCTTCTTCTTCTGGGATCCCAATTATTCTAATGTTTCATCTTATGGTATCGCTTATCTCTTGAATTCTGCCCTCATGATCCAGTAGTTGTTTATCTCTCTTTTTCTCAGCTTCTTTATTTTCCATCATTCGGTCTTCTATATCACTGATTCTCTCTTCTGCCTCATTTATCCTAGCAGTTAGCGCCCCCATTTTTGATTGCACCTCATTAATAGCCTTTTTGATTTCTACTTGGTTAGATTTTAGTTCTTTTACTTCTCCAGAAATGGTTTCTCTAATAACTTCCATATTTTTTTCAAGCCCAGCTAGTATCTTTAAAGTGATGATTCTGAACTCTAGATCTGACATCATACTAATGTCCGTATTGAGTGGGTCCCTGGCAGTTGGTACTACCTCTTGTTCTTTTTGTTGAGGTGATTTTTTCCGTCTTGTCATTTTGTGCAGAGGAGAATAGATTAATGAGAGAACAGAATGGTAGCAGAGTAACAACGTCCCCAGAAAATATACTCTAAACCAATCAGAAAAGACCTGAAGCAGTGGAAAAAGAAACGGAAAGAGAGAAAAAAGAAAAAGAAAAAGATAAAAACAAACAAAAACAAACAAAACAAAACAACAACAAAAAGAAAACCAGAATGTGATCAAATATGATCAGGCTGGTATATAAATCAGTGCCTCACACTAGATTTGGGGTGTATTTTGGTCTTTTAGAAGAAAGTGCTTCCCAAAATTTTAAAGAAAGAAAAACTTATATATATACAAAAATAAGGGTTGATATGATGAAGGGATGGAATATGACTGTAAAGATGGAAATTATAAAAAATTTTATAAAAGGACTTGATAAGTTGTTTCAAAAGAGGAAGAAGAGGATTTAAAAAAAGAGAAAAAAGAAAAAAGAAAAAAAAAGGAGAGAATGTGATCAGGCTGGGGAGTAGAAAAAACCATATACTAGAGATTTAGGGTATATTTTAATCTTTTAGAAGAAACTATCTCAAAATTTTAGAGGGAGAACAACTTATATATATATGTCAAAAATACGGGTAACTAATATGAAGGGATAGAATATGACTCTAAAAATGAAAAATAGAAATGTTTTTTTAAAAAAGGGATTGATAAGATGTTGGTTGAAAAAGGGAAAAAGAAAAATTCAAATAAAAAAATAAAAAAAAATAAAAAAGACAGTTAAAAAAAATTAACTTTGAAAGACTAAATAATCATGGTAAAAAAGCCATGAATTCTATGTGCAGTATTCCCCTAGCGCTGGAGTTCGGGTGTTCTCATTGATGGGTTAACTTAGTCTTGGCTGGCTTTTCTCGCTGATCTTCTGGGGAGGGGCCTGTTGCCATGGTTTCCAAATGTCTTTGCCGGAGGCGGAATTGGCCCGTCCTTGCCCCCTCCTGGCTAAGTAATCTGCTCGGGTTTGCTCTCCGGAGCTTTTGTTCCCTGCGAGCTTTCCGTACAGCTTTGGAGGTGGAGAGTGAAAATGGCGGCCTCCCAATCTCTGCCTCAGAGGAGCCGAGAACTCGGGGCCCCGCTCCTCAGTGAGCCCCCAGAGAAAAGCCATCAGTCACTCCCGTCTCCCCGGTCTCCGGCTGCACTGAGTGCTCACCTGGCCTGTGACCGCGCGTTTCTATCTTGGCACCTGACCCCGGGTGGAGTCTCCAAACCCAGCAGATCCCTGCGGTGCACTCCCACGCGGCTCCTCCAGGCGGAGGAAGGTGAGTCTCCCCGGATCTGCCGCTTGTGGGGTCCCTGCTGGAGGAGCAGGGGCCCGACTGTGCCGCGGATCACGGTTTATGGCAACCCCGAGCTGAGAGCCTGCGCCTGGGCTCCGCCTGTGCAGCCGGCTTCCCTGCTCCCTTAACTGGGAGCTCTGCCACACTCAGGCACCCCCGGTCTTTCTGTGACCCCGAGGGTCCTGAGACCACACTGTCCCGGAGGCTTCCACCCCCTGCTTAGCCACCAGAGTGACGTCCCTCAGCGGAGCAGACTTTTAAAAGTTCCGATTTTGTGCTCCGCGGCTCTATCACTTGCCGTAAGTGGCCGATGGAGGCCCCTCCCCCGCCGTCTATCCTCCCGAATATCGCCTCGGATTCACTTCTCCGCACGTCCTACCTTCCAGAAAGTGGTCGCTTTTCTGATGAGAGAGTTGTTGCTCTTCTTTTCTTCGATCTCCTGTTGAGTTTGTAGGTATTTAGAATGGTTTGATCCCTATCCAGCTGAATTCCTGAGAGGAGACGAAATCCAGGTCTCCTACTCCTCCACCATCTTGCTCCGCCCCCCAAAATTTTTTATTTATTTATTTAAGAGAGAGAGCGCACATGAAGAGAGGGGCAGAGGGGGAGGGAGAAAAAGGGAGAGAATCCCACGCAGACTCTATGCTGAGCAATGAGTCCAACCCAGTGTTCAATCTGACAACCCTGAGATCATGACCTGAGCTGAAACCAAGAGTCAGATACTTAACCAACTGAGCCACCCAGGCACCCTGTCAAAAGCTTTTTCTGCATCCATTGAAATGATCATTTGGGTTTTATCCTTTCTTTTATTAACGTCACATATCACGTTGACTGATTTGCAAATACTGAACCACCCTTGTAACACAGGAATAAATCTCACTTGATCATGGCCAATCATTTTTGTTCAATGTAGTATTGGATTCATTTTGCTAGTATTTTTTTTTTTTTTTTGAGAATTTTTTCTTATTCATCAGGGATGTTGGCCTCTTTTTCTTAATGTCTTTATCTAGTTTTGGTACCAATGAATTTGGAAATTTACCTTCCTTTCCTCTTTTTTTTTTTTTTTTTTTGAATAGTTTGAGAATAGGTATTAACTCTTCTTTAAATATTTTATAGAATTGGTCTGTGAAGCCATCTGGTCCTGGACTTTTGATTTTTGCAGTTTTTATTTACTGATTCAATTTATTTCCTGATTATCAGTCTATTGAAATTTTCTATTTCTTCCTATTTCAGTTTGGTAGCTTATGTGTTTCTAGGTATTTATCCATTTCTTCTGGTTGTCCAGTTTGTTGGCATATAATTTTTCATAATATTCTCTTATATTTGCTTGTATTTATGTGGTGTTGGTCATGATTTCTCCTCTTTCACTTGTCATTTTATTTGGGTCCTTTCTCTTTCCTTTTTGATAGGTCTGGCTGTGGATTTATCAATTTTATTAATTTTTTGAAAGAACTAGTTCCTCTTTTCATTGATCTGTTCTATTTTTTTTATTTTTGTATATCATTTATTTCTGTTCTAATCTATAATTTCCTTCCTTCTGCTGGCTTTAGACTTTTTTTGTTGTTCCTTTCTTAGCTCCTTTAGATGTATGGTTAGTTTGCTTTGATATTGTTCTTGTTTCTCGAGGTAAGCCTGTATTGCTCTATATTTCCTTCTTAGGACCATTTTTGCTGCATCCCAAATGTTTCAGACAATTGTGTTTTCATTTTCACTTGTTTCCATGTATTTTTTTAATTTCTTCTTTGATTTCCTGGTTGACGTATTCATTGTTTAGTAGCATTTTGTTTAACCTCCATGTATTTGTGGTCTCTCCAGATTTTTTCTTGTGGTTGACTTCTAGTTTCATAGAATTGTGGCCAAAAAATGTGCATGGTGTGAGTTCAATCTTTTTGTATTTGTTGAGGCTTGTTTTGTGATCTCATCTGTGATGTGTTCTGGGGAATGTCCCATGTGCACTTGAAAAGAATGTATATTCTGCTGTTTTAGGATGGAATGTTCTGAATATATTAATTAGGTCCATCTGGTCCAGTGTGTCATTTAAGGCCATTGTGTTTCCTGTTAATTATCTCTTTAGATGATCTGTGCATTGATGTATGTCAGGTGTTAAAGTCCCCTACTATTGTTGTATTATTATCAATGAGTTCCTTTATGTTTGTTTTTTATTTGTTTTATATATTTGAGTGCTCCCATATTTGGTGCATAAAGAGTTACAGTTGTTATGTTGTTATGTCTTTGGTTGGATTGTCCCCTTTATTATTATATAGTGTCCTTCTTTGTCTCTTGTTACAGTATTTGTTTTAAAGACTAGTTTTTCAATTTGGCTTTCTTTTGACATCCATTGCATGATAAATATTTCACCATCTCCTCACTTTCAATGCTAGGTCTGAAATTTGTCTCTTGCAGGTAGCATATAGATGGGTCTTCTTTTTTTGTTTTTTAATCTATTCTGTCACCCTAGGTCTTTTGATGGGGATGTTTAGTCCATGTACATTCAATATAATTATTGATAGACATGTATTTATTGCCATTTTATTACTTGTTTTGTCATTGTTTCTGGAGATTTTCTCTGATCCTTTCTTGTCTTTGTCACTTTAGTTCTCTCCTTTCTAGTCAAATAGTGACCTTTAATATTTCTTGCAGAGTTGGTTTAGTGGCCATGAATTCCTTTAGTTTTTGATTGGGAAACTCTTGATCTCTCCTTTTACTCTTTATGATAGCTTTGCCGGATAGAATATTCTTGCCGAAACATCAAAAACTAATGATGTAATGTATGGTGATTAACATAACATAATAAAAAAAAATAAATAAATTTTAAAAATCCAAAAAAAAATAAATAAAGAATATTCTTGCTGAAGATTTTCCCATTCAGCACTTTGAATATACCATGCCACTCCTTTCTGGCTTACCAAGTTTCTTTTGAGAAGTCTCCAGCTAACCTTATGGGCCTTCCCTTGTAATTTAGGGACTTCTTTTGTCTTGCTGATTTTAAGATTATTTCTTTATCACTCTGTTTGCAAACTTAATTACAATATGCCTTGGTATGGGTCTGCTTTTGTTGATTTTGATGGGAGTTCTCTGTGCCTCCTTGATCTAGATGTCTGTTTCCTTCCCCAGATTAGACAAGTTTTCAGCTATTATTTCCTCAAATAAATTGTCTGCCCCCTCTTCTCTCTCTTCTCCTGTGACTCCTATAATATGAGTGTTATTGTTTTTGATGGAGTCACTGAGTTCCCTGAGTCTCTTCTTGTGTTCCATAATTATTCTTTCTCTCCTATGTTTGGATTCATTGCTTTCAATTACTTTGTCTTCTAGGTCCTTAATTCATTCCTCTGCTTCTTCTAGCTTGCTGTTCATTCCATCAAGTATGTTTCTCATTTTTTTTTTATTGAGTCTTTTAACTCTGGTATGTTATTCCTTATCTTTGTGTTAAAGGTCTCATTGATGTCTTACACTATTTTCTTAGTCCAGTGAGTATCTTTATGATCATTACTTTAAATTCTCTATCAGGCATGTTACTTATATCTGCTTCACTTATATCTGGCCGTGGACTTGTCTTGTTCTTTCTTTTGGGTCTAATTCTTCTGTATTCTCATTTTGTCAAGTCTCTGTGCCTGCTTTTGTTAGGAAAGTCAGCTACTTTCCTGTTCTTGAGCATAATGGCCTTTGAAGAAGTGATCTTGTAGTGCCATACAGTGTGGTGTTCTCTGTTCCCCAGGGCCTGGTGCTTCAGGGAGTCTCTCCAGTGTGTGTTCTTATGTGTCCTGGCCACTTTATCCTTTGGACCAGTCATCTTCAGAGGTTTGCTTTCTGTGGGCAGTGTTTTGTCATCCCTGGCTTGAATGTGGCAAATTTTTACTACATGTTTTCTTGTCTGTTCATGAAATGGGACCTGTCACCACTGCCCCCAGAACCAAGGCCCTGCAGAATTTTTGGGTCAGGAGACACTGTGTGGGCAGGGGTTTGGACTGGTTCTGTAGGAGGGCACCCACTGTAATGGGACTGAGGAAAGCATGAGTAGGAAACGCAGTTCCACCAGAGCACAAGGGTGCAGGATTTGTTGTGAACAAGTTAGGTAGCCAATGTGGGCCGTGTGCTGCTTCATGCAAGTGGTGGGGGATGGAAGTAGTGATTGTCAATTCCTTTGTCCCTGGAGGGGTCTCTCTGTGAATTCTGCCTCCCTGGGACATCCTCCAAGATGCTAAGTAACATTGCCATTATGTGCCTCAGGTGCTCTTCAGATGGGTGCTTTCCTGATGTATGTCTGTGGGCTATTTTCTCTGCTTTCTCTCCAAGAGCAGCCTCAATACCTCTGGGCTCTATCTGAGCCAAGCCTGCTGACACTTAGAACTCCAGGCTTTAAGCCCCACTGCCTGCAGGAACTCACAAAATTGAGCCCTTCTCATTTTCCAAGGCAATTGAAATGAGGAATCATCTTCCCTATGTGTTTTCCCATGTACTAGTCTGTCTCTCACCCTTCTCCTTGATCACAGCTCACAGTGGCCAAGATCTGTTTCTCTCCCAAACCATGTCTCCATACTTCCAATCTTCTTCATTGTGGTCTCTTCTGTACCTTTAGTTGTGGAGTTTGTTCTGTCAATCTTCAGGTCAATTTCTGAGGTATTTAGGATAATTTGATAGTTATCTAGTTGTAGTCATGGGATGAGGTGAGGCTAGGGTCCTCCTACTCTGCCACCATCTTCCCTCACTCTCCTCCTTAAAGGAAATGTTAGTAATATCTCTTCTTCTTCTCCTCATCAAAGAACAAAATTCATTGTATTCTAAACAAAGCAGAAAGAGTATTATTGAAAAGCCTTATTTTCTGTTTGCTCTTATGCTGTATATGTTCATATAACCCATATGTCTAGGAAATGTGACCTGTTGCCTAGTCTAATGCCATGTCTTTAATTAGGACACAATCCTGTATTCTGCCATGATGTGATTGAGTTCATTCCAAAGATTACAGTACAATAATCCAATAATGATAAAGATAATGATCAAATTGGGATATACACATAATTTACATTACCCCTAATAGCCTTTAGGAATCTAAACCTATAAAAGCAGCTTTCAGGCAGCTGTGTCCAAAACAGATTTTTAGTAGTTACACAATCTCTCCCAGTTACCCCAATTTTTACCAGCCAATTTAAGTATATGCATTGCTATTGCTGAGTGTCATGGCATTTAATTGGTGAGGCCTGCCTAAGCCATTACCATTATTACCATGACCCATTGATCTTTATAGTTTCCATCTGAAGAGATACACCTAAAAATATCTTTCATAATAGATGAATGGGTAAAGAAGATGTGGAATGTATACACCATGGAATATTACACAGCCATAAAAAGAATGAAATCTTGCCATTTGCAACAATATGGGTGGAGCTAGATTGTATAATGCTAAGCAAAAAAGTCAGTCAAAGAAAGATGATGCCATATGATTTCATTCATAAGTTGAATTTAAGAAATAAAACAAATGAACAAAGGAAAAAAGAGACACACACACACACACACAAACCACAATAGACTCTTAACTATAGAGAACAAACTGATGGTTACCACAGGAGAGATGAGTGTGTGGATGGGTGAAATAGGTGATGAGAATTAAAGAATACACTTATCCTAATGAGCACTGAGCAATGTGTAGAATTGTTGAATCACTATTTTGTATACCTGACACTAACGAAGCACTGTATGTTAACTATACAGGAATTAAAATAAAAACCTTAATAAAATAAGAAAAGATTATCCCTCATATTAATAATGGCATGTGCCCAAGTATCCAGATATACTTATTGTCATTTTTGAGATTTTCTATGTATGCCTTCTTTTTTCATGGCCCTCTATATATGCATGGGCAGGCGTTGAGAGCTAAGCAATACACATACATACTGTACAGTCTAAACTTGAAATAGGTATTTAAATATTAAAGTAAAAGAATGTGATATTACATATAGAAGTTACATATGCATTATTTATTAAATATGCATATCCAATCATTTTAGAAAATCTATTTTACCATGCTCTTATGCCACAACAATGTTCCAATACAGAATGTCAGAAGATTTTAGGTTCAATCCCTCAAACCTAAACTTTTTCTTATCAGGAAGAAATCAAATATTGATGAGGAAGTGTGTACAATGAAGCTTCATAGGACAGAGCACACAATAAAGATCTATTATACAGTGATCTAGTGCAAACTGTTGGTCATCTGCAAAAGTGGATGAAAATCATAGCTTAGTTTCCTATGCCACAGTTACCTTATGTAAGTAAATGATTTGTGGGTGATACAGGCAAGGGAAATATTATTTAATTTTAAAATTTGCTCATTTAATTGTGGAAGACTCTGAAGGTATAAAAGTTTGAAGGGTAAAATTATGATCAGATATTTGAACACTTTGCTTTTTCTCTGTCATTTTACATACAGTTTCTCAGGACCTAATAAATATTTCTTCTTTTCTTAATGAAACTATCAAACAAGGGTTTGATAACCTAAATTAAATGCCACAATTTCCAAAATGGTCCTGTACTTCAAAATATGAAGGAATGGAAGGTGACAATTAAGAGACATAATCAAAGAGGCAAGGGAGGCTGAGCAGAAGCCTTCTGATAAACTCAGTTAATTATTCTTTCTTTTTTAAAATATCTTTTTTTAGTAGCTGATGGAAGAATAAATAAGTTAAACTCTCATGGTTTTTAACAAAAACAGCACATAAATATTTGTTACATAATAATTGTTTTGTGATTGTTTTATAGTTATTCTTATGTCAATATGGGAAATAAGTGAAAAATACATTTGTTTAATAGGGGGGAATAATTGTCTTTATCTGAATATGGATCATTGTTTTACTGATGTGCCATGTTGGCTATTTGTTAGTAGGGAATGGTGTTTCCATTATAAACATCATTTTAGTGAGTTAAAAAAATAATCTATGAAGAGTAATGTCAACTTTAAACTCTTTCTATAATAGATTTGGTACTTGAGAATAATTTTTTTCCTCACAAATTTTAATGACCAAAAAATTTATCTGGCTTGCTCTTGTGTTACAGTGAGTTAGAACAAATTGTCAATTATGTTCAGCTGCAATTTGGAGGGTGTTAAAAAAACACAAACAATGACTATGATTTCCATAAAAGTTGGAAGTGATTAGTACAGCATTTTAATAGAATTGTATTTGCCATTTAACAGAAGAGGCCTAAGAAGGAGATTTAACCTCGAAGAATATTCTACCTAATTTGCAAGTGAATTTTATGTGGTTCTCTTAAGCCTTTTCTTAAATTCCCTGGAACTCCACTATAACATAATTCTTCATCAGAGCAGAATTCACCAAATACTGAGTTTCTTTTATGCCTAGAAGGGGGTGGGTAATTATTGAAATAATAAATGAAAAAACATTAGAACATATTAGAAATACAAGGCTGCTCACATAAGCAATTTCACAATAAGTAATTCTTGATTGAACTGAAATATTAAACAGAAGCTCCAATGCACTTTTGATATTAGGGAATGGCTGTTCAGTTCAGCTAGCTATTACACATACAAATAAGGCACAGTTTGGATAACCTCTGTGACACTTAGTTCCATAGATTGCAGCCCCCCTCAACTAGCTATTTTGCAAGTATGTGGTACTGATCACAGAAAAATGGGCTATATAAACTATAGATGAAACAATTAAAATCTCTCTCCAGTAGTGTTGAAAATGACCTTGTACTTGCACAGAAGCCCTTATAGAAACACAATGAACATGCATGGTGTTATTTTTTGAAGTCTAATGTTCAAAAGAAACATGATAACATTAATTTGTAATTATTTATTTATTCATCTATCCTTTTAGTTACTCAACAAATATTTTATGCCTTTTATGGACCAAGCAAAGTGTTAAACACAGAGCATTAAATGGTAAAGAAGAGAGTGTTTGTCCTTAAAGAAGCTAAAATTTTTAGAAGTCTAAGGTCATTCACAAATAATCAATATTGAATATTAACACTATAAGAATGAGGCAAAGAAAAGTGATATATTTTTGTGAGATCAGGACATGCATTATAAAGGAGATATGATAAAAGTAGATATAAGAAAATGGTATCTGATTTTGCTTAATATGCATTAAGATTTTACCCTAACTTTACAAAGGGATCTTTTTTAAACATACATTTTTTATTGGTATTTGTTAAAATAAATAGTTTTTCCCTAAATTCATGTGTAATATAGAATACAAAGTAAAATATATAGAATGGTTTTTGGTTAAGAAATTTTTACTTCAATTGACTATTTCTAATCTAGATATTATTTTCCCTTATCTGCATGATAGGTCTTGTGATCTCAAAACAACATTTTAAAATTATGTTTCAAAAGTAAATTTGAAACTTCTATCAAATGCTAGACATTTACTTTAGTTATTATGCTAGTTATATTCAAGAAATACTATATGTCATGTACAGTAATGGATGCAGCATCAAATTTAGGCGATATAATGCACCAAATGAGTGGCAGTTGTGTCTTTGTTTTCTAAAGATTTTTGAGGTTTGCATGTGTTTATTTCTGAGTGTTCATTTATGTTTTAGAACACGAAAGTAGTTAGTCAAGGTGAAAAGAAGTAGGAATGGAATAGATGTCTGATTTTTTAATAGGCTACTATAGTTAATTGAATTTTATAGCTTTTTTATAGCAAAATCTCTATTATTTAGAATCTCAGTCTATGTTCCTTAATCATTTTTAAAATCTTATTTATAAATAATACAGCAAAATTAACTTTTTTGGTATAGTTATTTTAGGGATATTTTAAATACAGGATTTTTTAAAAAGATTTATTTACTTATTTATTTGAGGGAGAGAGAGTGCACAAGCCGGGGGTGGGGGGGGGAAGAGCAGAGGGAGAAGCAGAGTCCCCACTGAACAAGGAACATGAAGCAAGGCTCAATCCCAGGACCCTGGGATCATGACCTGAGCCAAAGGCAGATGCTTAACTGACTGAGCCACCCAGGCACCCCAAAATATAGGATTTAAAAAATGTATCTTTAGACTTACAGAAATGCTGGAAAGATGGTGAGTGTTCTTTATACTCATACCCAGTTTTTCCTATTATTAACAATTTATATCACTATAGTATACTTATCAAAAATTTTTGAACGAATATTGATACATATTATAACTAAAATTCATCCTTTATTCATATTTTAATTCTGTTTTAATTCAGATTTACTTTGTCTTACCATTTCAGAATGTCATATAATTGGAATCATAGTGTCTAGTCTTTTCAAACCAGCTTCTTTTAGTTAACTATATGCATTTAAGATTTATCTATATTGCTGTGTGGATTGGCAGCTTATTCCTTTTAATTTCCAAATAGTATTCCATTGTATGGATGTACCACAGTTTATCAAGTCACCTATTGAAGGACATCTTGGTTGCTTTCAATTTTTGGTAATTATGAATAAAGCTTTTATAAACACTGATGTGCAGTTTTTTGGTTTCTTGTTTTGTTTTGTTTTGTTTTGGTAAATAAGTTTTCACTTCACTTGGGTAAATACCAAGGAACATGATTACTAGGTTGTATGGTATGTTTAGCCTTATAAGAAATTGCCATACTGTCTTTAAAGTAGACATATCATTTTGCATTTGCACCAACAATGTTAGAGACTTCCAGCTGGTCTTCAGCTTTGCCAGCATTTGGTATTGTCAAAATATATATTATTAAACATTTTAGTCTTTCAATAGGTATACTGGAGTCTCATCATAGATTTATTTTGTCTAATTTGTATTTCTCTAATTGCTAATGATACTGATTATCTTTTCATGTGTTACTTATTAAGAATTTTTATCATGAACAGATGCTGAATTTTGTCAAATGCTTTTTCCGTGTCTAATGAGATGATCATATGATTTTTTTTATTCTATTAGTATGGTATATCTTATTTATTGGTTTGCATGTGTTGAACTATCCTTGCATCCCAGGGATAAATTCCACTTGATCATGGTGAATGACCCTTTTAATGTGTTGCTCAATTTGGTTTGCTAGTATTTTCTTGAGAATTTTTGCATCTATATTCATCAGCAATATTAGCCTGTAGGTTTTTTTTTTTTTCTTTTTTCTTGTAGTGTCCTTTTCTGGCTTTGGTATCAGTGTATTGATGGCCTTTATTTATCTTTCTTGACTTATTTAACTGGCTAGCATCTCCAATACTATGTTGAATGGGAGTGGTGAGTGTGGGCCTCTTTGCATTGTTTTTGTTAGGGGAAGTATTCATTTTTTGCTGCCAGGTGTGATGTTAATTGTAAGATTTTTGTAGTGCTCCTTATTAGACAGAGGAAATTACTTTCTATTCCTATTTTGCTGAGAATTTTACCATGTTTGAATATTGGTTTTGTCAAATTCTTGCAGCAGTTAGTAAGATCATGTGCTTTTTCTTCTTTAGACTGCTGATATAATGGAGTACATTGATAGATTTTCAAATTTTGAACCAACTTTGTATCCCTGGAATAAACTCCACTTGGATGTATAATTTTTTTATGTGGCTGAATTCTATTTGCCACTTTTTTTATTTGCCAATATTTTGTCAAGGGTTTATGTGTCTGTATTGATGAGGGATAATTATCAGGATTTTTTTTTTTTTTGTAAAATCTTTGTTTTGGTATTAGGTTAATGTTTGCCTTTCAGAATGAAACCAGAAATGTTCTCTTCTCTTCTATAATAACTATGTAAAATTTCTGCTATTTCTTCTATAAATGTTTGATAAAATTCTCTGTTGAACTCATATGGGCCTGGAAATTTCGTTTTGGGGAAATTATCTTCAGTGTTTAGAGGGGTATACTATCTATAAACTATCTGTACTAATTTGGGTAAATTTTGGAGGTTTGTGGTTTTCAAAATATTGGTCAGTTTATTATGAATTGTTGAATTTATGTGCATAGAGTTATTCATATTATTCTATTATTTTTTGAAGTCTTCAAGTGTGTAAGATATTCTTTTCATTCCTAATATTTGTGTCTTCTCTCAGTTTTTTTCATTGTTTGATATTTTTCTATTTTATTTATCCTTTAAAAAAAGCTTTTGTTTTCATTGATTTTTTTCTACTTTTCTGTTTCTACTTTTATTTTTATTTGATCCTTCCTTCTGCTTTCTTTTTCTCTTCTTTTCCTAGATTCTTAAGGTGAAAGCTTAATTATTAATTTGGAAACTTTTTTTCTTTTCTAATATAAGCATTTAATGCAATAATTTTCCTCTCAGCATTGTTTTAACAGAGTCCCACACATTTTGGTGTCTTGTATTTTCATTTTTGTTTAGTTCAAAATATTTTAAATTTTTTCTTGATATTTCATCTTTGATCTATAGATTATTTAAAATGTGCTGTTTACTTTACAAGTGATTGGAGATTTTCCTATGAATTCTCTTATTTATTCCTAGTTTGACTCCATAATTGTGGTCCATACTTGTATGATTTAATCTTTTTAAATTTGTTGTTTGTTTTATGACCCAGAATATGTTCTATAATGGCAAACACTCCATTGCACCTTAAAGGAATGTATTTTCTGCTGTTGCAGAGTGGGAGTTCTATGAATATCAATCAGATCCAATAGGTTGATGGCATTGTTTAGTTTTTCTATATCCTTGCCAATTTCTTTCTTCTTGTTCTATTAATTATTGAGAGATTATTGAAGTCTTGAAATAGAGAAACTTTTTCACCACATAGTTTCCTTTATCCTTCCCCTTTACACACACACACACACACACACACACACACACTGCATCTACATACACAGAAAAGCCCATGAGACAATGCTACAGTTTTTGTTCATTTGTCCAACCTACTTAAAAAGACTCAACACAAGAATAATTGTCTATTATATTTACCCAGATACTTAGCATTTGTTATTTTTCCTTTATTTTTGATATTCTGTTTCTTTCTGTTAAAATTACTCTGAAAAATTTCCTTCAGCAATTTTTTGGAACAGGTCTACTGACAATATTTTGCTTAATTTTTCTTCATCTGAAAACATATTTATTTCACATTTAGTGAAGAATATTTTCAGTGGATATAGAACTATGGGTTGAGAAGTTTTTTTTTTTTTTTCCTTCTTTCAGTGCTTATAAATGTACCATTGCATTAAGTTTTCAACAGCTTCTGATAAGAAATCCATGGTCATTTAAATAGTTATTCTCATTTAGGTAGTGCATAGTTTTTGTTTAGCTGCTTTTAAGATTTCTCATGATCTTTCCTTTTCAGTAGTTTGATTATGATGTATCTGGCATGAATTTCTTTGGGTTTATCCTGTTTGAGGTTTACTAAGCTTCTTTAATCAGGAGGTTTATGTATTTTGAAAAACTCAGGAAGTTTTCAGCCATTATTTCTTCAGCACTGCTCACATTCTTTTCTCTGGGACTCAGATAATTTGAATATTGCACCTTTTTGTTATTATTCCTTGGGTCTCTTGGGTTCTACTCAATTTTTTCCAACTTCTTTCTCAGTAGTTCAGATTGGATAATTTCTATTGATCTAGCTTAGAATTTTCCAACTCATTTCTTTGTAATCTCCATTCTCTTATTAAGGCTAGCCAATGAGTTTAAAACTTTTGTGATTATATTTTTAAATTCTAAAATGTCCATTTGGTTTTTATATACATCTTTTATCTCTTTCCTAATGTTTTTATTTTTGAATTGTTTCAGGAGTATTTATGATAATTTTGTTGGAGGGATTTTATAATAGCTGCTTTAACATTTTAAAGAATCCCAAGAACTCTGTGATCTCAGCATTTGTATCTGTTGATTATTGTAGTTTTAAGAGCTTTATTGAGATGTAATATGCCTACCATACAACTCAGCCATGCAAACTATACAATTCAATGACTTTTAGTATATTCACAGAGTTGTACATCCCTCAATACAATCTCACTTTAGGAAATTTTATTATTCCAAAAAGAAATCCTGTGTCCATTAAGAGTCATTCCCCATTCCTTCACTTCCCCCATTGTGCTAAGCAAATATTAATATACTTTCTGTCACAATAGATTAACCAGTTCTGTATATTCCATATAAATGGAATAATGTAATATATGGTCTTTTGTGAATTGTTTCTTTCACTTAGCATAATATTTTCGCAAAACATTTTCATGTTATAGCATATATAATTACTTTAATTCTTTTTCATTGCCAAATAATATTCCACTGTATGGATATAACTTGTTTTGTTTTCCATACATTAGTTGACAGAAATTAGAGTTTTAGTCCACTTTTTGGCTATTATGAATAAAGATTCCATGGACCTTCATGTACAAATTTGTTAAAAATTGCTTTGATTATATCCATCCTAGTGGTGTTATCTCACTTTTTTTTTTTAATCAATAGGCTATTTTTGGGGGCCAGTTTTAGGTTTACAGAAAAGTTGAATAAAGAGAGTTGAATATAGAGAGTTCCTTTATACCCCTCTATCCTCACCCATAGTTTCCCCTATTATTAACTTCTTACATTAGTATGGTGCACTTGTTATAATTGACAAAACAATATCAATATTTATTTATTATTAAGTACAGTTCATAGTTTACAATAGGATTCACTCCTTGTGTTGTAAAATTCTATGATTTTCTACAAATGTATAATATCATGTATCCATCATTACAGTATCATGCAAAATAGTTCACTATCCTAAAAGTCCTCTATGGTCTACTCATTCATCCCTAGTTTACTTTCTCCAAATTCTGACAACCACTGATCTTCACACCATCTCCATAGTTTTGCATTTTTCAGAATGTTATATAGCTGGAATTATACAGTATGTAGTGATTTAAACACGAATTATTTTACCTAACTGTATGCACTTAAGATGACTTTGTGTCTTTTCATAGCTTGATAGTTCATTTCTTTTTATTGGTGAATAATATTCCATTATATGGATGTACTGTAGATTGTTTATCCATAACTATTGAAGGACATCTTGGTAGCTTTCAGGTTTCAGCAATTAATAATTAAGCTGTTATTAATATTCTCATGCAAGTTTATGTGTGGGCATTAATTTTTAACTCATTTGGGTAAATACTATAGAGCACAATTTTTGGATCATATGGTAAGAGTATGTTTAATTTTGTAAGAAACTACCAATCTGTCTTCCAGTGTCCCTGTACCATTTTGCATTCCTACCAGTAGTGAAGATGAGTTCCTCTTACCTCACATCCTTGCCACTGTTTGGTGTTGTCAATATTTTGGATGTTGGCCACTCTAATAGATGTGAAGTGTATGTCATTATTGTTTTAATTTGCAGCTCCTGAATAATGCATGATATTAAACATGTATTCCTATGCTTATTTACCATCTGTATATCTTTGGTTAGTTGTCTGTTCAGGTCCTTTACCAAATTTTTAATTGGGTTGTTTATTTTCTTATTGTTGAGTTCTAGAAATACTTTGTATATTTTGGAACAAGCCCTTTGCAATATTTCCTCCACAAATCTGGGAAAAATCCCCAAATTTGCCTTTTTAAAAGCCTTTTTTACAAAGAAGAAGTTTTTAATTTTAAATGAAGTCCAAATTATCAATTTTTTCTTTCACAGATTGTGCTTTTAATACTGTGTCTAAAATGTCATCACCAAACCTAATGTAATTTAGATTTTCCCCTATGTGATCTTCTAGGAGTTTTATAATTTTGTGTCTTCCATTTAGGATTATGATCTACTTTTAGTGAAATTTTTGTGAACAGTGTAAGATTTGGGTCTCAATTATTTATTTTTTTTTTTGCATGTGGATGTCCAGCTGTTCCAGTACCATGGTTGAAAACTAGATCAGTTGACTATATATGTGTGAGTTTATTTTTGGGCACTCTACTCTGTTCCATTGATCTGCTTGTCTATTCTTTCACCAATACAACACTGTCTTAATTACTGTAGATTTACAGTAAGTTGTAGAGTTGGGTAGTGCCAGTCCTTTGACTTTGTTATAATTTTTGATAGCGTATTGCGTATTCTGGGGTTTTTGCATTTCCATATAATCCTTAGTATGAGTTTGTTGATTCCATAAATAACTTCCTGGGAGTTTCATTGGGATTGTGTTGATTTTATAGATCAAGCTGGGAAGAACTAACACTTTAATATTATTGAGTTTTAGATCCATCAATGTGAAATATCTCTTCATTTATTTAAACCTACTTTGATTTCTACCATCAAAGTTTTCTAGTTTCCCTCCTATATTTCTTACACATATGCTGTTAGATTTATACCTAAGTATTTTATTTTTTTGGTGCTAATATAAATGAAGTTTTGTTTTTAATTTCAAATTTCAATTGTTCTTTGCTAGTATGTAGGGAAGCAATTGACTTTTGTATATTAACTGTGTTTTTCAACCTTGCTATAATCACTTATTAGTTCTTGAATCCTTTTATTATTTGAGATTTTCTGCATAGACAAACATGTCATTTACAAACAAAGAGTTTTATTTCTTCTTCCTAATCTGTATACCTTGCATTTTCTTTTCTTACTGCTTTTTCTAAGACTTTCAATATGATGTTGAAGAAGAGTGGTAATAGGGGACATTACTTCCTTATTCTTGATTTCAACAGAAAAACATTTAGTTTGTTACCATTAATTATAATGTTAGCTGTAGGATTTTTGTGGATGTTCTTTATCAATTTGAGAAAGTCTCCCATCTATTCCTACCTTATTGAGAGTTTCTATTATGAATGTGTTGAATTTCATCAAATGCTTTTTCTGCATTTATTTATATGATCATACAATTTTTCTTCTTTATCCTTAAGATGTGATGGATTACATTAACTGATTTTCCTATGTTAAGTCAAACTTGCATATCTGAAATAACTCTCACTTGATGTTGGTGTATAATTTTTTATACATTGTTGCACTCAACTTGCTAATATTTTGTTCAGAACTTTTGCATCCATGTTTATGAGAGGTAGTCATCTACAGTTTTTATTTCTTTTAATGTTTTTGTCTGGTTTTGGTATTAGTGCAATGCTGGCCTCATAGATTGAATTAGAAAAATATTCCTTCTGCTTCTATTTTCTGTAAGAGATTATAGAGAATGGTATAATTTCTTCCTTAAATGTTTGGTTGAATTCCCCAGTAGACCCATCTGGGCCTGCTGCTTTCTGTTTTAGAAGGTTATTAATTATTGATTCAATGTTTTTAATAGATATGGGCCTATTTAGATTATCTATTTTTTCTTGTGTGACTTGTAACAATCTGTGTATTTCTAGGAGTTTTTCTATTTCACCTATGTTATCAAATTTGTGAGTATAGTTATTTTTAATTTTTATTATTTTTAATGTTTATAAGCTTAGTAGTGGTGGCCTCTCTTTCATTTCTGATATTAGTAATTCATGTCTTATCTTTTTTTTTTTTTTCTTAGCCTGGTTAGAAGTTTATAAATTTTATTTACTTATCAAGTAATCAAATTTGGTTTCATTGATTTTCTGTTTTCAATTTTATTGATTTCTGTTCTAATTTTGTTATTACTTTTCTTCTGCTTTCTTCGGATTTCATTTCATCTTCTTTCTCTACTTTCCAAAGGTAGAAGTTTGAATAATTCATTTTATCTCTTTCTTCTCTGTAATATATTCATATAATTCTACAGATTTCCCTCTAAGCCTTCCTTACTGTATTCATCATATTCTACAAATTTTGATAAATTGTATTTTCATTTTTTTGTTTAAAATAAAAATTTTAAATTTATCTTGAACTACTTTGATCCATGTGTGATTGAAAAGTTTGCTATTTAAATTATATGTATTGGGGTGTTACAGGTATCTTTCTGTTATTGATTTCCTGTTCAATTTCACTGGGACCAGAGAACATACTTTATATGATTGCTATTCTTTTAGATTTGTTAAGGCATGTTTATGGCTCAGAATGTGGTCTGTTTTGGAAAATGCTCAAAATAGTTTAAAGAAGATATGGGGCGCCTAGGTGCCTCAGTCAGTTAAGCGTTCAATTCTTGATTTTGGCCCAGGTCATGATCTCAGGGTCATGAGGTCAAGCCCTGTGTTGGGGTCCATGCTGGGCATGGAACTTGCTTAAGATTCTCCCTCTCCCACTGCCTCTAACTCTGCTGGCATATGTTCTCTCTCTCTCTCTCTAAAATAAATAAATAAATCTTAATAAAGAAAGATGTGTATTACATTGTTGTTGGGTGAAGAATTTGTAAATGTTAATTAGATCCAGTTGATTGATGTTGATATTCAGTTCAACTCTATCCTTGCTGATTTTCTGTCTGCTGGATTGATCTGTCAATTACTGATACATGGATCATGAAGTCTCAAGACTTCAAGATTTGGATTTGTTTTTTTCCACGTGAAGTTCTTTCAGTTTTTGCCTTACATATGTTGATGCTTTGTTGTTAGGCACATTCTCCTTAAGGATTATTATGTATTCTTGGGGAATTGTCCCCTTTATCATTATGTAATGCCCTTCTTTATAACTGATAATTTTCCTTGTTCTGAAGTCTGATTTGTCTGAAATGAATGAAATGACTCCAGCTTTCTTTTGACTGGTTTTAGCATGGTATGTCTTCTTCTATCCCTTTTTAATCTATCTGTGTTTTTACATTTAAAGTGTTTTCTAGTAATTAAGATATAATTGGATGTAGTTTTTAAATCCATTTTGATAGTCTCTTTTAATTGGTTTATTTAGATCATCAATATTGAAAAGTTATTATTGATATAGTTGGATTAATATCTATATTTGTAACTGTTTTCTATCCATTGCCCTTATTTTTTGACTCCAATCTTTTGACTCCCATTCATTTTCTGCCTCTCTGGCTTTAACTGAGCATTGTATATGATTCCATTTTATCTTCTCTTTTACACTCCAGTTATACTTCGTATTTTGCTGTTTTTGTGGTTACCTTAGGGTTTGCAATATTATGACTAATCTAAGTCCATTTTCAAATAATACTATATTTAATCATTTATGGTTAGTGCTGTTAACTTATAACAGAGTATTCCCAATTCCTCTCTCTTGCCTCATAATATTGCTGCCATTCAATTTGCTTAGCCTCATAAGTCACCAAATTCATTGTTCCTATTATTATTTTGAAAATACCATTAAGTGCTAAATCAATTAAGAATAGGGAAAATACAAGATTCCATTTCACTTTCATTTATTCCTTGTCTAATACTCTTCATTTCCCTATGTAGATCCAGATTTTGGAGCTAACATTTTTTTTTTTTTTTTTTGTGCATGACTAGCCTTCTGTTTTAAAAAAAAAATCCCTCAATTTGTGTTTGTCTGACAGAATCTTTAGTTTTCATTTACTTTTGAAGAATAATGTCACTGGGTAAAGAATTATAGATTGGTGCTTTTTTTTTTTTCTTTCCACACGCAAATATTGTACTTCACTCCCTTCTATCTTGCATGGTTTTTGAAGAAAGACATGTAAATCTTGACCTGGCTACTCTATAGGTATTTTACCCCCACCCCTCTTGTTTCCTTGCTTCTTTTATGATTTTCTCTTTGTATTTGATTTTCTGGATTTTGACTCTGCTATGCCTGGTTGACTATATATAGTCAACCAGATATAAATATATCATACTTACTGTTTTCTGAGTTTCCTGAATCTGTAATTTGGTTTCTGCAATAATTTCATTAGTACTTCAAATATTTCTTCTCTTCTTGTCTTTTTTTCTTCTTTTAATATCCCCATTACACATATGTTGCTTCTTTCAGTTTTCCCACAGGTCTTAAATATATTTTCATTCTTTTTTTCTCTTTATTTTAAGTTTGCAAAGTTCCTCTTGACCTCTCTTCATACTTACCGATTCTTTGTTCTTGTCCAGTCTATAGATGATCATATCAAAGGCATTCATTATTTTTCTAAAGCTTTTAAACAATATTTGTAGCATTTAATTTGCATATTTCTTAAGATTTCCATTTCTCTGCTTATATTATTTACCTTTCCTTGCATTTTATCTACTTTTTGTTAGTACCCTTAACATATTAATCATAGTTCTTTTTGATTCTCAGTCTGATAACTCCAAAATCTCTGTCTTAACTGAGTCTGGTTTTGATGCTTGTTCTGTCTTTATTTAAAAAAAATAAAATTTTTATCTGAGTATAGTTGACACACAATGTTACATTAGTTTCAGGTGTACAATTTAGTGATTTGACAAGTTTATACATTTTGCTATGTTCACCACAAGCATAGCTACCATCTGTCCCATTATATCACTCTTACAATACCATTGACTGTATTCCTTATGCTGTGACTTTTATTACTGTGACTTATTCATTATATAACTAGAAACCTGTATCTCCCTCACCCTTTCACCCATTTTGCTTAACCTTACACCCTTCCCCTCTGGCAACCATCAGTTTGTTTTCAGTATTTATAGGTGTGATTCTGATTTTTGTTTGTTTATTCATTTTTTTTTTAGTTTCCACTTATGAGTGGAATCATATGGTATTTGTCTTTCTCGGTCTGACTTACTTCACTTAGCATGACACCCTCTAGGTCCATCCATGTTGTCTCAAATGGCACAGAATTGCATTCAACAATATGTTTAAAAGATCATTCACCAAAATCACATTGGATTTATCCCTGGGATGCAAAAATGGTTCAATATTTGCAAATCAATCAACATTACACACCACATAAACAAAACTAAGAATATAAATCATAGGATCATCTCAAAAGATGCACAAGCATTTGAAAAGATTCAACATCCATTCATGCTAAAAAAAAATCAACAAAGTGGGGTTAGAAGGAACATACTTCACCATACTAAAGGCTATATATGAAAAACCTACACCTAACATAATACTCAATGCTGAAAAATTGAGACCTTTCCTTTAATATCAGGAACAAGAGAAGAATATACAGTCTTGCCACTTTTATTCAACATAGTACTGGGAGTCTTAGCCACAGCAATCAGACAAGAAGAAATGAAAGGCTTCTAAATTGGTAAGGATGAAGTAAAACTGTCACTCCTTAGAGACAACAAGATATTATACATAGAAAACCCTAAGGATTCCACCAAAAACCTACTAGAAATAAAAAGAAAAAATCAGTAAAGTGGCAGGACACAAAATTAATGCCCAGAAATCAGCTACATTTCTATACACTAATAATGAAGTAGGAGAAAGAGAAATTAAAAAAAAAAATTTACAATTTCACCAAAAGTAAATAAGAATAAACTTAGCCAAACTGGTGAAAGACATGTAGTCCAAAAACTATAAAATATTAATGAAAGAAATTGAAGATGACACAAACAAATGGAAAGATATTCCATATTCATGGATTGTAAGAATAAATATTGTTAAAATATCCATATTACCAAAAGCAATCTACAGATTCAGTGCAATTCCTATAAAAATACCAATTAGCATTTTTGACAGAACTAGAACAAATAATCGTAAAAGTTTTATGGAATCACAAAAGACCTGAAATAGCCAAAACAATCTTGAAAAAGAAGAACAAAATTGGTGGTTTCACAATTCCAGATTTCAAGATATTCTACAAAGCTATAGTAATCAAAACAGTATGGTACTTGCACAAAAATAGATCGTCTGAAACAGAAGAGAGTCCCTAGAAATAAATCCATGCTTATATGGTCAATTAATTTATGATAAAGGAGACAAGAATGTTCAGTGGGGAAAATACAGTCTTCAATAAATGGTGCTTGGAAAACTGGACAGCTACATCTAAAAGAATGAAATTTGATGACTTTCTAGTACCATAAACAAAAATAAACTCAAAATAAAGACCTAAATGTGAGACCTAAAACCATAAAATTCTTACAAGAGAATATACCAGTAATTTCTGTAGGAACATTTTTCTATATCTGTTTCCAAAGGCAAAGGAAACAAAAGCAAAAACAAACTATTAGAACTACACCAAAATAAAAAGCTTTTGCACTGTCTTAAAACTGTGGGCGTTTTGTTTTGTTTTGTTTTGTTTTGTTTTGTTTTGTTTTTGTCTTCTAGTGTGCCTTGTAGCTTTTTGTTTAAGTTGAACAAGATATACTGGATAAAGGAACTTAGGTAAATAGACCTTTTAGCATGAGGCTTTATTTTTATTTGGCTGGTGGTAGACTGTGCATAATGTTTGCTATTGCTGTAGGTGTCAGAATCTAAAATTGTTTCTATTTTCTTTTTTCTCCCCTGTGGACCTTGGGTATTTTTGGATACTAC
>NW_023270513.1:16927854-17041830 GCF_011800145.1 Mirounga leonina
ATTTTCTTTTTTCTCCCCTGTGGACCTTGGGTATTTTTGGATACTACTTTTTTTAAGATTTTATTAATTTATTTGGGAGAGAGAGAGTACAAGCAGGGGGAGCATCAGTACAAGCATCAGTACAAGCAGTACAGCATCAGTACAAGTACAGTACAAACAGTACAAGCATCAGTACAAGCAGAGGGACCCAGGATCATGACCTGAGTCAAAGACAGATGCTTAAAGGACTGAGCCACCCAGGTGCCCCTAGACACTACTTCTTAATATATCTAGACATGGAATTTTTTTCAAGGGTAACTAGAGGTGGATATTTCCCTTCCCCAGGTCAGTTAGTTTCTTGTAAAAGCCCAGTCAGTTAGGCTCTGGTAATATAGTTTCCCTGAAGGCATTTTTTATTAAAAGAATGAAATACTCTGGACATACTTCAGAATGGGTATTTTTCTCCTCTGTCTGCCAAAAGTGCTAGGATATTTTTCTCTGATTTTCACTATGGGAACCTTGTAGGTCTCCTGGAGGTAAAACCTGGGAAAGTGTAAGCCCCCTCTAAGATTGTCTCTCATTGATGTTTAACTCCCAAGGTTGTCTACGCTGAGCCTTTGGTAATTTGTCAATTGCAGTTTAAGTTTTCTACCATGGTTATTGTCTCTAGTGGTAGATTATTTTCCTAGGTTTCTGGTCTCATAAGATGTGATTCTGTGTATTCACTTTTCTTTACAATTTTGAGGGCAGAGTTTCACCCTGGGACCTCAATTCTCTGATGGACCTAAGAAAAATCTTGATTTTCAGTTTGTTGAGTTTGGTTTTCCCTATTGTGAAGATAGGAGTGACGACTTCCAGAAAACTGTAATTGTGGGATTGAATTGCATTTCCCTGATGAATAATGATGTTAAACATGTTTTCATGTGTTTACTGGCCATATTTATATGCCATTGGAGAATGGTCTATTCAAATCTTTTGTTCAATTTTTAAAAGATTTTATTTATTTTATTTATTTAAAAGAGAGAGAGAAGGGGGGGAACAGAGGGACGGGGACAAGCAGATTCCATATAAAACACAGAGCCTGACACGGGGCTCAGTCCCAGGACACTTAAATCATGACCCAAGCCGAAACCAAGAGCCAGATGCTTAACTTACTGAGCCACCCAGGCAACCCCTCTTTGCTAATGTTTTAATTGGGCTATTTGTCTTTTAATTTATTGAGCTGCAACAGCTGTAATTTTTAGAGTATACAATTTTCACTTCTTTTATTAAATTTATTCCTAAGTATTGTATTTCTTTTGTTTCTATTGTAAATGAAATGTTCTTTCAATTTCATGAGTTGTTCTATTTAAGTGTTTATAGAAATACAATTATTTTATTTATTTATTTATTTACTTATTTATTTAGAGAGGCAGAGGGAGAGGTAGAGAGAGAATCTTAAGAAGGCCCCATGCCCAGCACATGAGCCCAGTGCAGAGCTTGATCTCACAACCCTGAGATCATGACCTGAGCTGAAATCAAGAGTCAGATGCACACTCAGGTACACCAGAAATGCAATTATTTTATGTATTGATTTTTTTATTCTACAATCTTGTCAATCTACTTTATTCAATAGATGTTTTTAATTGAATTTTTTAGGATTTTCTAAATACAAGAGTATGTCATCCACAACTATCCAGATAGAGATAGTTTTACGTATTTATTTCCAATCTCATTGCATTTCATTTCATTTACTTGACTAATTCCTATAGCTAGATTTTCCAGTACATTTTTGAACAGAAGTGGCGATAGCAAACATCCTTTTCTTTTTCTTGATCTCACAGGGAAAGCATTTACTTTTTCACCATTAATTATGATGTTCTGTAAGATTTCAAATATGCCCTTTGTCATGTTAAGTTCCCTGTATTTCTAGTTGTGGAGCGTCTTTTGGTAAGAAGTGGTGTTGTATTTTGTCAAATCCTTTTTTTTCTATTGATATGATAATGTGGTTTTGGTCTATTAATCTATTGATATGTTATGTTATGTTATATTAAGTCATTTTCCATGGTAAGCCATTCTTGCATTCCTGAGATAAATTTTAATTGGTCATGGTGTATAATATTTTTTATATGTTTCTGGATTTGGTTTGCTAGTATTTTGTTGAGGATTTTTGCATCTAGATTTAGAAGATATATTTTTTGTAATTTCCTTATGATGTATTTGTTTGATTTTAGTATCAGAATAATACCTTCTTAGAATGAGCTGGAATATGTTGCCTCTTCTAATTTTGGAAAGAGTTTGTGTAGAATTGGTGTTAGTTCATCTTTTAAATCTTGGCAGAATTCTTCAGGGAAGCTATCTTGTTCTGCATTTTTCTTTGTAGGAAGTTATTTCATGTTATGCTATGCTCACCCACAAGTGTAGGTAGCTACTACCTATTGCCATGCAATGCTATTACAATACCTTTGACAACATTTTCTCTGTTGTATCTTTTATTCCTGTGATTTATTCATTCCATAACTGGAAACCTGTATCTCCCACTCACCTTCACCCATTTTGCCCAGCCCCCCAACCCCTCCTTTCTGGCAGCCATCAGTTTGTATTCTATATTTATAGGTCTGACTCTGCTTTCTCTTTGTTTATTCATTTGTTCTTTTTTTTAGATTCCACACATAACTGAAATCATATGGTATTTATATTTCTTTGTCTGACATATTTCACTTAGCATAATACCCTCTAGGTCTATCCATGCTGTCTCAAGTGGCAAGATCTCATCCTTTTAATGGCTGTGTAATGTTCCATTCTGTGTGTGTGTGTGTGTGTGTGTGTGTACCACATCTTCTTTATCCATTCATCTATTGATGGGTACTTGGTTTGCTTCCATATCTTAGCTATTGTAAATAATGTTTCAATAAACATAGGATGCCTATGTCTTTTTGAATTAGTGTTTTCATTTTTGGGGGGATATATACCCCTTAGTGGAATTTTGGGATCATATGGTATTTCTATTTTTAATTTTTTGAGGAATCTCCACACTGATTTCCATAGCAACTGCACCAATTTACATTTCCACCAACAGTGTGCGTGGTTTCCTTTTTCTCCACATCTTCACCAACATTTGTTGTTTCTAGTCTTTTGTAATACCACCCATTCTGACAGGTGTAAGGTAATACCTCATTGTGGTTTTGATTTGCATTTCTGTGATGTTTAGTGATGTTGAGCATCTTTTCATGTGTTGATTGGCCATCTGTATGTCTTCCTTGGAAAAATGTATATTCAGGCCCTCTGCCCCATTTTTCAATTGGATTATTTGTTTTTTGGGTGTTGCATTGTGTAAGTTCTTTCATATATTTTGAATATTAACCCATATCAGATATATCATTTACAAATATCTTCTCCCATTCAGTAAGTTGCTTTTTTGTTTTCTTGATAGTTCCCTTCTCTGTGCTAAAGTTTTTATTTTGATGTAATCCCAATAGTTTATTTTTGCTTTTGTTTCTCTTGCCTTAGGAGACAGATCTAGAAAAATGTTGCTAAAGCCGATGTTGAGGAAATTACTGCCTATGTTTTCTTCTGAGAATTTTATGGTTTCATGTCTCACATTTAGGTCTTTAATCCATTTTGAATTCATTTTTTATGTATGGTGTAAGAAAATGGTCCAGTTTCATTCTTTTGCATTTAGCTGTCCAGTTTTCCTAGCACCATTTATTGAAGAGACTGTCTTTTCCTCATTGTACATTTTTGTCTCCCTCTTTTTTTTGTTTTATTTTTGTCTCCTTTATCAAAAATTAATTGACCATATAAGCATGGGTTTATTTATGGGTTTTCTGTTCTGTTCCATTGATCTATGGGTCTATTTTTGTGTGAGCGCCATACTGTTTTGATTATTACAGCTTTGTAGTATATCTTAAAATCTGAGATTGTTGTATTTCCAATTTTATTCTTCTTTTTCAAGATTATTTTGACTACTTTGGGTCTTTTGTGCTTCCATAAATGTTTTATGATTATTGTTCTACTTCTGTGAAAAATCCTGTTGGCATTTTGGTAGAGATTGCATTGAATCTGTGGATTGCTTTGAGTGGCATGGACATTTAAATAATATTAATTGCATCATTTTACAGTCCTACTAGCAATGTATACACGTTCTAACTTCTTGACATCCTTGCTAACACTTATTTTTCTCTTCATCTGGCCATCCTTGTGGGTGTGAAATGATATTTCATTGTGGATTTGGTTAAATTTTCACTAGTGCCTAATGACATTGAGCATTTTTTATGTGCTTAATGGCTATTTGCATATAGTTTTTTTTGAGAAATGTCTATCCAACTCCTTTGTCCATTGTTTGTTTTTCCATTGTAAGAGTTTACATATTCTGGATACTAGACTCACATCAATTTTGTGATTTGTAAATATTTTCTCCTGTTCCATGATAGTCTTTTCATTCTCTTAATAGTGTTGTTTGATGCACAAAAATGTTCAATATAATTATTTCAAATTTATCTATTTTTTACTTTCATTGCTGTGCTTTCAATGTTATATCCATGAAACCATTGTTAAATCTAAGACCATCAAGGTTAACCCTTATAATTTCTTCTAAAAGTTTTATAGTTAGCTTCTATTTTCCGAGCTTTATTAATTGGACAAAATCTTTGTTTCCCCACTGAATAGTCTTGACACCCTTATTGAAAATCAACTCACCACAGTTGTATGGGTTATTTCTGGGTTTCATTTCTATTCCATTGATGTAAATATCTATCCTCTTTGAAGTACCAAGATGTTATGATTACTACAGCACTGGAGTAAGTTTGAGACTTTCATCTTTTTTATTCTTTTCCAAGATTGTTTTGCCTATTTGGGGCCTCTTGCAAATCCATATAAATTTTAGAATTGTATTTTTCATTTCCACAGAAAAGGCTGTGGCATATTGGTAGGAGTTGAATTGAATCTGTAGATTGCTTTCAAGGGTATTGCTATCTTAACAATATTAAGTCTTGAATTCATGAACACAGGATGTGGTTCCTTCTTCATATTTAATATAGTTATTTACAACTATAAGTTTCCATTTAATCACTTCTTTAGTTGTATTAAAAATATTTGGCATGTTGTGTCTTCATTTTCAGTCATCCCAAACGACTTTCTAATTTCCATTATGATCTTGTCTTTCACCCATTGGTAATTTAGGAGCATGTTTTTTTAAGTTCTTTTTAGTTTAATCATATTTATGAATTTCTCAATTTTTTCTATTTTATTAATTTCTAACTTAATTATATTGTGGTCAGAAAATGCACTTTGCATAATTTCAATTTATAAAAAAAATTATTGACATTTGTTTTATTGCCCAGCACATGGTTTATTGTAGAGAATGTGTAGGTTGCTTGGGAAGTATAGACATTTGAACAATATTTGTTCTTCAAATCCATGAGTATGGAATGCCTTTCCATTCCTTTGTGTCATCTTCAGTTCTTCAGTTCTTTCATCAGGGTTTTATAGTTTTCAGAATACATGTCTTTCACCTCTTTGGTTAGGTTTATTCTTATATATCTTATTGGTTTTGGTGCAATTGTAAATGGGATTGTTTCCTTGATTTCTGTTTCTGCTGCTTCATTATTGGTGTATACAAATGAAACAGATTTATGTACATTGATTTTGTATCCTGTGACTTTACTGGATTTATGTATCTGTTCTAGCAGTTTTTTGGTGGGGTTTTTTGGGTTTTCTTTATAGAGAATCATATCATCTGCATATAGTGAAAGTTTGACTTCTTTCTTGATGAGTTGATGCATTTTATTTCTTTTGTTGTCTGATTGCTGTGGCTAGGACTTCCTATACTATGTTAAATAACAGTAGTGAGACTGGACACTCCTGTCTTGTTCCTGAATATAGAGGAAAAGCTCTCAATTTTTACCCATTGAGGATGATATTAGCTGCGTTTTTTTTTTTAATATGACCTTTATTATGATGAGATATTTTCCCTCTAACCTTACTTTGTTGAGGGTTTTATCATGAATGGATGTTGTACTATGTCAGTTGCTTTTTCTGCATCTATTGAAATGATCATATGGTTCTTATCCTTTCTTTTATTAATGTGATGTATCACATTGATTGATTTGTGATTATAAAACCACCTTTGCAACCCAGTAATAAATCCCACGTGATTGTGGTGGATGATTTTTTAAAAATGTGTGGTTGGATTTGGTTTTCTACTATTTTATTGAGAATTTTTGCATCTGTGTTCATCAGGAATATTAGCCTGTAGTTCTCTTTTTTAGTGGTGTCTTTATCTGGTTTTGGGATCAGGGTAATGCTGGCTTCATAGAATTAATTTGGAAGCTTTCCTTCCTTTTCTATTTTTTTGGAATTGTTTGAGAAGAACAGGTGTTAACTCATTTTTAAATACTTTGTAGAATTGGCCTGTTAAGCCATCTGGTCCTGGACTTTTGTTTGTTGGGAAATTTTTGATTACTGATTCAATTTCTTTACTGGTTATTAATCTGTTCAAGTTTTATATTCTTGTTTCAGTCTTGGTAATTTATATTTCTAGGAATTTATCATTTTCCTCCAGGATTTGTTGGCATATAATTTTTCATAATATTCTATCTTTTTTTGTTTTACTTTTAACCTAATTTTATTCCTGCTTGCTTTGGAATAGGAAATAGATTATTCAGGAAAAACATACAGTAGGGAGAAAAGAGTTAAGATGATGGAAGACTAGGGGACCCTAATTTTATATGGTCCCTGGAATTCAGCTAGGTTGTTATCAAATCATTCTGAACACCTATGAAATCAACCAGAGTTCTGAGAAAAAGAACTGCTGCAATTATACAAATAGAAAAATTGACCACTCTTTGCAAGGTAGGAGGTGCAGAGATGGGAATCCAAGTTGATATATAGTAAGATAAACCACAGGGGTAAGGAGTGCAAAGCAGTGGAGTACAAAATTGGAATTTTTAGAAGTCTGCTCCAGTGGGGGAAGCTCCTGCATGAAAGGTGCTCAGGTGGTGAGGTGGGCAGAATCCCAGGTGGAAGAGCATAGTTTCAGGATCCCCAGTGACACAAAAAGAATGGGGGTGCCTGAGTCAAGCAGAGTTCTCAAGCATTGGAGCAGGGAAGCAGGCTGTAAACAGTGAATCTAGGCACCAGCATTCTGCTTGGTGTTGCCATAAACCAGGAATCACTGCATGGTTGGGTGACCACTCTTTGAGCAGGGGCACAGCAAAAGACAGAATGGTGAGATCCCCTCCCTCTCCAAGGAGGAAGGGTGCGGGTCCACACTGCAGGAGTCTGTAAAGTTTGGAGACTTGAAAGGGGGGGTCACATGCCTTAGATAAAAATCCTTGGTCACAGGCTGGGTGAATAGAGAGTTCAGATGAAAACCAGGGAGACATGAGTGATAGACTGCTTTTCTGTGAGGGCTCACTGAAGAGTGGGGGGCATGAACATTTAGCTCTGGGGCTACAGATTGGGGCATCACCATTTTCATCCCCCCATCAGTGCTGAAAGCCTTCAGGGAGCAAAACAAGGCCACATAGTGCAATCTGGAACCACTTACACTGAGCCCAGCCCTGTCAAGGGGGGTGCAATTCCACCCAGGCAAAAACACCTGAGAATCAGAGCAACAGGCCCCTCCTCCAGAAGACCAGTAGGAACATCCAACTAATAGCAAGTTTACTGATCATAGAGAACTGCAAAACGCCAATTCCTGGGGAAAATATATAGCATTAGTGGGGTTTTTAAATTATTATTATTCATTAGTCTTTCAGTTTTATCTTTAATTTTTATTTATTTATTTATTTATTTTCCTTTTCAGCTATTTTATTTTATCAATTCTTTCTTAGGTTTTTTATAGTTATTTTAAAATTATATATATGTATATGCATATATATATTTCATTTGTGGTTTCCTTTCATTGTATTCAATTATATATATATATAATCAGTTTTTCTTTCTTTCTTATTTTGGAATCTAGTTCCTTTAACAAACAGACCAAAATACACCCAGGATATAGTTTATTGTTGTGTTCTGTTTTACGTCTTGTTTGAAATAAGATATTCTTTTTTTGGACATAATGACAAGATGGAGATGCTCACCCCAAAAGAAAGAACAGGAGGCAGTACTCACTTCCAGGGATTTAATCAATATGGAAATAAGAAGATGTCAGAACTAGAATTCAAAATGATGATTATAAAGATGCTAGCTGGGCTTGCAAAAAAGCATAGAAGACACTAGAGAATCCCTTACTGGAGAAATGAAAGAACTAAAATCTAATCAGGTCAAAATAAAAAAAAAAATCAAAAAGGCTATTTCTGAGATGCAGTAAAAAATGGAGGCTCTACTTGTTTCTCCTTCCCCTTCCTGGGGCAACCACCACCATGATCCTGTTAGAGATGAACAACTGCATCATTGAGGAGAGTCTCACACTCAAATTCAAGAATGTGGCTGCCAATAACAAATCAGAAGAAGTAGAAGTAACATTTGCAGATTTTGAAGGAATCCTCTATCATATTTCAAATATTTTTTAAATTTTATTTTATGTTATTTTAGTCACCATACAATACATCATTAGTTTTTGATGTAGTGATCCACAATTCATTGTTTTCATATAACACCCAGTGATCCATGCAATACGTGCCCTCCTTAATACCCATCACCAGGCTAACCCATCCCCCCACCCCCCTTCCCTCTAAAACCCTCAGTTTGTTTCTCAGAATCCATAGTCTCTCATGGTTCATCTCTCCCTCCGATTCCTCCCCCTTCATTTTTCCCTTCCTTCTCCTAATGTCCTCCATGCTATTCCTTATGTTCCACAAGTAAGTGAAACCATATGATAATTGACTTTTTCTGCTTGACTTATTTCACTTAACATAATCTCCAGTCCCATCCATGTTGATGTAAAAGTTGGGTATTCATCCTTTCTGATGGCTGAGTCATATTCCATTGTATATATGGACAACATCTTCTTTATTCATCCATCTGTTGAAGGACATCTCAGCTCTTTCCACAGTTTGGCTATTGCGGATATTGCTGTTATGAATATTGGGGTGCATATGGCCCTTCTTTTCACTACATCTGTGTCTTTGGGGTAAATACCCAAGAGTGCAATTCCTGGGTCATAGGGTAGCTCTATTTTTGATTTTTTGAGGCAGCTCCACACTGTTTCCCAAAGTGGTTGTACCAACTTGCATTCCCACCAACAGTGTAAGAGGGTTCCCTTTTCTCCACAACCTCTCCAACATTTGTTGTTTCTTGCCTTGTCAAATCTAAATGGGACCAAACAAAATTATGGTCAGTATTTCTTTGAAATTCTACAAGTAACTTCAAGTGCATGGTGCTGATGAGTTATTAAAGAGGGTGTACGGGAGTTTCTTGTTAAATCTTGAATTGGGTTGCAATGGCTCTTTGCTATATGACCTTAAAAATCTCCCGGCATCCAAAGATTCCTTTGTGCATCAGGCTGCCATGTTGAAACGAAATTGTTTTACTCCTGTCTTTGAGAAATATTTTGAGTTCCAAGAAGAAGTCAAGGAAGGAGAGAACAGAGCAGTTATCCATTATAGGGATGATGAAACCATGTATGTTGAATCTAAAAAGGACAGAGTCACAATAGTCTTCAGCACAGTGTTTAAGAATGATGATGATGTGGTCATTGGAAAAGTATTCATGCAGGAGTTCAAAGAAGGCTGCAGAACCAGTCACACAGCCCCACAGATCCTCTTTAGCCACAAGGAACCTCCTCTGGAGCTTAAAGACACCAATGCTGCCATTGGTGACAACATTGGCTCCATTACCTTCATGCTGTTCCCTTGCCACACCAATGTCAGTGTTCCAGACAACACCATCAACCTGATCCACATATTCTGGGACTATCTGCACTACCACATCAAATGCTCTAAAGCCTATATTCACACCCTAATGTGGGCAAAATCATCTGACTTCCTCAAGGTACTGTATCATGTATGTCCAGATGCAAAGAAGAAAGAAATGAAAATAATCACAAGGAAGACATTTCCATCCCACTAACTCTCAGGAACAGGAAGAGGAGGTGGGTGGCATCTGAAGGCTGGAACACTTGCTACTGGATAATTGTAGCTTTTAATGTTGCACCTCTTCAGGTACTTAAGGGATTCTCCGTTTTGGTTCCATTTTGTACACGTTTGGAAAATAATCTGCAGAAACAAGCTCTGCTTGCAAGGACTTCATAATTCTCAAGAATTAGAAAAAGAAAAAAAAAGAATTCCACTTGATCAACTTAATTCCTTTTCTTTACTTTCACTCCCTAACTCCCCTTGCCTTCCTCCCTCTTTTCCAAGCTGTTACACTTTGCAGTATGTTACGGATAATGACTTGCAGGATAATGCAATCTTAATTTGTTTTCTCCTAAATATTTGAGTTCAAACTCCTGTATCAAAGAAATACGGTTGGGATCATTAATAAAGAAAATCTATCGTAAAAAAATTGGAGGCTTTAACTGCTAGGATAAATGGGGCAGAAGAGAGAGTGAGTGGGAATAAGCAAGCTGAGAAAAAGAGAAAAACAACTACTGGATCACAAAGGGAGGATTCGAGACATCGGCAATACCATAAACTGAAATAATATTAGAATAATAGGGGTCCTAGAGGAAAAGAATAGAGAGATGGTCAGGTTTATTTGAACAAATAAACTGAAGCTGAGAACTTCAAACTTTATTTGAACAAATAAACAAGTAGCTGAGAACTTCCTTAATCTGGGGAAGGAAACAGGCATTCAAGTCCAGGGGGCACAGAAAACCCCCCTCAAAATCAGTAAAAATAGGTCAACATCTTAACACATGATAGTGAAGCTTGCAAATTTCAGAGATAAAGAGAAAATCTTGAAAGAGCTCAGGACAAGAGGTCCTTAACTGACAAAGGTAGACACAAAGACTGGCAGCAGACCTGTCCACAGAGACCTGGTAGGCCATAAAGGAGTGGCATGATATATTCAGGGTGCTAAATGAGAAAAATATGTAGCCAAGAATACTTTATCCAGCAAGGCTGTCATTCAGAATAAGAGAGAGAGAGTTTCCAGGAAAAATAGAAACTAAAAGGATTGTGATCACTGAGCCAGTCCTGCAAGAAATATTAAAGGGAACCTTTGAGCAAAAATAGAGCATAAAAGTAACAAGGTTGAGAAAGGAATGGAGACAATCTACAGAAACAGAAACTCTACAGGTAATACAATGGCACTACATTCAGATCTTTCAATAACTACTCTGAATGTAAATGGATTAAATGCTCTAATCAAAATACATAGTGTATCAGATTGTATAAAAAAATAAGGCCCATCCATACTCTGTCTCCAAGAGACTCATTTTATTTATTTTATTTTATTTTATTTTTTCCCAAGAGACTCATTTTAGACCCAAAAACACCTCCAGGTTGAAAGTGAGGGGGTGGAGTACCATTTATCATGCTAATGACATCAAAGAAAGATGGAGTAGCAATCCTTATGTCAGACAAATTAGATTGTAAACCAATGACTGTAATAAGAGATGAGGAAGGGCACTATATCATAATAAAAGGGTCTATCTAATAAGAAGATCTAACAATTGTAATATTTATGCTCCTAACTTGGGATCAGCCAAATATATAAATCAATTAATAACCAAATTAAAGAAACACATTGATAATAATACAGTAATAGTAGGGGACTTTAAAACCCTACTCACAGCAATGGGCAGATCATCTAAGCAGAAGATCAACAAGGAAACAAAAGCTTTGAATGACACACTGGACATGATGGACTTCACAGATATATTCAGAGCATTTTATCCTAAAGCAAAAGAATACACATTCTTCTTGAGTGCACATGGAACATTCTCCAGAATAGATCACATACTGGGTCACAAATCAGATCTCAAACAGGAAAAGATTGGAATTATTCCCTGCACATTTTCTGACCACAATGCTCTAAAACGTGAACTCAATCACAAGAAAAAAATTGGAAGGAACACAAATACATGATGGTTAAGAGCAACCTACTGAAGAATAAATGGGTCAATTAAAGATGAATTACAAAAATTCATTGATTCATTCATATTTTTTTCAAAAAATCAAAATAAAAACACAGCAGCTCAGAATCTTTGGAATGCAGCAAAGGTGGTCCTAAGAGGGAAGTACATAGCAATAACAGGCCCTTCTCAAGAAACAAGAAAAGTCTCCAATACACAACCTAACCTTGCACCTAAAGGAGTTGGAAAAAGAATAGTAAATAAAGCCTAAATCCAGCAGAAGAGAAATGATAAAGATCAGAGCAGAAATCAATGAAATATAAATAAAAAGAACAATAGAACAGATCAATGAACTAGGAGCTTGTTCTTTGAAAAAATTAATAAGATCAATAACCCCCAGCCAGATTTAGCAAAAAGAAAAGAGAAAGGACCCAAATAAATAAAATCATAAATGAAAGGGATGAGATCACAACCAAAACTGAAGAAATATAAGCAATTGTAAGAGCATATGAGCAACTATATGCCACCAAATTAAGCAATCTGGAAGAAATGGATGCGTTCCTAGAAACAAAGAAACTACCAAAAACTGAAACAGCAAGAAGTAGAAAACCTGAACAGACCCATAACCAGCAAAGAAATTGAATCAGTAATCAAAAATCTCACAACAGACAAGAGTCCAGGATTAGATGGTTTCCCAGTAGAATCCTACCAAATATTTAAAGAGGAATTAATACTTATTCTTCTGAAGTTTTTTTTTTTTTTCAAAAAATAAAAATGGAAGAGAAACTTCCAAATTCATCCTACAAAGCCAGCATTACTTTGAATCCACCAAAAAGGAGAATTACAGACTAATATCCCTGATGTCAATGGATGCAAAAATTCTCATGAAGGCACTAGCCAATAGGATTCAACAGTACATTAAAAGGATTATTCACCAGGACCAAGTGGGATTTATTCCTGGGATGCAAGGGTGGTTCAGCATCTACAAATCAATGAATGTGATACACCATATAATAAAAGATAGGACAAGAATTGTCTGATTCTCTTAATTGATGCAGAAAAAGCATTTGACAAAATATAGGATCCCTTCTTGATTAATACTCTCTGCAGTGTAGGGATGGAGGGAACATACCTCAATGTAATAAAAGACATATATGAAAACCCCACAGCAAATATCATCCTCAATCAGGAAAAACTAAGAGCTTTTCCCCTAAGGTCAGGAACACGACAGGGATGTCCACTCTCACCACTGTTGGTCAGCACAGTATTGGAAGTCCTAGCCTCAGCAGTCAGACAACAAAAAGAAAGAAAAGGCATCCAAATCAGTGAGGAAGTCAAACTTTCATTCTGTGCAGATGACATGATACTCTTTGTGGAAATCCCAAAGGACTCCACCCATAAATTGCTAGAACTCATACAGGATTTCAGGAAAGTTGCAGGATATAAAATCAATGCACAGAAGTCAGTTGCATTTCTATACACTAACAGTGCAACAGAAGAAAGAGAAATTAAGGAATCCATCCCATTTACAATTGCACCAAAAACCAGAAAATACCTAGGAATAAACCTAACCAAAGAGGTAAAGGACCTGTAGCTGAAAATAGAACACTTATGATAGAAATTGAGGAAAACACAAGGAAATGGCAAAAACATTCCCTGATCATGGATTGGAAGAATAACTATTGTTAAAATGTCTATGCTGCCAAAAAGAATCTGCACGTTCAATGCAATCCCTATTCAAAATACTATCAAAATTTTTCACAGAGCTGGAATAAATGATCCTAAAATTTCTATGGAACCAGAAAAGACCCCAAATAGACAAAGGGATGTTGAAAAAGGAAACCAGAAGTAGTGGCATCACAATTCTATACTTCAAGCTCTATTACAAAGCTGTGATCATCAAGACAGCATGGTACTGGCACAAAAACAGACATAGATTATTGGAACAGAATAGAGAACCCAGAAAAGGACCCTCAATTCTATGTTCAACTAATCTTCTACAGAGCACAAAGAATATCCAATGGAAAAAAGACAGTCTCTTCAACAAATGGTATTGGGAAAATTGGACAGCCACATGTAGAAGAATGAAATTGGGCTATTTTCTTATACCATACACAAAAGTAAACTCAAAATGGATGAAGGACCTAAATGTGAAAAAGGAATCCATGAAATTCCTAGAGAACACAGGCAGCAACCTCTGTGACCTCAGCTGCAGCCACTTCTTTTCACACATGTCTCCAAAGACAAGGGAAACAAAAGCGAAACTATTGAGACTTCATCAAGATATAAGGCTTTTGCACAGCAAAGGAAACAGTCAACCAAACCAAAACATAACCTACAGAATGGGAGAAGATATTTGCCAATGTCTTATCAGATAAATGGCTTGTATCCAAGATCTATAAAGAACTTATCAAACTGTATGAATCATTGAACACTACATCAAAAGCTAATGAGGTACTATACAGTGGCTAACTGAACATAATAATAAAAAAATAAAAAATAAAAAATAAAGCAATGATAAAATAAAAATACCACAATGAAAAAAAAAAAAAACTTATCAAACTCAACATCCCAAAACCAAAGAACCAGTAAATAAATGGGCAGACAACATGAGCAGACATTTCTCCAAAGAAGACACAAAATGGCCAACAGATGCATGAATAAATGGTCAACATCACTCAGAATCAGGGAAATAAAAATAAAAAACCACAATGAGATACCACCTCACACCAGTCAGAATGGCTAAAATTAACAAGTCAGGAAATAACAGATGTCATCAGTGATGTGGAGAAAGGGGAATCCTTTTTCACTCTTGGTGGGAATGCAAACTGGGACAGGTGCTCTGGAAAACAGTATGGAAGTTTCTCAAAAAGTTAAAAATAGAGCTACCCTATGGTCCAGCAATTTCACTACTAGGTATTTATCCAAAGGATAAAAACATAGTGAATCAAAGGGACACCCGCACCCCAATGTTTATAGCAGCAATGTCCACAATAGCCACAATATGGAAAGAGCTCAGACGTCCATTGACAGATGAATGGATAAAGAATATGTGGTTTATATATACAATGGAATATTACTCACCCATCAAAAAAGAATTCTTACCATTCGCAATGACGTGGCTGCAACTAGAGGGTGTTATGCTAAGTGACATAAGACAGAGAAGGGCAATTATCTTGTGATTTCACTCATATGTGGAATTTGAGAAACAAAACAGATGAACATAGGGGAAGGGAGGAAAAAACAAAATAATATGAAATCAAAGCGGGAGACAAACCATAAGAGACTCTTAAATATAGGAAACAAACTGAGGATTGCTAGAATGGAAGTGGGCGGGGGATGGTGTAACTTGGTGATAGGTATTAAGGAGGGCACTTGATGAATGAGCCCTGGTTGTTATATGTAACTGATGAATCACTAAACTCTACCTCTGAAACTAATAATACACTGTATGTTAATTAATTGTTTTTAAATAAAATTAAAAAACAGTAAATTAAAAATGTATCTTATCATGTACAACTTTTAAACTACAATAATGTACCTTATTTACTTTCATGCACACAAGTCTAATATTACCATATTTTTAAAAATATAGACACAGGTAAGTCTTCTAGGTGCATTTTATAATAAAATAATTCCTAATGTTTCTTTATAGATTGATCAGTCACCTCCAAAATACAAATTCCTATACACAGTGATAGTTTTACTTAAAATGAATACTTAAGTAAATTAAGTATGTGGACAGCCTTTGGATGAGCTAACATTATATATTCAGCTAAGTAGGCAACAAGGCATAATGTCAAATGGGAAAAGTATACTTGCAAATAATTTTCAAAAACTAAAGTAACTTTTACAATTAAATACAGGAAATACACTGATTTGCTATGATAAATAAAATGCGATGTAGTAACACTTCAGTCTACAAAATGCATACCAGAACATTTATAAACAGCATATGAATCTTATTAAGGATAGTTTACTACAATAACCCTGGTTAAATAGAAGTGTGTATGTGAAGCTTTATATGTGGTATATGTTTTGCCACTTACGTTTGTTACCTTGAGGTGCTTAACACATGTCTACCAAATTGAGCATTCATTTTCAGTTGCTGCTGTTATCATGTGTTTTGAAAAATATGTACAGTATTCAAAACTTAAAAATACTCATGAATGAAAAATGTTTTAGGAAAAAATAAACGTTTTCATGCAATTATATTCAGTTTCACTATGTACATTTGAAGTCAAATTTTTGTTTCCTGTAAAACAGATCATTGTTCTATAAGAGAATGTTTTCCTAGTAAATTTGTTTTGTCTCCTCTTGCATTGCATCATTTTGCTCTATTCTTTATTTTTGTTTGTAAATGACATGCCAGTTAAAATTAAAACCATCTCACATGTAGAAGTCTGGATTTTAAAAACCAAAAACTAATAAAATCATTTCTAAATGACATCATCTGATTCACGTAAAAAAAAATGACTTAACCAATAGTAATAAAAAAGACAGAACACATTTCATGAAGAGTACAAAGAGTACTATCTGCTGAGTGTTTTAGTTAACATGTTTCAGAATGCTGATGTATGTTTCATGAGGAATCTGAACGGAAGATTTCATAGCAGAAGGTGTTAAGGTGGTCTGTATTAAGTGGGGACCCAACTGGACTGTGAAACTGTGGGATGGCTATGGATTCAAGCTGCTTTTTAAAGAGGAACTCCCCACTGCTGTTCAGACATCCTTCCTCATTTCCTCTCCCTCAAAGCTTCTCATCCTTTACTGACTCAGTTTCCAGAATTTCAGCATCTTTTCTCCCACTAAATAACTTTTCCATGTAACTGGTGTAAGTATTTTCCTTCTCAATTTGTGCATTCTTCCTTACCTCACAACAAAACTGATTTATGAGAAAGCAGTCCTGCCTCCACCCATAAATCTCAAGAACATTGGTAGAAGGCTTCTAACTGAGATAAATTTGGCATTCCTCTTTCCTGTTTTTCTCAGCTTTCTGACTTTGATATCAAACTTTTCAATTCTAGCTGGGACACTGAGCTATTCAAGTCTTTTAATTTATTAACAACATCAGTGGGGTCATGTTGTGAATTAAGTTGAATAGTTCCTGCAATAAAAGAATCAAAGTCAAATCCCTGATTCTTTCTCCCTTTCTTTTTCAGCCATTTGCTGTGATGCTTCCTCGGCAGGTATCTTGGCTCTAACCAATCCATTCATTTCACATTTTGACTTGATTTACTTATCAGATTTTTCTTTGCTTTGTTATTTCCAATTGGAAAAATACCTAATAAGTTTGGGTTCATAATAATGGTTAATTTCAGTCTCTCTGAAAGCTAAGTTATCTAAATATGATAATGACCTTGTTTTGTGGTTACAAATATGGCTACACTCCAGATCACAATATTTGTTTTCATGATGATCTGGGTACTGCCAACAAGGCTCAGTAGAGTAATTGGTATCAAAAGCAGGATCCGCCAAATACTTTTCATGATTTCTCTCCAAATATTTTTGAGGACTGACTTGTACTTCTTCATCAGTGACATCAGACAGAGCTCTTGGGTCAAGCTGAACTTCATCAATATCTAAGCTGTTATGTATAGGCCAATCATATTCTGAAAATTGACAATCATGGTACCTTTCCCAGTTATAAATATGACCATGAGTTTCATGCATAAGCAAAATATCATTGACTTCATCTTCAATATGAAAAGGATGACTTGAAATTGGCTCATCCATTGGAAAAGAAAATATGCTCATGTAAGGATGAGAAAGTGCTTCCTCTGTCAACTGATCTATGGGGCTAAATGTCAAATTTTTTTCCAGGAAATCCAGTGCTTCTTGATTAATTCCTGGAAGCAGCTGAGTTAAAGGTTTGTGTGGCTTAGTCACATCATTTCTAATGTGAACTAGAATTACACTGAGAATCTCCTGATTATCTATCTACCTCACATACAACAGGAATAGATTCTAAAATCAGCTGCATCTGTTCATGTTCACCTGCAAAGAGGGTTTTACCAGTCAGCATTTCAGCAACGATGGAACCTGCAGCCCACATCTGATGGCCTTAATACAGTTATTAGGAGAAAGTAATAGATTTGGAGACCTGTGCTTTTGGGTAATCAGTCCTTCAGAAAGATGACCCTTATAGGAATAATAGATATCCATGGTCCATTCAAGACCAAAGTCACCTATCTTCAGTACCAAGTCGTCACTATAAACAATAAGTTTAGCTGGTTTGAGATCTCTGTGCTGTACATTTGCAGAGTGAATATAATTGAGACCACATAACAGCTGATACATGAAAAGCCTGGCATGCTCTTCCAGTAAAGGGCCCTGCTCCAGCACATTAGACAAATCTGTTTCAATATACTCCTGAACAATGTAAACACTATTCAGTTTGGTAAGAAAACCTGCATCATCTGTTAACTGGCTTCCACTGGGACCAAGAATTTCAAACACATAATGTTATTATGGTTAAGTCTTCTAATAATTTTGATTTCACATAGAGCATGTTAGGCACTCTGGGGATCAGTAGAACAATTTTCTTTTCTTTTTTCTTAACATATAATGTGTTCTTTGTTTCAGGGGTACAGGTCTGTGATTCATCAGTCTTACACAATTCACAGTGCTCACCATAGCACATACCCTCCTCAGCGTCCATTACCCAGCCAACCCATCCCTCCTCCCCAATCCACTCCAGCAACCCTCGGTTTGTTTCCTGGGATTAAGAGTCTCTTACGGATTGTCTCCCTCTGTGATTTCATCTTGTTTCATTTTTTCCTCTCTTCCCCTATGATCCTCTGCCTTGTTTCTCAAATTCCACATATCAGTGAGATCAGATGATAATTGTCTTTCTCTGATTGACTTCTTTTGCTTAGCATAATACCCACTAGTTCCATCCACATCATTGCAAATGGGAAGATTTCAATTTTTTGATGGCTGCATAATATTCCATTGTGTATATATACCACATCTTCTTTATCCATTCATCTGTCGATGGACATCTGGGCTCTTTCCATATTGTAGCTATTGTGGACATTGCTGCTATAAACATTGGTGTACATGTGCCCCTTCAGATACCTACATTTGTATCTTTGGGGTAAATACCCAGTAGTGCAATTGCTGGGTCATAGGGTAGCTCTCTTTTCAACTTTTTGAGGAACCTTCATACTGTTGTCCAGAGTGGCTGCACCAGTTTGCATTCCCACCAAAAGTGTGGGAATGTTCCCCTTTCTTCACATCCTCGTCAACATCTGTTCTTTCCTGACATGTTAATTTTAGCCATTCTGACTGGTGTGAGGAGGTATCTCATTGTGGTTTTGATTTGTATTTCTCTGATTCCTAAAGATGTTGAGCACATTTTCATGTGTCTCTCGGCCATTTGGATGTCTTCTTTGCAGAAATGTTTGTTCATGTCATCTGCCCATTTCTTGATTGGATTATTTGTTCATTGGGTGTTGAGATTGATAAGTTCTTTATAGATTTTGGATACTAGCCCTTTATCTGATGTGTCCTTTGCAAATATCTTCTCCCATTCTGTCGGTTGTCTTTTGGTTTTGTTGACTGTTTCCTTTGCTGTGCAAAAGTTTTTTATCTTGATGAAATCCCAATAGTTCACTTTTACCCTTGCTTCCCTTGACTTTGGCAAAGTATCTAGGAAGAAGTTGCTGTGGCTGAGGTCAAAGAGGTTGTTGCCTGTGTTCTCCTCAAGGACTTTGATGGATTCCTGTCTCACATTTAGATCTTTCATCCATTTTGAGCATATTTTCGTGCATGGTATAAGGAAATGGTCCAGTTTCATTCTTCTGCATGTAGCTGTCCAATTTTCCCAACACCATTTGTTGAAAAGACTGTCTTTTTTTCCATTGGATAATCTTTTGTGCTCTGTCAAAGATTAGTTGACCATAGAGTTGAGGGTCCATTTCTGGGCTCTCTATTCTGTTCCATTGATCTATGTGTCTGTTTTTGTGTCAGTACCATACTGTCTTGATGATTACAGCTTTGTAATAGAGCTGGAAGTCCGGAATTGTGATGCCGCCAGCTTTGCTTTTCTTTTTCAACATTGCTGTGGCTATTCTGGGGCTTTTCTGGTTCCATACAAATTTTAGCATTATTTGTTCCATTTCTATGAAAAAAGTTGATGGGATTTTGATAGGGATTGCATTAAATGTGTAGATTGCTCTAGGTAGCATAGATATTTTAACAATATTTGTACTTCTAATCCATAAGCATGGAACGTTTTTCCATTTCCTTGTGTCTTCCTTAATTTCTTTCATGATAGTTCTATAGTTTTCAGAGTACAGGTTCTTTGCCTCTTTGGTTAGATTTATTCCCAGGTATCTTATAGTTCTGGGTGCAATTGTAAATAGGATCGACTCCTTAATTTCTCTTTCTTCTCTCTCATTGTTGGTGTATAGAAATGCAACCGACTTCTGAGCACTGATTTTATATCCTGCCACTTTACTGAATTCCTGTATGAGTTCTAGCAGTTTTGGGGTGGAGTCTTTGGGGTTTTCCACATAAAGTATCATATCATCTGCAAAGAGTGAGAGTTTGACTTCTTCTTTGCCAATTTAGATGCCTTTTATTTCTTTTTGTTGTCTGATTGCTGAGGCTAGGAGTTCTAGTACTATGTTAAACAGCAGTGGTGATAGTAGACATCCATGCCATGTTCCTGACCTTAGTGGAAAAGCTCTCAGTTTTTCCCCATTGAGAATGATATTTGCTGTGGGCTTTTCATAGATGGCTTTTATGATATTGAGGTATGTACCCTCTATCCCTACCCTGTGAAGAGTTTTAATCAAGAAAGGTTGCTGTACTTTGTCAAATGCTTTTTCTGCATCTATTGAGAGGATCATATGGTTCTTGTCCTTTCTTTTATTAATGTGATGTAATGTGTTGATTCATTTGCAAATGTTGAACCACCCTTGCAGGCCAGGAATAACTCTCACTGGTCGTGGTGAATAATCCTTTTAATGTACTGTTGGATCCTGTTGGCTAGTATTTTGGTGAGAATTTTTGCATGCATGTTCATCATTGATATTGGTCTGTAATTCTTTTTGATGGGGTCTTTGCCTGGTTTGGGGATCAAGGTAATGCTGGCCTCATAAAATGAGTTTGGAAGTTTTCCTTCCATTTCTATTTTTTGGCACAGTTTCAGAAGAATAGGTATTAATTCTTCTTTAAATATTTGGTAGAATTCCCCTGGAAAGCCATCTGGCCCTGGGCTCTTGTTTCTTGGGAGATGTTTGATTATTGCTTCAATTTCATTGCTGTTTATGGACCTGATCAGATTTTCTATTTCTTCCTGATTCAGTTTTGGTAGTTTATACATCTCTAGGAATGCATCCATTTCTTCCAGATTGTCTAATTTGTTGGCATATAGTTGCTCATAATATGTCCTTATAATTGTTTGTATTTCTTCAGGTTGGTTGTGATCTCTCCTCTTTCATTCATGATTTTATTTATTTGGGTCCTTTCTCTTTTCTTTTTGATAAGTCTGGCCAAGGGTTTATCAATCTTACTAATTCTTTCCAAGAACTAGCTCCTCATTTCATTGATCTGTTCTACAGTTCTTTTGGTTTCTATTTCATTGATTTCTGCTCTGTTCTTTATTATTTCTCTTTTCCTGCTGCGTTTAGGCTTTATTTGCTGTTCTTTCTCCAGCTCCTTTAGGTGTAGGGTTCGGTTGTGTATTTGAGACCTTTCTTTTTTCTTGAGAAAGGCTTGTATTACTATATACTTTCTCTTTAGGACCACCTTTGCTGCATTCCAAGGATTTTCAACAGTGGTGTTTTCATTTTCATTTTTTTCCATGAATTTTTTAAATTCTTCTTTAATATCCTTGTTGACCCATTCATTCTTCTGTAGGATGCTTTTTGAGTTCTTTCCAAATTTCCTCTTGTGATTGAGTTCCAGTTTCAAAGCATTGTGGTCCAAAAATACACAGGAAATGATCCCAATCTTTTGGTACTGGTTAAGATCTGATTTGTGACCTAGGATGTGATCTCTTCTGGAGAATGTTCCATGTATACTAGAGAAGAATGTGTGTTCTGTTGCTTTGGGATGGAATGTTCTGAATATATCTGTGAAGTCCATCTGGTCCAGTGTGTCATTTAAAGCCCTTATTTCCTTGTTGATCTTTTGCTTAGAGTATTTGTCCATTTCAGTGAGGGGGGTGTTAAAATTCCCTACTATTGTTATCATTACCAGTGAGTTTCTTTAACTTTGTTATTAATTGGGTTATGTAATTGGCTGCTCCCATGTTAGGGGAATAAATATGTATAATTGTTAGGTCTTCTTGTTGGATAGACCCTTTAAGTATGATAACTATTGAAAGATAAGAATGTAGTGCCATTGTATTGCCTGTAAGGTGACTTACTATATGTTGTCTCTATTCCTTTCTGGTCTGTGTTACTTTTAGGCTCTCTCTTTGCTTAGAGGACCCCTTTCAATATTTCTTGTAGGTTTGGTTTGGTGATCACATTCTTTTAGTTTCTGTTTGTCCTGGAAGGCTTGATGGCTACTCCTTTGTCAAAGTAATTGTCGACAGCATAAAAAAAAATAAAACCATTGCCTCCACAATACAGTGGTTTTAAGTCCATATACCCAGAGCCCAGATCAAAACCATGAATGTTTATGAGACTTTCAGATTTATCTGCCATTTTGGAAACTTTATTATTGCCTTTTCCTTTTGAATTGAGCTTGTGTAAACAAGGAATAAAACTGACATGAAAAGGAAAGATCTTTCAAAAAAGTAAAAGAAAAATAATTTTGCTTCCACAGCGTGATGATTTCTTGATGTTCATTGCATATGCCACCAGGCCCATTGTGTTCCCCTTAGATTTAAAGCTCACAAAGCTCTCTTCTTATTGAGAGTTAAAAAGATTGCTGTACTCATAGATCAAGAAAGGGACAGCAACTCTGCAGACATTTAAAGAAAACACTCAAGAAATTCAAATGGAATGAAATGGCATGTTATGCATTCAGATTTACTGTGCTAAATGATTTAACATTCCACAAAAATGTGAATAAATATGCACATAAAAGTCTTCAATGAACATTCTCCTCACAGTGCTGATACATTTAGTGTTGGACTTGTCCTGAGCAGCATCATTATAAGGTTCTGTAAGCACTATTTCTGTTTTGCATCTTTTCTTCCTTCCTTTGTTGTTATATATTTCAACAGAAAGCCCTGGTGGCTGATGGTTAACACAAGATGTCTTCTGTTAGTGATCAGGTGGCTCCAGCTCAACACAATCACAACAATCACAATCAAAGCTACCATCCATCTTACTCTGATACAACAGGATTTCTCCAGCTCATTGAGGGAGTGCAGGGCTTGCAGACAGCCCACAGGTCTCTGGCTGTTCTGCCTGTAGCAGCCTCTCTGAAACTCACTTTGCAATCACCACCATGTAACCCCAACCTAAGAGAGAGGGCCCATAATATCCTCTTAAAATTATTTGTATTTTTAAGGTTGGTTATTTCTCCTCTTATTTTTGATTTTATTTGTTTGGGTCCTTCACCTTTTCTTTTTGATAAGTCTGGCTAGAGGTTTATCAATTTTATTGATCTTTTTCAAAGAACCAGCTCCTGGTTTCATTAATCTGTTCTATTGTTTTTTAGTTTCTATATAATTTATTTCTGCTCAAATCTTTATTATTTCCTTCCTTCTGCTGGCTTTAGGCTTCATTTGTTGTTCGTTTTCTAGTTCCTTTATGTATAAGTTTAGTTTGTGTATTTGAAATTTTTCTTGCCTCTTGAGGTAGGTCTTTATTGCTATACTTCCCTCTTAGGACCATTTTTGCTGCACCCCAAAGCTTTTGGACCATTGTTTTTTCATTTACATTTGTTTCCATGTATTTTTTTTAAAATTTCTTCTTTGATTTCCTAGTTGAGCCATTCATTGTTTAGTAGTATGTTGTTTAGTCTCCATGTATTTGTGGTCTTTCCAGATTTTTTTTTCTTGTGGTTGACTTCAAGTTTCATAGCATGGTGGTCAGAAGAGGTACATGGTATGAATTCAATCTTTTTATATTTGTTGAGGCCTCTTTTGTGACCTCCTATGTGATCTATTCAGGAGATTATTCCATGTGCACTCAAAAGAATGTGTATTCTGCTGTTTTAGGATGGAATGTTCTGAATGTATCTGTTAAGACCATCTGGTCCAGTGAGTCATTCAAAGCCATTGTTTTGTTGTTTATTTTCTGTTTAGATGATCTGTGATTGATGTAAGTGGGGTGTTAAAGTCCCCTACTACTATTGTGTAATCATCCATTAGTTCCTTTATGTTTGTTATTGTTTTATATATTTGGGTGTTCCCAGATTGGTTACATAAATATTTACAATTGTTATAACTTCTTTTTGGATTGTCTCCTTTTATTAGTATACAGTGGCCTTCTTTGTCTCTTGTTAAGTATTTGTTTTAAAGTCTATTCTTTTCTCAATCCCAGTGAGTATCCTTATGCTAGTTCCTTTAAATTCTCCTTCAGGCCTGTTACATATATCTGCTTCACTGAGATCTCTGGCCATGACTTTATCTTTTTCTTTCATTTGGGATCAATTCCTTTGTCTTCCCAGTTTGTCTAAGTCTCTGCGTTCTTCTCTGTGTTAGAAAACCCAGTTATATCTCCTGCTCCTGAAATAATGGCCTTATGAAAAAGGTAATCTCTTGCTCACGGCCTGGCACTTCAGGAAGTGTTTCTGGTGTGTGCTGCATGTGCTCTCCTATTGTGTTCTGGCTGCTCTTTCCTTCAGGCCAGTCATCTGCAGATGCTCTCCTTTCCTCCTGTGTGCAGTGTTTAGTTCCTGGCCTGAATGTGGCAAGTTTTAACTAGGTGTTCTCTGGCCTGCTTGTGAAATGAGACCTGACACCACCTCCGATGGAACTGAGGCCCTGTGAAACTCTCTGGTTTGGAAATATGGAGTGGGCAGGGGTTTGTGCTGGTCTTCTGGGGGAGGAACCCACCATACTGGGGCTGAAGCAAGTGTGCCTGAGAAGGGCTGTCCCACAGGAGCACAAGGGGGTGGGGCTTCGTGTGATTAAGTTAGGCAGCCAGTGTCCATGCTGTGCCACTTCCCACAGGTGGTTCTGTTTCTGCTGAGGGGTGGGGGATGGATATGAGCCCCACCTACTCCTTTGTTCCTGGAGAGGTGTCTCTGTGAATGCTGCCTCTCAGGGATGTGCTCTGAGGAGCAAATAATCTTCCCCCTTTGTGTTCCCCGCACTGTTTAGATCACTGTTCACATGCTGTCCCTAGGGTTTTTTTTGCCTGACTTCTCTCCAGGAGCAGTACAGTGCCTTCTGGGCTATATCCCAGCCAAGACCACTGACATTTAAAATTATAGGCTTTAATCCCCACTTGTTGCAAGAATTCACAAAATTCAGTCCCTCTCATTTTCCACATCAATGGCTTTGGGGAAAAAGTCTCTTCCTGCAATCCCGTGTGTGTTCCTCTCTCTCATGCCATTTTTGTGACCACAGCTCCCTCCCTTGCAGATCAGCCACAGTCCATTTCTCCCCTAAATCATGTCTCCATACTTCTTGCCTTCTTTTATGTGGCCTCTTCTCTCCCTTTAGTGTGGAGTTTGTTATGTCAGTCTTTAGGTCAATTTCTGGGGTATCTAGGATGATTTGATAGTTATCTAGTTGTGTTGGTAGGATGAAGTTAGCCTAGGGTCCTCCTACTCTGCCACCATCTTCCTGTTCTCAATATTTATGTTTGATCAAGGAATTGGCCTATTTATGTCAGGACAGAAATTCTCATTCATATTGTTCCTATGTGCTTTCAATGTAATTGCAATTATCAAAGTCTTTGCAGTGATTTTGAGATCTCAACTTAGTATGCATTACTTGGGATGTTCTGTTGCTTAGCAGTGGTTTAGTTTAGAGCTCAAAGTCTTTGTGTGCAGATGAAGACCAGATCTCCATGCATGCATAGTTCAGAATTAATACCGGGGTTTCATAAGGAACTTTATAGGCTCACTGTCTTGATTTCATCTCTCTTCCTAATCTCTCCTGTGATTTCCAGTTTTTGCATCTCTTCTCTTCAGTCATTTGTACAGATACTTGAAACTTAGTCATTCCACTATATTGGGTATTTCCATTCCCATGCCTGTGTTTAAGTTCAAGTTCAAGGGAAATTTTTGTGCTGTTGTTTACAAACTGCAAATTGTGTGAGAGCTAGGATGTGAGGGATGGAGAAAGGAAAATAAACAAAACACAAAAGCAAAAAATCAAATGTTTCTATAATCTTTGAACAGTAAGAATTCCCTTTCTTGCTCCTTGATCCAGAACTAGAGGGCTTCTCCTATTTTGCTCTCTGATGCACCAATGCCCATTTATATGTTTCAGGTTATATTGAGTTCCACTGGGGAAATGCTGGAGGGAAAATTATTCAAAATTACTACTGGATCAGTAGTGGGTTTGAATTGTAATCTTTCTCTATCTTTCTGTTGACATACTTTTTAAAATTCTCAAATATTTACATCATGCATTTTGTCCAGGTATCATTGTGCTGTGTGAGAGAGAAAGTGTGGCATGTATTTACCATGTTTTACGTGGAACCACATTCAATTTTGTTAACAGTAAATATTTTGGCCTTTCCCTGTATTCTTAGGTACACCACTTCTATACCACTAATCACACAGGTAAATCATAATATAAGATTTAAGTAGTTCTTGCTATCCTTGTAACAAAGGCCCTGAATTCTGATGAACTTTGATTAGGATTACCCATCAGTCTACTGATTTCTTGTAGTAGTCCTAAGGGAGAAAAGAAATACATACTAAGATATTACTATGCAGCACAAGTAAATTCACAACCATATGCTTTACAGTTTGAGCTTTTAAAATTAATTTGCTTCTAATAATGTTTGCAAACTCTTAAAAGTTTATAGCTCAAATGTTTATTTTAAAGCATATTTTTATTTAACTAGACACTATTATTACTGCATTAAAGTAAAGCACACAATACGTTATTTCTACATTACTTCCATTACAGGTCTTTGCTACATTAAAGACCTGTAATGTGACTTTAATATTGTTATTAAATCTTAATGTCATATAATAATACTCTGAAGATGAAATATTTCTCATTTACTTTTCAGTGTAATGAATAGTAGTGTGTCAAGGGTTAGCAGACATTTTTGCCTTCTATTTAGATTGGCAAAATAGAAAATACAGGAATGCAGGGCAAAATGTAGTCATCTGTGAATGAATGCCATTGGGAGTTATGATACAGACTTCTCTCCTCAATTAAAAAAAAATCCTGACCAAAAAACAACAACAAACAAACAAAAAAACAAAAAAACAAGAGCAGATAGTAATTGTCCAGGTTCCATGATTTCTGGCCGGAGATCTTCATAATAGATTAGTTATTTTTCTTAAGACTTACTGATTTATTTGAGAGAGATAGAGAGAACATGATTGGGAGGGACAGAGAGGGAGAGAGAATCTCAAGCAGACTCCATGCTGAGTGCAGAGCCTGACACAGGGTTCAATCTCATGACCCTGAGATCATGACCTGAGCCAAACCAAGAGTCAGACGTTTAACTGACTGCACCACCCAGGCACCTCTAGATTTGTTATTTTTACTGCAATATACAATACAGTTTCCTTTTATTATTGAGGATCATCATATTAAGTTCTTTCAAATGGGAAAGATAGTTTATTTCCTTAAGACAGTGTGCTGTTTTTGTTACTGATGTTCCTGTTTTTCAAGCTCAAGGATAGAATTTTTTTTTTTTTTTGTCTTTTGAACAAGCATTTAATATAGAGGACAAATTGAAGCAAGGGAAATATTAACATCTAGAGACCCAATGCTTATTTCAAAATGAATGGGTGGAATAAAATGTGCACTAGTTCTTTTTTTTTTAATGCATTTAATGTTACAAATATGCTTCTGATTACATTGATCTCATACTTAAGATTGTAAAATATGACGTTCTCATCATTACTATTTTCTAAGTATTCTTTTTTATTTTTTTATTAACATATAATGTATTATTGGTTTCAGGGGTACAGATCTGTGATTCATCAGTCTTACACAATTCACAATGCTCACCATAGCACATACCCTCCCCATTGTCTATCCCCTAGCCACCCTATCCCTCCCACACCCCCTCCACTCCAGCAGCCCTCAGTTTGTTTCCTGAGATTAAGAGTCTCTCATGGTTTGTCTCCCTCTCTTGTTTCGTCTTGTTTCATTTTTCCCTCCCTTCCCCTATAATCTTCTGTCTTGTTTCTCAAATTCCTCATATCAGTGAGATCATATGATACTTGTCTTTTGCTGATTGACTTATTACGCTTAGCATAATACCCTCTAGTTCCATCCACATCATTGCAAATGGCAAGATTTCTATTTTTTGATGGCTGCATAATATTCCATTGTATATATATATGCCACATCTTCTTTATCCATTCATCTGTCAATGGACATCTAGGCTCTTTCCATAGTTTGGCTACTGTGGACATTGCTGCTATAAACATTGGGGTGCACGTGCCCCATGGGATCCCTACCTTTGTATCATTGAGGTAAATACCCAGTAGTGCAGTTGCTGGGTCATATGATAGCTCTATTTTCAACTTTTTGAGGAACCTCCATACTGTTTTCCAGAGTGGCTGCACCAGCTTGCATTTCACTAACAGTATAGGAGGGTTCCCTTTTCTTCACATCCTTGCCAGCATCTGTCGTTTCCTGACATGTTAATTTTAGCCATTCTGAGTAGTGTGAGGTGGTATCTTATTGAAGTTTTGATTTGGATTTCCCTGATGCTGCATGATGTTGAACACTTTTTCATGTATCTGTTGGCCATTTGGATGTCTTCTTTGCAGAAATGTCTGTTCATGTCTTCTGCACACATTTCTTGATTGGGTCATTTGGTCTTTGGGTGTTGAGTTTGGTAAGTTCTTTATAGATTTTGGATACTAGCCCTTTATCTGATATGTCATTTGCAAATATCTTCTCCCCTTTTGTCGGTTGTCTTTTGGTTTTGTTAACTGTTTCCTTTGCTGTGCAGAAGCTTTTTATCTTGATGAAGTCCCAATTGTTCATTTTTACCCTTGCTTCCCTTACCTTTGGCGATGGTTCTTTTGTATCAATAAAATTATAGGACCCTACTGTCTTACTATTATGAACATCCCTGGTCCCCATTTGTCTTGCTATTTTTTCCATTTTTTTTCCTCCTCTTTATTTATTCCATAACCTCTTCTTGCTTTTGTTTCTTTTGTTCAGTAACACTTTTGGTAATGATGTTAAAGGGAACTTAGTGAGAATATTTATATATGTGTACATATATTATTATATATACACAGTTAAAGTATATACACAGTTAATAAAATTGTATATATACAATACATATATAATATATGTATATTGTATTGTTATATATGACTGTATATAAATGTATATATAATTGTGTGTATATATAAAATATATGTATATGTATATATGTCCATATATGTGTCTATATACATATAAAATTGTATATATAGCATATATATTTGTGTATTTTAAAAGTTAATTTATCCTGATTATTTATTTATTTATTTATATCCTTTTTTAAAAATAAATTTATTTTCTGTGATCTTAAGCTTGCTGTTTTCCTAAATATGGAATTAAAATTGTCTGCATCTGGAAAAAATAAGAATATAATTGTCTGCTTTGAATCATATTTGTAAAAAGGTGAATTATAGATAGATGGACAAATAAAAGTATACCTTTATGAGAAAATGCAAAGATGGTATTCTCTATATAGTTTTGAAAGTCTTATCAAAGAATATAATACACCCAAAAAATACTTTTTATTCCTAAAATTTGAGGAAATTTTTAGATATTAGAGAAATGTTTCTTGGCTTTCTATTGGGACAAATATTGGCTTAAGAAATCTGAAAACACCTAACAAAACATAAACTAAGATTTATTCAGAATTCTGTAGTAGGTTGTTAAAGAAGTGTACAGTTGGTTACAAGAAAGAAAAATGTTGCTTTGATTTCAACTTTTACACTGTTTAACAAGCATACTTATTATTGTCAAATATTATTCCAGCCCAGCATTGTACACTGGAGCTTTTTTTTTTTTTTTTTTTTTTGGATGATGGAGATGTTCTATATATGTGCTGGCCAATAGCCACTAGTCATGTGTGGCTATTGAGCACTTGAAATGTGGCAAAACAGCTGAGGAACTAATTAGAAACTACATCATATAGTACAGTTGTAGACATTGTTGCAAACACAAATATAACTGTCAATAATGAGTTAGTGTTTATTGTATATTGCATTGTATTAAAATTTTATATTTATCTCATTACTCATATTCATTCCAACCTCCTTATTATATTGTTTATGGTGGAAGAAACCATGGTTAAAGTAAAGTAAGTTTTCCAAAGTCACACACTTATTGAATATCAAAAGTTGGCTTCATACCCAGGTATGTATTATTTGAGAGCCTATTTTGGAGCCTGCACTATATATATTTTTTTAAGTCAGGATTATTGAAGTATAGTTTACATATAGTAAATTCACCATTTAGAGTATACAGTTCTACAAATTTTAACATGTATGCAGTTATGTAGCCATCATCACCAAAATGAACATGTAGAAAATTTCCATTACTCATAAAGTTCATTCTTGCCCCTTTGTAAACAATCGCTCCACTCACTCTTAGCAATTACTGATCTGTTCTTCTGTACCTATGGTTTTACCCATTCAAGAATGTTATATAAACAGAAATATATGTTATATGTAGCTAATTTGTGGCTTCTTTACACTCATCAATGTTATCTTTATCAGTAGTTGTTTCTTTTTTATTGCTGTGTAGTATTCCATTTTATGGACATGGCACTTATATCTACTCACAAACTGCAGGATATCTGTGTTGTTTCTAGTTTTTGCAAACTATGAATAAATTTTCTATAAACATCTTTGTACAAGTTTTTGTGTGATTATCCTTGTACAGTTTAGAAAAACACCCATCAGTAAGATTCTGAATTAAATGGTGAATGCATATTTAGTTTTATTAGACAATGCCAAACTGTTTTCATTAGTGGTTGTATCATTTTGAATCCCCATTAACAATGAGTGAGAGCTCCACTTGATTCATATCCTTTACAGAAATTGATACTGTTGGTTTTTTAAAAATAATTATTTTGGGCATTCCAATGAGTGTGTTTTGTTATCTAGTTGTTATTAGTTTGCATTTTCTGAATGACTAAGGATGCTGAGCATCTTTTTTATGTGCTTATTTGCCATCTTTATGTCTTTGGTGAACTCTCTTCTAGAGCTTTTGTCATTTCTTATTGGGTTATTTTTTTCTCATTATTGAGTTTCTGTGTTCTTTATATAATTCCTTTGTCAGATATGTCATTTTCAAATATTTTCTTTCAGTTTTTGAATTATCTTTTCATATTTTAATGGTGCTTTAAAAGAACCAAAGTTTTAAATTTTGATGAAACCCAATCTATAAATTGTTTAATTGTTTTTTCACTTTATCTAAGAAATCTTCGCTTTATCCAAAGTCACAAGATTTGACTCCCCCAAAACTTAACTATTAATAGCATACTGTTGATGAGAAGCTTACCAATAAACAGTTGATTAACACATTTTGTATATGTGTTATATACTATATTTTTACAATAAAGAAAGCTAGAGAAAAGAAAATATTAAGGAAGGAAGTATGGTACTGTACTGTATTTATCTAAAGAAATCCATGTATAAGTGGACCCACACAGTCCAAACCCATGTTGTTCAAGGATCAACTAACCATATTAATTGGCTAGGGTGGTTACAACAAAGTACCACAAACTATTTGGGTTTAACAACAGAAATTAATTTGTTCACAGTTCTGGTGGCTGGAAGTCTAAAATCCAGGTGTCAGCACGGTTCTTTTCTTTTGAAGTCTATGAGGAAATGATTTTTTTTTCCATGTCTGTCTTCTTGGCTTATAGACAATCTTCTCTGTAGGTCTCTTCACATTTTCTTACCTTTATGCATGCCTCTGTGGCCAAATTTTCCCCTTTTGTAAGGATACCAGTCATATTGTGTTAGAATGCACCCTAATTGACCTCATTTAAACTTGATTACATCTATAAAGACCACATCTCCAAATGAGGTCATATTTTAAAGTACTGAAGATTAGGACCTCAACATATGAATTTGAGGTGGGCACAATTCAACCCATAGCACTCCACCTTCTGCCCTCCTAAATTCATGTCCTTCTCACGTGGAAAATGCATTTACTCCATTCCAACAGCCTCCAAAGCCTAACACATTTCAGCATCAACTGTAACTCTAATACTTATCTAAATCCCATCTAAATTGGCTTAAGGGTGAGATCTGGGAATGATTCATCCTAAGGCAAAATTCCTATTCATCTATTACCCTGTGAAACCAGACAAGTTATCTGTTGCTGTAATATAATGGTGGAACAGGGTAAATATCCCCATTCTAAAAGGAAGATATCAGAAGGAAGAAAAGGGTCAATGGGGTTTTAAGCAAGTCAGAACCCTAATGGGAGAAATTTAATTAGATTTTAAGGCTTAAAAATAATCCTTTTTTTTTTTTTTTTTGCTCCAAGCTCTGTCTTCTGGGCCCACTTGGTGGCAAGATCGCCCCTTGTTCCTGGATAGTGGCTTCACCCCCTCAGCCTGTACCCCCCTGGCATCAGGTGGCATTGGCAGCCTCACCAGACTCTGCATCTATGACTCTGTCCTCAGAGTCATTCTTCCTTTATTTTGTTCCATCTCTGTTTTCTTCAATTCAGGCTGGCTTTGTTTATCATGGTATAACATTCTCAAAAACTTTGTTAGCCACTCTTACAACTCATGGACTTCAAGCCATCAAACAAAATGGTCCTCCACATCTTTTCTGTATAACCAAATCTCTATTCCTTGCTATGCTAAGATGGTGTACTGTATCCATGAGTCATACATTTCTCTTTAGCAGTTGTCCATTAGTACCATTGGCCTTGTTTCCAGAGCATACTATCTGGATAGGCTGAGAATTTTCCAGATCTTCAAGTTCTGGTTCCTATTTACTCAATAATTCCACCTTTAGTTTACCTCTGTCATCTCTCATTTTTCTATAAGCAGCAAGGAGAAACCAGGCTGCCCTCGTAGCACTTCTGTTTAGAAATCTCAGCTAAATACCCAAGTTCGTTGCTTAACAAAGTTCTACTTTTCATCCAATAGAACACAATTCACACAATTTATCTGTCATTCTATAACAAGGATCACAATTCCTCCCATTTCCAATAACATTTTCCTCATATTCATCTGTGATCTTACCAGAAGCACCTTTAACACCCATATTTCTAACAATATTCTGTATGACAAACTGTGTGCTCTCAAATATGGTAAGATATTTCTTTATAACTATCCTCTTTTCTTTTTGAGCTCTTACCAGAATTGCCTTTAACAACCAAATTTCAACCAACAGTCCCTTCATCACAACCCAGGCTTTTTCTAGTATGTGCTTTAAAATTCTTTCAGCCTCTACTAATTACCTAATTCCAAAGCCACTTCCACATTTTTGTATATTTGTTACAGCAGAGCCCCATGGCCTGGTTCCAAAGTCTATGTTTGTTATAGCTGCCATAACAAAGTACTACAGATTAAGAAGCTTAAGCAACAAAAATTTATTATCTCACAGTTCTGGAGGCTAGAAATAAAAAATCAAGGTGTTGGCATGAAAAGATGTTCAACATGGCTGATCATCAAGGAAATACAAATCAAAACCACAATGAGATATCACCTTACACTTGTCAGAATGGCTAAAATAAAAAAGCACAAGAAGTAACAAGTGTGGGAGAGAATGTGGTGAAAAAGGAATCCTCATGCAATATTGGTAGGAATGTAAATTGGTACAGTCACTGTGGAAATCAATGTGGAGGTTTCTCAAAAAATTTAAAATAGAAACACATATGATCTAATATTTACACAAAGAAAATGAAAACACTAATCCAAGAAGGTATATGCACCCCTATGTTTATTGCAGCATTATTTATAATAGTTAGGATATAAAAGCAACCCAAGTGTCCACTGATAGATGAATGGGTAAGGAAGATGTGGTATGTATATATAATGAAATATTACATAAGCTTTTTAACTCTTAATATAGATACTTTGTGCTCATTTATCAGCCAAATTATAAGCATTGTCCTTCAGTAAGTTTCCTTAGGATAATCTTAATTTATTTCTAGTAAAAAAAAAAAAAGTCTGTATCCCTTAGATGGAAGGCCTTCAGGGTCTTTTCTACTACTTCCTTGTTAGTGGTGGCATCATTTAACTCTGACCTTTCTATTTCTGTTTGATCTGCTTATCTCTTATTTCTATTCTGCAATGACTATTGCTTCTGTCACTTTTATATTTCAGTTTTTGAATGTGGTGTGGGTGTGTGTGTATAAACATTTCATCTTTTTTTATTTTGCAGTTTCAAGTTTTTATTTAAATTCCAGTAATTTAGCGTACAGTGTAGTATTAGTTTCAGGAGTACAATTCAGAGATTCATAATTTACATGTAACACACAGTGCTCATTTCAACAAGTGCCCTCCTTAATACCCATCATCCATTTATGCCATCCCTCTATTCACCTCCCCTCCAGCAACCCTCAGTTTATTTTCTATAGTTAAGAATCTATTTTATGGCTTGCCTCTCTCTTTTTTTCCTACTATGTTCATCTGTTTCTTTCTTAAATTCCACATATGAGTGAAATCATATGGTATTTGTCTTTTTCTGACTGACATAATACTCTCTAGTTTGATCCACTCGTAGCAAATGGCAAGATTTCATTTTTATGGTTGTGTAATATTCCATTGAATATATATACTACATCTTCTTTATCCATTCATCAGTTGATGGAAATCTGAACTCTTTCCATAATTAGGCCATTGTTAATAATACTATAATAAACATTGGGGTGCATGCATCCCTTTGAATCAGTATTTTTTTATTCTTTGGGTAAATACCTAGTAGTAAAATTGCTGGATCCTATGGTAGTTCTATTTTTAACTTTTTGAGGAACCTCCATACTCTTTCCCAGAGTGGCTTTACCAGTTTGCATTCCCACCAACAGTGTAAGAGGATTCCCCTTTCTCCACATCCTTGCCAACATCTCTTGTTCCCCGTGTTGTTAATTTTAGCAACTCTGACAGGTGTGAGGTGATACCTCATTGTAGTTTTGATTTGCAGTTGCCTGATGATGAGTAATGTTTAGCATTTTTTTATGTGTCTGTTAGCCATCTGTATGTCTTCTTTGAAAAATGCCTTTTCATGTCTTCTACCCATTTTTTAAGTGGATTATTTGTTTTTTGGGCATTGAGTTTGACAAGTTCTTTATAGATTTTGGATACTAACCCTTCATTAGATTTGTCATTGGCAAATATCTTCTCCTGTTCCATAGGCTACCTTATTGTTGATTGTTTCCTTTGCTGTGCAGAAGCTTCTTATCTTGATCAAGTCCCATAGTTCATTTTTGCTTTTGTTTTCCTTGCCTCATGAGACACACTAATAAGAAGTTGCTGTGGCCAATGCTGAAGTGTGAGGTGGTATCTCATTGTGGTTTTGATTTGTATTTCCCTGATGCCAAGTGATGTGGAACATTTTTTTCATGTGTCTATTGGCCATTTGTATGTCTTCTTTGGAGAAATGTCTGTTCATGTCTTTTGCCCATTTCTTTACTGGATTTTTTATTCTTTTTATTTTTGGGGGGTGCTGGTCTTGAGTTTGACAAGGTCTTTATAGCTTTTGGATACTAGCCTTTTATTTGATAAGACATTTGCAAATATCTTCTCGCATTCTGTCGGTTGTCTTTTGGTTTTGTCAACTCTTTCCTTTGCTGTGCAGAGGATTTTTATCTTGATGAAGTCCCAATAGTTCATTTTTGCCTTTGTTTCTCTTGCCTTTGGAGATGTGTCTAGCAAAAATTTGCTGTGGCCGAGGTCACAGAGGTTGCTGCCTGTATTCAGCTCTAGGATTTTGAAGGATTCTTGCTTCACATTTAGGTCTTTCATCCATTTTGAGCTTATTTTTGGGTATGGTGTAAGAAAATAGTCCAGTTTCATTCTTCTGCATGTGGTGGTCCAATTTCCCAAACAGCATTTTTTGAAGAGACCATAGACTTAGTTGACCATAGACTTGAGGGTCCATTTCTGAGTTCTCTATTCTGTTCCATTGACCTATGTGTCTATTTTGTGCCAGTACCATACTGTCCTGATGACTACAGCATTGTAATATAGCTTGAAGTCTGGAATTGTGATGCCACCAGCTTTGGTTTTCTTTTTCAACATTCCTCTGGCTATTCGGGGTCTTTTCTGGTTCCATACAAATTTTAGGATTGTTTGTTTAGGTCTGTGGAAAAAGCTGGTCATATTTTGATAAGGATTGATTAAATGTGTAGATTGCTTTGGTCAGTAGAGACATTTTAACAGTATTGTTCTTCCAATCCATGAGCATGGAATGTTTTCCATTTTATTGTGTCATCTTTGATTTCTTTTATAAGTGTTCTATAGTTTTCAGAGTACAGATATTTAACAATTTGATTAGGTTTATTCCTAGGTATCTTACAGTTTTTGATACAATTGCAAATGGGATCAAATCCTTGATTTCTCTTTCTCCTGCTTCATTATTTCTGTATAGAAATGCAACAGATTTCTTTCTGATTTTGTTTTCTGAGATTTTACTGAATTTATGTATCACTTCTAGGAATCTTTTTTGGTGGTGTCTTTCAGATTTTCTACATAGAGTACCATGTTGTCTGCAAATAGTGAAAGTTTGACTTCTTCTAGCTGCTTTGTCTGCCTTTTATTTCTTTTAGTTGTCTGACTGCTGAGGCTAGGACTTACAATACTATGTTAAATAACATTGGTGAGAATGGACATCCCTGTATTGCTCCTGACTGTAGAGGAAAAGGTCTCAGTTTTTTCCCACTGAGGATGATATTATCTGTGGGTTTTTCATAGATGGCCTTTATGATGTTGAAGTATGTTCCGTTTATCTCATCACTGAAGGTTTTTATCAAAAATGGATGCTGTACTTTGTCAAATGCTTTTTCTGCATCTACTGAGAGGATCATATGATTCTTATCCTTTCTTTTATTAATGTGGTGTATCATGTTGATTTGTGAATATTAAACCACCTTTGCAGCCCACAAAAAATCCCACTTGATTGTGGTGAATGATTCTTTTAATGTACTGTGGATTCAGTTTGTTAGTATTTTGTAGAGAATTTTTGCATCCATGTTGATGAGGGGTATTGGCCTGTAATTCTCTTTTTTAGTGGGGTCTGTCTGGTTCTGACATCAAGGTAATGCTGGCCCTGTAGAATGAGTTTGAAAGTTTTCCTTCCATTTCTATTTTTCTAACAGTTTGAGAAGAATAGGTATTAACTCTCCTTTAAATGTTCAGCAGAACTTGGGCACCTGGATGGCTTAGTTCATTTAGTGTCTGACTCTTGCTTTCAACTCTGGTCAGATCTCAGTGTTGGGCTTTGTGCTCAGCAGGGAGTTGGCTTGGGATTCTCCTTCTCCCTCTTCCTCTGCCCTTGCCCCTGTTCTCTCTTTCAAATGAATGAATGAATGAATGAATGAATGAGTGAATAAATGAGGGGCGCCTGGGTGGCTCATTTGGTTGCACAATTGCCTTTGGCTCAGGTAATGATCCTGGAGTCCCAGGATTAAGTCCCAAGTAGGGCTCCCTGCTCAGTGGGGTGTCTGCTTCTTCCTCTGACTCTCACCTCTCTTATGCTCTCTCTCTTTCTCTCTCATTCTCTCTCTCAAATAAATAAATAAAATCTTTAAAAATAAATAAATAAATAAATAAATAAATAAATAAATAAATAAATAAATAAATAAAATCTTTAAATATTTGGTAGAATTCCCCTGGGAATCGATCTGGCCCTTGACTCTTTTTTAGGGAGAGTTTTGATTACTGAATGAATCTTTGCTGGTTATCAGTAGGTTCAAGTTTTCTATTTCTTCCTGTTCCATTTTTTTTTAGGTTTTTATTTATTTATTCATGAGAGAGAGAGAGAGAGAGAATCAGGCTCCCAAGGAGCAGGGAGCCCGATGTGGGACTCGATCCCAGGACCCTGGGATCATGACCCGAGCCAAAGGCAGATGCTTAACCATCTGAGCCACCCAGGCGTCCCCCTGTTCCATTTAAAAATATATATATATTTATTTATTGACAGAGAAAGAGGGATAAAGCACAAGCAGGAGAGCAGCAGAGGGAGAAGGAGAAGCAGGCTCCCCACCAAGCAGGGAGCCCGATATTTGGCTTGATCCCAGGACCCTGGGATCATAATCTGAGCCAAAATCAGATGTTTAACCAACTGAGTCACCCAGGCACCCCATTCCTGTTCCATTTTTGATAGTTGATATGTTTTTTTAGCAATTTATCCATTTCTTCCAGATTGCCCAGTTTGTTGGCATATAATTTTTCATAATATTCTCTTACAATTGCTTGTATTTCTGTGGTGTTGGTTGTTATCTCGTCTCTTTCATTCATGATTTTATTTATTTGGGTCCTATCTCTTTTCTTTTTGAAAAATATGACTAGAAGTTTATCATTTTATCAGTTCTTCAAGGAACCAGGTCCTGGTTTCATTGATCTGTTCTACTCTTTTTTTTTTTTATTGTTGTTGTTTCTATATCATTTATTTTTGTTCTAGTCTTTACTATTTATTTCTTTCTGCTGGCTTTAGGCTTCATTTGCTGTTCTTTTTCTAGCTCCTTTAGGTGTAAGGTTAGGCTGAGAATTCAAGTTTTTCTTGCTTCTTGAGGTAGCCCCGTATTGCTATCTATTTCCCTCTTAAGACCACTTTCTGCATCCCAAAGATTTTGGACCATCTTGTTTTCACTTTCATTTGTTTCCATGTATTTTTAAATACTTTCTTTAATTATCTCCTTGACCCATTCATTCTTTAGTAGGAAGTTCTTTTACCTCCAGTTATTTATGGTCTTTCCAAATTTTCTCTTGTTAACTTCAAGTTTCATAGAGTTGTGGTCAGGAAATATGCCTGGTATGATATTAATCTTTTCATATTTGGTGAGGCCTGATTTGTGACACAATATGTGATCTATTCTGGAGAATGTTCCATGTTTACTCAAAAAGAATGTGTATTCTGCTGCTTTATGATGAAATGTTCTGAATGTGTTTGTTAAGTCCATCTGGTCTAGTAAGTCATTCAAAGCTATTATTTTCTTGTTGATTTTCTGTTGGATGATCTGTCTATTTCTGTAAGTCAGGTGTTCAAGTCCCCTAGTATTATTGTATTATTAACAATGAGCTTCTTTACATTTGATATTGTTTTATATATTTGGGTGCTCCCAAGTTGGATGTATACATTTTTATATTTGTTAAATCTTCTTGTTGGATAGACCCCATTATTATGATATAGCAGCTTTTTCATCTCTTATTACAATTTTTGGTTTAAAATCTAGTTTTTCTGATATAAGTATTGCTACTGGGGCTCTCATTTGATGTCCTTTTGTATGATAAATGGTTCTCCAGCCCTTCACTTTCAATCTACAGGTGATTTTAGGTCTAAACGGAGTCTCTAGGCAGCATATAGATGGGTCTTGGATTTTTGTTCATTCTGACACCCTGTGTCTTTTGATTAGAACATTTAGTCCATTTATACTCAGAATAATTATTGATAGATACGAATTTAATACCATTTTATTACTTGTTTTGTCATTGTTTCTGGAGATTTTCTCTGTTTCTTTCTAATCTTGCTTTTGGTCTTTCTTTCCCACTCAAAGAGTTCCCTTTAATATTTCTTGCAGGGCTGGTGTAGTGGTCACAAACTCCTTTAGCTTGTGTTTGTCTGGGAAGCTCTTTATTTCTCCTTCATTTCTGAATGACCACCTTGCTAGATAGAGGATACTTAGCTGCAAATTTTTCCCATTCAACACGTTGAAATTATCATGCCACTGTCTTCTGGCCTGTCAAGTTTCTGTGGATAGATCTGCTGCTAACCTTATTTGTCTTCTCTCGTAAGGTAGGGACTTTATCTGTCTTGCTACTTTTAGGATTTTTTTTTAATCTATTTTGCAAATTTAAATAAGATATGTTTTGGTGTTGGCCTGCTTTTGGTGATTTTGATGGGAGTTTTCTGTCTCCTGGATTTGGATCTCTTTCTTTTCCCAGACTAGGGATATTGCCAGCTATAATTCCCTCAAGTAAGTCTTCTGGCCCATTTCCCCTCTCTTCTTCTGGGACTCCTATGATATGAATGTTATTATGCTTTATGGAGTCATTGAGTTCCCTAAGTCTACATTCATGAGCCAATATTTTTCTTTCCCTGTTTTTTTTCAGTTTCTTTGTTTTCCATAATTTCATCTTCTATATCACTTATTCATTCCTCTGCTTCTTCCATCCTTTTGCATTACATCTAGTAGGTTTTGCACCTTGGTTATAGCATTTTAATTTTAGACTGACTAGTTTTTAGCTCTCTTATCTCTATGTTTAGTGACACCCTGGTACCTTATATGCTTTTCTCAAGCCCAGCTAGTATCCTTATGATTTTTGCTTTAAATTATGGATCAGACATATTACTTCTATCTGTTTTGATTAGATCCTGGTTGTGACCTTTTCTTGTTCTTTCTTTTAGAATGAATTCCTCTGTCTTTTTTTTTTTTTAAAGATTTTATGTATTTGACAGAGACAGACACAGTGAGAGAGGGAACACCAGCAGGGGGAGTGGGAGAAGGAGAAGCAGGCTTCCCGTGGAGCAGGGAGCCCAATGTGGGGCTCGATCCCAGAACCCTGGGATCATGACCTGAGCCGAAGGCAGACACTTAACGACTGAGCCATCCAGGTGCCCATGAATTCCTCTGTCTTGTCAGTTTTCTAGGTCTCGGTCTTCTCCTGTGTCTTAGGAAAGCCTGTTATATTTTCTGCTCCTGAGAGTAATGACTTTATGAGGAGGTCATCTACTGTTTAGGGCCTGACACTTCATGAAGTGTCTCTAGTGTATGCTGTGTGCACTCTGCTGCTCTGTTCTGGCTGCTCTTTCCTTCAGGTCAGTCCTCTGCAGAATTTCTCCTTGCCTGCAGTGGGGATATTTGGACCTTGTCCGGAGTGTGGCAAGTTTTGACTAGATGTGCTCTGGTCTGCTTGTTGAAAGAGATCTGATGCTATTTGCACTCAAGCTGAAGCTTTGCAGAATATTATGGTCAGTAGATTTGGTGCATGCAGGGATTTGTGCTGGTCTTCTGGGGTAGGGGTCTGCTGCTGTGGTTGGGGCAGGCACACTTGCCTAAGAAAAGCAACACCTGCAAAGTGTAAGGCTACAGGGCTTGGTTTAAGAGGTTTAGGTCACTACTGATAGCACTGTGCTGCTTATTGAAGTTAGTTTTTTCTAAGGGGTGGCAGAGGAAAATAGCGCCAGCCAGTTCCCTAGTCACTGGAGAGGAGAGTTCACACCAACTGTTGTCTGGGAAGCCCTCCCAGAAGAGCAAACAATTTCCCCTCATGTGTCCCCAACATCCCTCAGATGCTGCCTCATTCCTGTCTGTGTTCAGACCATCTGCCCACCCAGCAGCAAGTACTCCTTGGGGTGTATCCCAGGAAGGCAAGCTGATTTTTCAAACTCCAAATTTTAGGGATCTGGCATGGTGGGGAGTAATTCCGGTCCTCTAGATGAGAGTCTCATCATGCTGGGACTGATGCAGGTTTTCCCAGAAGGGCAGTTGCACCAAAGCACAAGGACACAGGGTTTAGAGTAAAACACAGGGAAGAGCCAGTGTCCAGGTTAGCCACCCTTGGCAGGTGTCTCTGCGCCTATGCTGAGGGGTAGGGGAGAGAAATGGCACCCACTAGCTCTTTTGCCCCTGAGAGACAATGCCAGCTTTCCCAGATGTGCTCCAAGAAGGGGGAACTGTCTCTATCAGTGTGTCCCAGGGGATCCTCAGATTGCAACATTTGCCCCTGGGCTATCTGCCCTCCTTCTCCATAGGAGCACTGCACCACCCTCAGTGCTCCATACCAGCCATTATGTGGACCTCTGAAACTCCAGTCTTTGAGCCCTGCTGGTTGTAAAAAAAAATCATGAAAATCAGCCCCTCTCATCTCCCAGTCAGTGGCTTTGAGGAAGTGTTTTCCTTGTGCAATCCCTGTGTACTGCCCCCCCCATCTCTCTCTCTCACCTCTCTCTGTGAACAGGACTCCTTTCCCTCTGCCACACCCATGATCTGTTTCTCCCTCAAACCATTTCTCTGCACCTCCTACCTTCCACAATGTGGCCTCTTCTCTCTCTTTAGTTGTACAGTTTGTTTTGTCAATCCTCAGATTGATTTCTTGGATATTCAGAATGATTTGGTATTTATCTAGCTGTGTTCAAGGGACGAGGCAAGCCTAGAGTCCTCTTACTACTCTGCCATCTTAGTTCCCTTCCCAAAACCTTCATCTTTATACAATATTCCTCTAAACCACTATCCTGTTACCATTAACTATAAAATCCATTATTATTTTTTCACTTAAGAATAAAATGTTGTCAGGCACCTGCATGGCTTAGTCAGTTGAACGTCTGCCTTTGGCTCGGGTTGTGATCTCAGCCTGCTTCTCCCTTTGCCCTCCCCCCCGTCTCTCATAAATAGATAAATAATAGAATCTTTAAAAAAAAGAATAAAATGTTGTCTCGTTTGGTATAATCCATGGCCAGTGACTTCCCGGGAGAGTATGCTATAAATTGCTCAGTGGGTAACTTCTTTGGGAAGATGATACAATTTATCTCCTTTTTAGTTTTGCCTACCTTGGCAGAACCTCATATTTAAAAAAAAATGGTTTAATTATTGAGTTATCTGGATTCTAGTTTTTACCAAGAATAAGATATTATCATTGATGCCTTCTTACCAGATGGTGTGATCCCTTGGTAACTCTTATAATATATAATATATAAGCATATGCATCAATAATTCAGGACTCACGACATAAATTAGTCACATGGTCTATTCCACCAGATGGGGCAGGTCCTTCTAATTTTCATACTTAAGACTTATTTCATAAAACATTATTCAGCCTATTTCTACATAATTCTCATATACTTCATAGAGGAAAAGTGCAGAATATACTTTTTGGTATAAATTAATGTTGAGTGTTCTGATAAACTTATTATTGTGTACATATACAAATATTAAAAATGAGCTAACTGTATTAACAATTCAGCATTTTACTCAAAGACAAACTACAGTATAGTAATATTTTTTAAAAATCTCTTAATTTTTTCAAATGAGAATCCGTTGAAGAAAAAAATGGGTAATTGCTTTTTTTCAAGGTCCTTGACCAAATAACTATATGACTTAGATGAATAGATGAAGATTCATCAGTAATGAAGTGCAGTTATATATTTTTTTCTTTTTTCAAGTTTTTATTGAAATTCTAGTTAGAATACACTGTCATATTATTTCAGGTGAAGAATTTAGTGATTCATCACTTACATACGATACCCAGTGCTCACTCTTTGAGGAACCTCCATACCCTTTTCCATAGTGGCTGCACAGTTTCAGCTTTTTAAATCTCACACTTTCTATCATGTATTTTCTCAGATATAGTTCAACTATTCATATTGATTTGTAATTTTCTATGAAAATATGCATGATACTCTAAAGCGAATTTCTTTCAGTTGGAAAAGTTTTGTCAATTCTAAGAAAGAAACTTGGTCATCAAATATAACCAAGATCTTTTTTTTTAATTTTATTCTTATGTTAATCCCCATACATTACATCATTAGTTTTAGATGAAGTGTTCCATGATTCATTGTTTGTGCACAATACCCAGTGCTCCATGCAGAATGTGCCCTCCTCAATACCCACCACCAGGCTAACCCATCCTCCCACCCCCCTCCCCTCTAGAACCCTCAGTTTGTTTTTCAGAGTCTATCGTCTCTCATGGTTCGTCTACCCCTCCGATTTCCCCCGCTTCATTCTTCCCCTCCCACTACCTTCTTCTTCTTCTTCTTTTTTTCTTAACATATATTGCATTATTTGTTTCAGAGGTACAGATCTGAGATTCAACAGTCTTGCACAATTCACAGCGCTTACCAGAGCACACACCCTCCCCAGTGTCCATCACCCAGTCACCCCATCCCTCCCACCCCACCCCCCACTCCAACAACACTCAGTTTGTTTCCTGCGATTAAGAATTCCTCATATCAGTGAGATCATATGATACATGTCTTTCTCTGTTTGACTTATTTCACTCAACATAATACCCTCCAGTTCCATCCACGTCGTTGCAAATGGCAAGATCTCATTCCTTTTGATGGCTGCATAATATTCCATTATAAAGATGTCCATCGACAGATGAATGGATAAAGAAGATGTGGTATATAACCAAGATCTTAAAAATATTTTTGTAAAATAAGGAAGAGAAGATGAAATATTTACCTGTTGAATAGGTCTTTTAAGAACCCTATCACATGAAGGCGTGAAATAATTTGATGAAAATTTTCTTTTTGAAAAAGCCATATCCATTGTATTTGAATATCTATTGTTTAGACTTGGGTAACTGACCTATGTAATATTCTGTCTTCTATACATTTAACCAAATATTCCTGAAAACCAGGACAACATTCTCAGGTAAATATTCTGTATGAATTTATTTTTACTGGAGTCAGCAAGGATAAGGGAGGATATGAAAGAATTTTTTTTTTAATTGATGTATAGTTGGCACACAATGTTACATTAGTTTCAGGTGTACAACCTAGTAACTCAACAACTCTATACATTATGCTATACTCACCATAAGTGTAGCTATCATCTGTCACCATACAATGCTATTACAATATCATTGACTATATTTACTATGGTGTACTTTCCATACCCTTGACTTACTCATCCCATAACTGGAAGGCTGTATCTCCCATTCCCCTTCACCCATTTTGCCCATCTCCCTCCCTCCTGGCAACCATCAATTTGTTCTCTATATTTATTGGCCCATTTCTGTTTTGTTTGTTTTGCTTTTTAGATTTCACATATAAGTGAAATCATATGGTATTTGTTTTTCTCTGTCTGACTTGTTTCACTTAGCAAAATAATATCCTCTAGGTCCATTCATGTCATAAATGGCAAGGTCAGGGAAAAATAGTTTTAGCATGGTGTCCTTGATACCTGTAAAATACATCATCCTATTTGCTGCAAGATTATTTACCTATAAGGAAGAAACTATTTTGAAAATCATCCTATGCTCCCTATGGCATTAATAATAAACTTTTGAATTTTTTCAAGCCATAGATCCTGACTGATACTGCTATTAAAAAAAAAACACACATAGTCCTTAGGATTTGAGATGCTGTATAATACCCAACTATTATCTTTCCCCCACATAAGCTGTGCAAGTGAATGGCTGCATGAGCAGGAAGATAGAGTATCAGTTGTGCTTGGGCTGGTAATACAATACTTTGCCTTAGTCATTGTACCATGAAAAGTTGCATTACAATTACTCTAAAAGTTTAATCACATTTTAAAAATGAAAATGATTAGAGTTCTGCTAATGTAGACATGTATTAAATACTTATAATACCAACTCACTATAAACAAAGAAGTTACAATACAGTTGGAAGGTAGATATGAAGAGAAATAGTGTCCTATTTGTTAAAGCTCTAACAGCTGAAATATAAAATATCCCAAGTGTCAGTCAAAAAGTTTGAAAAAATACTTTTTAATCACAATTTTAATATTAAGAAATATTTTAAATTTTTATTTAAGTTTACTAAGTAAATTTATTAAATATCATTTTAATATTTTAAATATGCAATACATATTTTAATAGGTATTAATATATTTAATATTCCAATTGACAAAGATTAAAAATATAACTTTTTTATTTTTTAAAAACATTTAAATGCAAAATTTTTAATCACAATTTTAATATTAACAAAAGTTTTAAACTAAAATGAACTTATTTCAGTCTTTGATATATGTAGCTACTGAGTTTTCTAAAGACTAGTTTTTATTAGAAAAAATTATGACAAAATTCTAACATGTTTCTTTTTGTTCACTGACTGCTTTACATAGTGTGTGAACTTTAACTCTGATAGGTAGGTGAAACCAACATGACTAAAGGATGATTTTTCAAATTTATTCTATTGCAAATATCCATAGAATTAATTAAATTGGTTGAATTTTACTTTATTTAGGCCTTCAGTGATTGAAATGTTCTTTTGCCCCTTCCCCCACTTTCACTCTTTGGTAATAAAGGTAAAATGATTTGTGTCAAAAGTTAAGTAATCCTTTATGGTCATAACTTCTAAAAAGGAAAAGCTAGTTACCTTTAAGTTTGTACATAGTCCAAGGACATGAAATAAGATGGCATCTTTAATCAGATAACCACTGAGACTGTCAGTTGTGCTTGGTTCTTGCCATTTTTAGGATTGCGGTTGGCTGATTGTTTTGTAATTTGGAGAATTCATACTTCTCCATGGACAACATGGACAACAGCCTTGCCTAGTTTTCTCACTCTCATTCTTATGGGGAAAAAAAAAGCATCAGAGAACAAAACTACTACATATTAAAGGTATGCTTTCTGTATTTTACATGTTTGCCTTACTAGAGCTTTTTTACCTTAAGGGATGGAAAAAAAAAATCCTCAATGTTACACAAACAATGAATCATGGAACACTACATCAAAAACTAATGATGTAATGTATAGTGATTAACATAACATAATAAAAAAAATGCAAGTCTCAACTTGTATGGAGAAAAAAAAAATCCTCAATGTTCCCCTGACATATTGGTCTGTTTTCCTTTGAAACTGGACTGCCAAACATATTGTAAATCCTCTGTCTCAAAAATGTTTTAATCTGAACCTTCTATCCTCAGGATGTTTAAATTTTGATTTGTTCCAGAGAACAGTTACAAAGTTTTTTTTACTATTTTCTCCACTGTGCCTTCTGTTTGCAATTGAGACAGGCTGTGAAAGGTCTAGGGTGGAGGACCGAGGAGTGTGAGCAGTGAAAGAGGGGAAAAAAAATGGCCCTGGATAATCTTTTGACAAGCAAAGAAAATAAAAGAAAGGAGAGAAAGAGGATATCCTAATCTACTTCATGTTTTTCAAAGACAAGTAGATTTGGGGGGATCTCCAATTCTGGGCAGCTGTCAGTTTTTAGTACAGAGAGTCTTTAATCTTTCTGATTGATATTCACTCTTTTTAGAAGCTAGTGTGACATAATAACTATGGGTCTGTCTTTTAATACAGTTGAAATGTTTAAGGTCTGTTAAGAAGAGGCTGTTACATATTATGTTTCCTTTGACCTTTTTCTTCTCTTCTAAAATCATTTGCTAATCTACTAATTTGGAAACTTAACTTTCTCATTACAATCACTAATCTTTGTGGTGATCATTTTCTTAAAAATTCCATTGGATAAAGTCTTTTAATAGATGATGGGAAACTGTCACCTAGAAAGCTTTTTATATTTTAAGTAAACTAGAAAGCTCTTGTTCTATTTTTTTAAAGCATTACAAGATGTAGATATTTATAGACAGCCTGTACCTCCTAAGAGAAGTGGCACATTCAAATAATTTTTAAGATAATTCAAGAAACAAAACACAATACCCTAAACTTTCACAGTGATAATCTGTAAACATTTGATACAAGTGAATTTGGGGAGGCATGAATTATCTAGACAAGTGCTTGATAAATTAAATAGTATAACTTTTCCCCCAGATCATACAATTGCTAAAGGTTTGAGAGTCACTTAATTCATGAAACTAAAAAAAAAAAAAAGGAACTTTTTTGTACTATTCTAATAATCAAAAAGCAGCATGAAAAGAATAGAACTTTGGAGTTAGATGAAGCTTTGTTCAAAGCTCTGCCTTATTACTTATTCACTGTGTGATCTTGCCCAAGCTAATCAGTTTCTTCCACTCTCTCTTTCCTCATCTGTATAACTGGCATAATAGTCCTTGCATTTTTGTAGAGTTGTTTTGAAGATTAAACGAGATAATGTATATAACAGTCCTAAATGGTGCTTGACCTATAGTTGTGGGTATTCAATAATAGTCTTTTTTTTTTTTTTTTCCGCTCTTATATTGGGTCCATCCAATGCTGAGCTACAAGGAAGCAAACTGTTCTAGTACATGGAAAACGTAAATTCAAAATAATGTAATTTAAAATTAGGAAGGCCCTTTGTACTTATAAATTTGTAGTCACTTCAATGATGATTTTCTTTGAAGAGCATTTCACAGGAAAATTTTATTTTTGAGCTCCTTTTTATTTTTATTTTTTAAAAAAATTTTATGTGTTATTTATTTATTTATTATGTTATGTTATTCACCATACAGTACATCGTTAGTTTTTGATGTAGTCTTCCATGATTCACTGTTTGCATGTAACACTCAGTGCTCCATTCAATACTTGCCCTCCTTAATACTCATCACCTGGCTAACTCACTCCTCTACCCCCATCCCCTCTGAAACCCTCAGTTTGTTTCCTGTAGTCCATAGTCTCTCTCTTTTTTTTTTTACTATGTTATGTTAGTCACCATACAGTACGTCATTAGTTTTTGATGTAGTGTTCCATGATTGATTGTTTGCCTATAACACCCAGTGCTCCATGAAATACATGCCCTCTTTAATACCCATCACTGGGCTAACTCATCCCCCAAAACCCCTCCCCTCTAGTCTCTCATGGTTCTTCTTCGCCTCTGATTCCCCCCACTTCATTTTTCCTTTCCTTCTCCTACTGTCCTCCATGCTATTCCTTATGTTCCACATATAAATGAAACCATATGATAATTATCTTTCTCTGCTTGACTTATTTCACTTAGCATAATCTCCTCCAGTTCCATTCATGTTGATGCAAATGGTGAGTATTCATCCTTTCTGATTGCTGAGTAATATTCCATTGTATACATGGACCACATCTTCTTTATCCATTCATCTGTTGAAGGGCATCTCGGCTCCTTCCACAGTTTGGCTATTGTGGAAATTGCTGCTATGAACATTGGGGTGCATGTGGCCCTTTTTTTCCACTACATCTGTATCTTTAGGGTAAATACCCAATAGTGCAATTGCTGGGTCATAGGGTAGCTCTATTTTAAATTTTTGAGGCACCTCCATACTGTTTTCCAAAGTGGCTGTACCAACTTGCATTCCCACCAACAGTGTAAGAGGGTTCCCCTTTCTCCACATCCTCTCCAACATTTGTTGTTTCTTGCCTTGTCAATTTTTGCCATTCTAACTGGTATAAGGTGGTATCTCAATGTGGTTTTGATTTGAATTTTCCTGATGGCTAATGATGATGAGCATTTTTTCATGTGTTTGTTAGTTACTTGTATGTCTTATTTGGAGAAGTGTCTGTTCATGTCTTCTGCCCATTTTTGACTCGATTATTTGTTTTTTGGATGTTGAGTTGAAATTTCTTTATAGATCTTGGATACCAGCCTTTATCTGTAGTGTCATTTTCAAATATCTTCTCCCATTCTGTGGGTTGCCTCTTTGTTCTGTTGACTGTTTCCTTTGCTGTGCAGAAGTTTTTATCAGGAGGAATTCTCAAAAGTTCATTTTCGCTTTTGTTTCCCTTGGCTTTAGAGACATGTCTTGAAAGAAGTTGCTGTGGCCAATGTCAAAGAGGTTACTGTCTATGTTCTCCTCTAGGATTTTGATGGATTCCTATCTCACATTGAGGTCTTTCATCCATTTAGAGTTTATCTTTGTGTATGGTATAAGAGAATGGTCAAGTTTCATTCATCTGTATATAGCTGTCCAATTTTCCCAGCACCATTTATTGAAGATACTTTTTTCCTTTGCATATTTTTTCCTGTTTGTCGAAGATTAGTTGACCATAGAGTTGAGGGTCTGTATCTGGGATTTCTCTTCTGTTCCATTGATCTATGTGTCTGTTTTTGTGCCAGTACCATGCTGTCTTGGTGATCACGGGCATTGTAATATAGATTGAAATTAGGCAACGAGATGCCCCCAGCTTTGTTTTTCTTTTTCAACATTTCCTTGGTGATTCGGGGTCTTTTCTGGTTCCATACAAATTTTAGGATTGTTTGTTCGAGTACTTTGAAAAATGCCATTGGTATTTTGATCAGGATGGCATTAAAAGTATAGATTTCTCTGGGCAGCATAAACAACAATGTTTATTCTTCTCATCCATGAGCATAGAATGTCTTTCCATCTTTTTGTGTCTTCTTCAATTTCCTTCATAAGTGTTCTGTAGTTTCTAGAGTATAGATGCTTTACCTCTTTGGTTAGGTTTATTCCAAGGTATTTTATGGTTTTTGGTGCTATTGTAAATGGAATCAATTCCTTAATTTATCTTTCTACAGTTACGTTGTTAGTGTATAGGAAAGCAACTGATTTCTGTGCATTGATTTTGTATCTTGCCACGTTACTGAATTGCTGTATGAGTTCTAGTAATTTGGGGGTGGAGTCTTTTTATATAATTTGAAAATATATCATCGATATTATATGAGAGTGGTAGTTATAAATGAAGAAAACCTGTTTACACCTACTATTGCAACATTAGCTAACAAAGTAGGAATCTGTTTTACTAAACTTTGCTAAATTCTAAAGTAATAAAGAGCTATTAAAGCCTCAAGAAGAAAACCAATTCATTTTAGTTATGATATCACCTAAAACTGAAGTATTATATAATAGCTAAACAGTGCCAAGTGGATTTGGCTGAGATCAAAAGTCAAAAACTATTTCTTTTCTTTTCTTTGATGTTTGTCCTTGTTTTATTGTTTCCGGACATACCAAAACTATTCCTAAGAGTATGACCTTAGTCAAACATCTGTTAAAGTTAGCTTTTGATCTCAACCCCCTTTTGGGGTAAAAAAATTTTAATCTTTAAATTTTTCTTCTAAAGACAATCATTCTATTGTGTGTTAATATTCCAATAGTGTGTGAGTAAATAGGATTCTCTGATGTATGTGAAAGAAGATGGGTTAAATGGGACAATTATTTTTGTGTCAGAGACAAGAATCAAAAGAAAACATTTTTCTAAAGCTATTAAATGGAAAAAAAAAATCCCTCCAGGTCAATGGAAATACTTTAACCGGTAAGTCTGCTGCTTTTTTGGGGTACTTTGATGAAAATGCCTTACAATTTGGTAGCAGGTAGCTGCTCATTTGTAATGTAATTTTCTCCTCACCAGTCATCGGTACTCCATGATTAATCAGGGAAAATGCTTTTTCCTCCATAGATATTTAAAAAGATAAATCTTTGTTTAAAAAATATCTTAAAACCACTAGGAAGGATTATACATTTTTCATTCTTCCTTTCATCTATTAAGTAAACTATAGAGAAATTTTCATGATATATTAAAGACCCAAGAGAAATAACAAACACGGTGTGTTTGATGTCAGTGTATGTATGTGCATGTGACTATTGTTACCCGTATGTATGATGATATTTTAAGTATTCAAGGTCTTTATAACCTTTCTAAACCTTTATTCTCTAGAATGGTAAGTTCATTAGACACATATTTACCAAGTACTGCCTAATTGCCAGACGTAATTCTAAATCCTGCTATGAGTACAAAACTGGGTAAGGCATGTCAGTGTCCTATAGCAGCCTTCACAGCCTTCATTTTAGGTGGGGAAGTGAGGCCTACTTGTAGGCATAATCATCATAAAAGGCAGAAAGTGATAAATATGTTAACATAAATATGTGTATGTAAAGTAATATAGGAAAGTTCTAAGAAGAGAACTATTCCCAGTTGTGAGAATTAAAGAGTAGTTGTTATATGATAAAAAAAGAGTTGAAGCTTTGTCTATAAAGATGGGTGGGGCCAGATGTGGGAGGTTATAAATACCATATTAAGAATTCTGGACTTGATTCTATAGGCAGTGGTGAACAACTAAATATTTTTGTGAAAGTGAGGAATATGAAAGTACTGCTGCTTATGAAAATATCACTAAGACAGTATGGGATAGACTGGAGGGGGAAGAATGAGAGGCAGGGAAATCACTTAGAAAGTTCTTCAATTAGTCTAGCTGAGAAGGAATGTCAACTTATTAAAATAGAATATGGAATTTTTAGTTCATTTTAGAGTCAAGATTTCAATTTTACTTTCATAATGTATGAGTTTGAAGTAATACTATTTAAATCTGCTTTGGAAAATTAATGTTGTGTTTGAAATTACTGGCAGCAGGAATTCAAACTAAAAAAGGAAGATGCACTTTATCTATACAACCTGATTATTTCATGTGGAACTTTCTAAAGTTCCCATGCTCCCAAATCAATTGCAACGAGCCAGAGCAAATATCATTTTTTTAAAATGTGTCAATCATACTTGACATTCATGGCAATTATTAAAAAACACACACATATAACTAATCTAAGATCCTGTGAGGGGCATCTGGGTGGCTCAGACGTTAAGCATGTGCCTTCCGTTTGGATCATGATCCTAGGGTCCTGGGATTGACCCCGCATTGGGCTCCCTGCTCCACGGGAAGCCTGCTTCTCCCTCTCCCACTCTCCCTGCTTGTGTTCCCTCTCTCACTGTGTCTCTCTCTGTCAAATAAATAAAATCTTAAAAAAAATAAACTAAGATCCTGTGTTTCTTAAAAAAAAAAAGTAGAGAGTAATAACTGGCTAAGACAGAGTTTCATTTGATAGAGTTTAAGTGCTTCATTCCTAAGATCACCAACAGGAGGAATGGTGATATAGATCACCTTGAAATTACACTTTTTCACTCAGGAAAGCCCATGATTTATGCCAATCGATTTGTACAAATTACTACAGTCTTTATGAAAACACAGCCTTCCAAAAATATCAGAGACCTAGGAGGATAACAAAATAAAAATAACAAATCAATTGAAATGAAAGGGAATATAAACAGAACATAGTTTAGTGAACTGGAAACTGGGATGATGTTTGTCCTTGTTTTATTGTTTCTGGACATACCATCTTATTTCCAGGAACAATAGCCATGGAAATTGACAAAACCACAAAAGGTGAAATTCCTTGTCTCATATCAAGATGGTGTCACATTCCTAACATTGTGCTGGGCTATTCCATTCTCATCTACCACCCAGCTGTGTATGTTAGTTTATCTCTAGCTATAAGCAGTTTTGAAGTCAGACATATTATTACTAAGATGTTTGGAATTCTGACTGAAATAAAAGGTTAGAAGAGAGATAAATTTCTTTATGGCCTCTGTTTCATTTGATCCATTTGAGGTAGTATGCCCCTTTAGCAAGCTGAAGCTATTGGTTGCAAGTAGAAAAAAAATGGTTTTTGTCTCTTTCTGAATTTATTGTTAATGGGACTGACACAATAGAGGAAACCAGAAAGAATGTGCTATCTTATAAATCATCCATTAGTCCTCAGCTCCACGTAGAATCTTTTTTAATGTGTATGCATGTTGGCATGTGTGTATGTGTGTATGTATCTCTCCTCTATTAATGATCTGGCCTAATTATTTAATTTAGAATTATTTTTCTATTACCCAAACACTAACTCATATATATGAGATAGTAGCATTCTTTTAAAGATTTTGTTTATTTATTTATTTGTTTGTTTGTTTGTTTGTTTTTATTTATTTGAGAGAGAGACACAGAGAGAGAGATCACAAGCAGGGGAGAGGGAGAAGCAGGCTCCCCACCAAGCAGGGAGCCTGATGTGGGGCTTGATCCCAGGACCCTGGGATCATGACCTGAGATGAAGGCAACTGCTTATCTGACTGAGCCACCCAGGTGTCCCTCAAGATAATAGCATTTTTCAGCAGGGATGAACAGGAGTCATAACACTCCTTTGCACAATCTATTCTACTGGGCCATAATGAAATAGTGGATGCCTGTAGTTCAAACATCTTAGTGTCTTAACAGGATAACATTCTCTACAGCAATTTTAGGAGAAAATAATGTTCATTAGATACTTTTTAGTGTTAGAAGGCATGAGTACATAATTTCCTAAACCCTGCCCATCCTGGAAATGATATTACTGTCAGAAGAATGGCGGCTCTATTTAAAGTAAAACTGCTATGAAAAGATGCTCAACATCACTCATCATCAGGGAAATACGTATCAAAACTACAATGAGATATCAACTCACACCTGTCAGAATGGCTAAAATTAACAACACATGAAACAACAGGTGTTGGCAAGGATGAGGAAAAAGGGGAACCCTCTTGCACTGTTGGTGGGAGTGTAAACTGGTGCAGCCACTCTGAAAAACAATATGTAGGTTTCTTAAAAAGTTAAAAATAGAACTACCCTACTATCCAGCAATTGCATTACTAGGGTATTTATCCAAAGGATACAAAAATACTGATTTGAAGGGACACAGGCTCCCCAGTGTTTATAATAGCGTTGTCAACAATAACCAAATTATGAAAAGAGCCCAAATGTTCATCAACCAATAATAGTATATATAATAGATTATTACTCAGACATAAAAAAAGAATGAAATCTTGCCATTTGCATCCACATGGGTGGAGCTAGAGTATACTATGCTAAGCTAAATAAGTCAGTCAGAGAAAGACAAATACTATATGATTTCACTCATATGTGGAATTAAGAAAGAAACAGATTAAAAAAAGAAAGGAACTGATGAACATTGGGGGGAAAGAGAAGCAAACCATAAAATAGATGCTTAACTATAGAGAAAAAACTGAGTGTTCCTGGAAGGGAAGTGGGTGGGGGGATGGGTTAAATGGGTGATGGGTATTAAGGAGGGCACTTCTTGTGATGAGTGCTAGGTTTATGTAATTGGTGAATCACTAAATTCTATTCCTGAAACTAATATTACAGTATATGTTAACTAACTGGAATTTGAATAAAAACTTGAAACAAAAAATAAAATAAAATGAAATAAATAAAATAACCTTGTGAAAATTGTACTCTCCATTAAGGTTCTTTAAGAAGGTTATTTTAATTGCTACACAAAATTTCATCATATGAATGTATCATAAGTTTGCATTAAATATTTGAGTTATTTCCCATTTTTGTTGATTCTATGTGACTAATAAAATATTTTCTACTAAATAAATTACAAATAAATAAATAAATAAAACTGCATATGATATAGAAGAATTTTTAGCCATGCCACTCTGGCAGCCAGGATTTTCTGGTCCTAGAAATTTAGGTAGTTTACTTTTAATATGGAAATAACAACACCAGAAAACTTGCATTGTATTCCATTATTTAAAAGGCAATAGACTGGTGAGTTTCAAATGTGACAAAAGTCTTGAGTTACTGCACTGCATTTTATGAGGCAAAGTAACATAAGCTTTAAAGACTAATCTTGCCAGATACCTTGTGTCCATTGAAGATCCAAGAATAAGAACCAGTTTCTCATGATTTCTATTTACTCTCCCTTGTAACTCATATAACAAATGTTCATGTTGTTGGTTTTGTAAGGTAGCTTCAAGTAATTGTGGATTCAGATAACTAATAGAGATATAGTTATCAATATTTATATCTAAGTATGCAGCAACACATACAAATAATTACATATGATTATTATTATAGTGTGCATAATTTAGACTTTCTTTTTTATCTCTTTCTCTTTGGAGAGTTAGAATCAATCTCTTAGATTTAAAAGAATTAGTTTCACATTTCCTTAAATATTATACAAATGAAAGCCCCTGAAACATGACCACAAATTTATTCATGCATTTATATCAACACACATATGGTTAATTTCATCTGTTCTTTATTTTTTATTTGTTTATTTATTTTTTATTTTTTTTTTATTTTATTATGTTATGTTAGTCACCATACAATACATAGTTTTTGATGTAGTGATCCACAATTCATTGTTTGGGTATAACACCCAGTGCTCCATGCAATACTTGCCCTCCTCAATACCCATCACCTGGCTAACCCATCGCCCCACCCCCCTCCCCTCTAAAACCCTCAGTTTGTTTCTCAGAGTCCATAATCTCTCATGGTTCATCTCTCCCTCCAACTCCCCCCTCCTTCATTTTCCCCTTCCTTCTCCTAATGGCCTCCATGCTATTCCTTATTTCCACAAATAAGTGAAACCATATGATAGTTGACTTTCTTTGCTTGACTTATTTCACTTAGCATAATCTCCTCCAGTCCCATCCATGTTGATGTAAAAGTTAGGTATTCATCCTTTCTGACGGCTGAGTCATAGTCTATTATATATATGGACCACATCATCTTTATCTATTCATCTGTTGAAGAGCATCTCGGCTCTTTCCACACTTTGGCTATTGTGGATATTTGCTGTTATGAATATTGGGGTGCAGAAGGCCCTTCTTTTCACTACATCTGTGTCTTTGGGGTAAATACTCAGTAGTGCAATTCCTGGGTCATAGGGTAGCTCTATTTTTAATTTTTTGAGGAACCTCCACACTGTTTTCCAAAGTGGCTGTACCAGCTTGCATTCCCACCAACAGTGTAAGAGGGTTCCCCTTTCTCCACAACCTCTCCAACATTTGTTGTTTCTTTCCTTATCCATTTTTGCCATTCTAACTGGTGTAAGGTCGTATCTCAATGTGGTTTTGATTTGAATTTCCCTGGTGGTTAATGATGATGAACATTTTTTCATGCGTCTATTAGCCATTTGTATGTCTTCTTCAGAGAAGTGTCTGTTCATGTCTCCTGCGCAGTTTTTACTTAATTATTTGTTTTTTGGGTGTTGAGTTTGAGCAGTTCTTTATAGATCTTGGATACCAGCCCTTTATCTGTAGTGTCATTTGCAAATATCTTCTCCCATTCTGTGGCTTACCTCTTTGTTTTGTTGACTGTTTCCTTTGCTGTGCAGAAGCTTTTTATACTGATGAAGTCCCAAAAGTTCATTTTTGCTTTTGTTTCACTAACCTTTGGAGATGTATCTTGAAAGAAGTTGCTGTGGGCGATGTCAAAGAGATTACTGCCTATGTTTTCCTCTAAGATTTTGATGGATTCCTGTCTCACATTGAGGTCTTTCATCCATTTTGAGTTTATCTTTGTGTATGGTGTTAGAGAATGGTTGAGTTTCATTCTTCTACATGTGGCTGTCCAATTTTCCCAGCCCCATTTAGTGAAGAGACTTTTTTCCATTGCATATTTTTTCCTGCTTTGTCGAAGATTAGTTGACCATAGAGTTGAGGTCTATATGTCTGTTTTTGTGCCAGTACCATGCTGATTTGGTGATCATTGCTTTGTAATATAGCTTGAAATCAGGCAACGTGATGCCCCCAACTTTGTTTTTCCTTTTTCAACATTTCCTTGGCGATTCGCCATCTTTTCTGTTTCCACACAAATTTTAGGATTATTTGTTCCACCACTTTGAAAAATGTCATAGGAATTTTGATCAGGATGGCATTGAAGGTATAAATTGCTCTGGGTAGCATAGACATTTTAACAATATTTATTCTTCCGATCCATGAGCATGGAATATTTTTCCATCTTTTTGTGTCTTCTACAATTTCTTTCATGAACGTTCTGTAGTTCTTAGAGTATAGATCCTTTACCTCTTTGGTTAGGTTTATTCCAAGTTATCTTATGGTTTTTAGTGCCATTGTAAATGGAACTGTTTCTCTATTCTCTCTTTCTACAGTTGCGTTGTTAGTGTATAAGAAAGCAACTGATTTCTGTGCATTGATTTTGTATCCTGTCACATTACTGAATTATTGTATGAGTTCTAGTAATTTGGGGTAGAGTCTTTTGGGTTTTCCACATAGAGTATCATGTCGTCTGTGAGAAGGGAGTGTTTGACTTCTTCTTTGCCAATCTGAATACCTTTTATTTATTTTTGTTGTCTGATTGCTGTTGCTAGGACTTCTAGTACTATGTTGAACAATAGTGGTGAGAGTGGGCATCCTTGACATTTTCCTGATCTTAAAGGAAAGGCTCTCAGCTTTTCCCCATTGAGGATGATAGTCACTGTGGGTTTTTCATAGATGGATTTAATAAACTTGAGGAATGTTCCTTTTATCCCTATACTTGAACAGTTTTAATCAGGAAAGGATGCTGTATTTTGTCAAATGCTTTTTCTGAATCACTTGAGAGGACCATACGGTTCTTCTCTCTCCTCTTATTAATGTGTTCTATCACATTGATTGATTTGTGAATGATAAACCACCCTTGCATCCCAGGGATAAATCCCACTTGGTCATGATGGATGATTCTTTTAATGTATTGTTGGATCCTATTAGCTAGGATTTTGTTGAGGATTTTGGGATCCATATTTATCAGGGATATTGGTCTGAAATTCTCCTTTTTGATGGGATCTTTGCCTGGTTTGGGGATTAAGGTAATGCTGGCCTCATAGAATGAGTTTGGAAGTTTTCCTTCTGTTTCTATTTTTTGAAACAGTTTCAGGAGAATAGGTATTATTTCTTCTTTGAATGTTTGGTAGAATTCCCCAGGGAATCCATCAGGCCCTGGACTGTTGTTTTTTGGGAGGTTTTTGATCACTGCTTCAATCTCGTTACTGGTTATGGGCCTATTCAGGTTGTCAATGTCTTCCTTTTTCAGTCTTGACAGTTTATAGGTTTCCAGGAAGGCATGCATTTCATCCAGATTGCTCAGTTTATTGGCATATAGTTGTTGATAATAATTTCTAATAATTGTTTCTATTTCCTTGGTGTTAGTCATGATCTCTCCCCTTTCATTCATAATTTTATTAATCTGGGTCCTTTCTCTATTCTTTTGGATAAGTCTGGCCAGTGGTTTATCTATCTTATTAATTCTTTCAAAGAACCAGCTTCCAGTTTCATTGATCTGATCTACTGTGTTTCTGGTTTCTAATTCATTCTGCCTCACTTATCCTAGCTGTTAGATTATCTAGATTAGATTGGATTTCACTGATAACATTTTTAAATTCTGCCAGTTCAACTTTCATTTCTGCCCTTAGAGACTCTATGTTGCCATTAATCGATTTCTCCATTCTAGCTATTGTCTTCACAATTGCTAGGCTGAATTCCATCTCTGACATCTTAGTTATATCTGAATCCATTTGTAAATCTGTGGCATAAGTCATAATCTCTGAGTCTTTCCTATTTTGGGGGTTCCTCCTCCTAGTCTGTCTGTTGATGAAAGGTTGAGGGAATGTATAGAGTCCAAATTATTGAGCACAACCCAAGCAAGATACACCTGTTTTTTAGGGACCTTAGGGTTGCTGGCCTCTTGTTTTTCCAGCCTCTCTTCTGGGGGAGGGTTCTACCATGCTGTTACTCGGGCAACCCTGTTTGGGCAGAGTTGCCCTGCCCCCTGTGTCAGGGGATGGACTCGGTGGAAACTGTTTTTTTTTTTTTGGGGGGGGGGCTTTTGTTCCCTGGTGGCTTTACATGTCTCTTCTGAGAGTCAGAGCAGAAGAGACCCTTTCCAACCTTCTGCCTCAGAGCAGAGAGATCGCAGTCTTTTCTTCAGTGAACTCTCCAGGCCACACTATCTCCGTTTCTGTCTGTGCTGCTATAAACTGCAGTGTCCTGGGTTGTGCACCCCTCAGCAGTGTTCACAGTCCTCACCTCCATCTCAGGGGCATGTCTCTGCCCTTTGTGCTTGTAAAACCGCCAGCTGCCCCCAGTTTGCACAGGTAGCCCTGCCGCTCCAGTTTCCATCTAAAGTCCTTTCCCCACCACTACCATCCCCAGCGTGGGAGGTTATTGCTCACCAGTGGTGTAGGATCCCCATGGCCAGGCTCCCTCCCACTGCCATTTATCCTCCAATATCTGCTCGTGGAATCAGGGCTCCCCGTTTCAAACCTCGAAACCAACCACCTGCGATCTTCTGTTTGTAGAGATCCAGATCTATCTTCTTACATCTCGTGTTGATTTCATGGGTGTTCAGAGTGGTCTGGTAGATATCTAGCTCAATTGCAGGGACTGGTTGGAATAGGGTCCCCTACTCCCCCCTATCTTTTCCCCCTGGTCTCATGTATTCTTTAAATTTAGAATAAGATAAGTTCTGTCACAAAATTCTATAATTATGTTCAATGTAACACATTCTGGAACAGATGCTTGACATATAGTGCTTCAGTAGGCATAAGCATAAGCTGATCATAAAGAATGGCATCATTAGACAGTGAATGAGTAAAATAAAGGCAGAATTATTGCCACTTTCAGTGTTTGACAACCATCTCTGTCTTTGCCCTCTACTCACATTTGTTATTACATCTTGGAGGAAGGTCAGGCAGAACGTGATTGTGGAGAGACTGCAGAATACACCTGTTACTAGAGAATCACACACAACTGTTAGTGTTGGGCAAGTAGCCATTTTTCTTCCTCCTGGTCGTGTCCCTTCACAGTACCCATTTGGTTATTCTCCAGTCATTCACTGGACACCACCATGAACCCAGTACAGTGTCTGGGATCAAGAAATGCAAAGGTAAGAATAATTCAGTTTCTCCCAGTAAGGAGCTTGCAGACTAGGTAAAGGAGACAGGATTTACGTGTAAAATCAATAAATGACAAGTCAATAAATTGTTATCTTGGAAGTAATGTATTCCATATAGACTCATTGAAAGTTAACATTGGATTGAACCTCATTTTTAAATTTTTTATTTTACTTAAATTCTATTAGTTAACATATAATTATCATTAGTTTCATTGGTAGGGTTCAGTTTTGTTAGTTGAATATAACACCCAGTGCCCATTACATCACGTGTCCTCCTTAATGCCCATCACCCCACCCATCTTCCCTCCAGCAACCCTCAGTTTGTTTCCTATAGTTAAGAGAGTCTTATGGTTTGTCTCCCTCTATGATTTTGTCTTGTTTTATTTTTCCCTCCCTTCCCCTATGATCCTCTGCATTGTTTCTTATATTCCACATATGAGTGAAATAATATGATAAATGTCTTTCTCTGGCTGACTAATTTCATTTAGCATAATACACTCTATTTCTATCCATGTCATTGCAAATGGTAAGATTTCTTTTCGGATGGTTGTGTAATATTCCATTATATGCATATAATGTAACTGGTGAATCACTAAATTCTATTCCTGAAACTAATATTACACTATATGTTAACTAACTGGAATTTAAATAATAACTTGAAACAAAAAATAATAAAATAAAATAAAATTAAATTAAATTAAATAACCTTGTCAAAATTGTACCCTCCATTAAGGTTCTTTAAGAAGATTATTTTAATTGCTACACAATATTTCATCATATGAATGTATCATAACTTTGTATTAAATATTTGAGTTATTTCCCATTTTTGTTGATTGTATATAAGTATAATAAATTTTTTCTACAAAAGAAAGAAAAGAAACAAAGAAAGAAAGAAGAAAGAAAGAAAAAGAAAAGCTGCATAGGATGTAGAAGAATTCTTAGCCATATGGTATATACATATATACCACATCTTCTTTATCCATTCATCTGTTGGACATCTGGGCTCTTTCCACAGTTTGGCTATTGTGGACATTGCTGCTATAAACATTGGTGCAGGTGTCACTTTGGATCACTACATTTGTATCCTCTGGGTACCCCATAGTGCAATTGCTTGGTCATAGGGTAGCTGTATTTAATTTTTTGAAGAACGTCCATACTGTTTTCCAGAGTGGCTGTACCAGCTTGCATTCCCACGAACAGTGTAAGAGGGTTCCCCTTTCCCTACCTCTTTGGTAACATTTGTTGTTTCCTGACTTGTTAATTTTAGCCATTCTGAGTGGTGTGAGGTGGTACCTCACTGTGGTTGTGATTTGTATTTCCCTGATGCCAAGTGATGCAGAGTGTTTTTTTCATGTGTCTGTTGGCTATTTATATGTCTTTGGAGAAATGTCCATTCATGTTTTCTGCCCATTTCTTGATTGGATTTTTTGTTTTTTGGGTGTTGAGTTTGATAAGTTCTTTATAGATCTTGGATACTAGCCCTTTATCTGATAAGACATTGGCAAATATCTTCTCCCATTCTGTAGTTTGTCTTTTGGTTTGGCTGTTTCCTTTGCTGTGCAAAACATTTTATATTGATTAAGTCCCAATAGTTCATTTTTGCCTTTGTTTTTGTTGCCTTTGGAGAAGTGTCTAACAAGAAGTTGCTGTGGCTAAGGTTAAAGAAGTTGCTGCCTGTGGATTTTGATGGAGTCCTGTCTCGCATTTAGGTCTTTCATCCATTTTGAGTTTATCTTTGTCTATGGTGTAAGAGAATGGTCCAGTTTCATTCTTCTGCATATGGCTGTCCAATTTTCCCAACACCATTTGTTGAAGAGACTGTCTTCTTTCCATTGGATATTCTTCCTTGCTTTGTCAAAGATTAGTTGACCGTAGAGTTGAGGGTCCATTTCTGGGTTTTCTATTCTGTTCCATTGATCTATGTGTCTGTTTCTGTGCCAGTACTATACTATCTTGATGATTACAGCTTTGTAATATAGCTTGAAGTACAGAATTGTGATGTCACCAGCTTTGGTTTTCTTTTTCAACATTCCTCTGGCTATTTGAGGTCTTTTCTGGTTCCATATAAATTTAAGATTATTTATTCCCTCTGTAAAAAATGGTGATGGTATTTTGATAGGGATTGCATTGAAAGTGTAGATTGCTCTGGGTAGCACAGACATTTTAACAATATTTGTTTCCAATCCATGAGCATGGAATGTGTTTTCATTTATTTATGTCTTCCTCAATTTCTTTCAGAAGTGTTCTGTAGTTTTCATACTACAGATACTTTACCTCTTTAGTTAGGTTTATTCTTAGGTATCTTATGGTTTTGGTGCAATTGTAAATGGGATTGATTCCTTAATTTCTCTTTCTTCCTTCTCATTGTTAGTGTATAGAAATGCAACTGATTTATATGCATTGATTTTATATCCTGCAACTTTGCTGAATTCCTTTATGAGATCTAGCAGTTTTTGGGTGGAATCTTTTGGGTTTTCCACATAGAGTATTATGCCATCTGCTAAGAGTAAAGGTTTGACTTCTTCTTTGCCAATTTGGATGCCTTTTATTTCTTTTTGTTGTCTGATTGCTGAGGCTAGGATTTCCAATACTATGCTGACCAACAGTGGTGAGAGTAGACATCCTTGTCATGTTCCTGACCTTAGGGGAAATGCTCTCAGTTTTTCCCTATTGAGAATGATATTCACTGTGGGCTCTTTGTAGATAGCTTTTATGATATTGATTTATGTTCCCTCTCTCCCTACACTTTGAAGAGTTTTAATCAAGAAAGGATGCGGTATTTTGTCAAATGCTTTTTCTGTATCTATTGAGAAGATCATATGGTTCTTGTCCTTTCTTTTATTAATGTGATGTATCACGTTGATTGATTTGTGGACGTTGAGCCACCCTTGTAGCCCAGGAATAAATCCCACGTGGTCATGGTGAATAATCCTTTTAATGTACTGTTGGATCCTACTGGCTACTATTTTGGTGAGAATTTTTGCATTCATGTTCATTGGGGTTATTGGTCTGTAGTTCTCTTTTTTGGTGGGGTCTTTGGTTTTGGGATCAAGGTAATGCTGGCCTCATAAAATGATTTTGGAAGTTTTCCTTCCATTTATATTTTTTGAAACAGCTTTAGAAGAATGGGTATTATTTCTTCTTTAAATATTTGGTAGAGTTCCCTGAACGTCATTTTTTAAAGGCAATATTTTTAGAGCAGATTTAGCTTTACAATAAAATTAAGATGAAAGTGAATAGATTTCCTTTATATCTCATACTTACCCATATGCATAGCCTTTCCTATTATCAATATCATTTAACAGAATGGTACATTTATTACCAACGATGAACTACATTGATACATCATTATCACCCAAAGTCCATAGTTTACTTTCGGGTTCACTCTTAGTTTTGTACATTTTATGAATTTGGCAAATACATAATGACATATATCCATCATTATAATACATACAGAGTGTTTTCATTGCCTCCAAAATGCTGTGCTCTATTTATCTCCCCCCACACACCCATCCCTGGCAACCATTGATCATTTTATTTTTTCCATTGCTTTATGATTTCCAAAATGCCATTTAATTGGAATCATACTATATATATCCTTCTCAGTTTGGCTTCTTTCACTTTGTAATATGCATTTAAGGTTTCTTCATGTCTTTTCATGACATGATGGCTCATTTCTTTTTAGCATTGAATAATATTCTATTGTTTAATATACCATATTTTACTTATCTATTCACCTACAAAGGGCATCTTGTTTGCTTCCTTGAAACACATTTTAAAGATAAGAAAATTGATTCTGAGAGGTCAAGTGACTCAGATAGGCTTATAACTAGATATAGGTAAACCCAGTTTTAATATCTAGCCTTTCTGATCTCATACAGTATTCTTTACATCATTATTTGGGCTAGACAACCACTATCTTTGCAGTTTTCTGAGGTCTTTCTTGATGTTATAATTTAAATTTTGAGTATCATAAATATGCTAATCGTCTTAAAAATGCAGATTTTTTAAACAACCAACATTTCTATATGTATTGTTGGATTTTTCAGTCTTTATTTAAGTCATATCTAAGTGTTTAGAATGCAAAATGTCATAATGTTGAAAAAAACATCACAGGATCATTGTAGTAGCTTTCTGTGGCAACGTAGCATAGTAGTATTGGATAAATACTATCCAGAGAGTGGAGAATTGATTGTATATGTCATTCTCTTGCATTTATATGGCATATCCGAGGGAAGACCAGGTACTTAAAAGTCACAAATGGCAGTGATCTTCAGGAAGTCAATTACGTTTCAGGAACGTGATTTGTTATTGAAGTTTAATATTCTTCTAATGGCAGTTTGATACCTTTTGAACAAACACAGAATACATTTGAATTTTCATTAGCTGCTACACAGAAGTTAGCACTAGAGATTAAATTTAGGCCAAAATAGATTTTAGTTTGAGGCTAATTTCCCATTTATTCTATTTCTAAAGAAAAATGAATAGGAAGTTCCCCTCCTGAATTTTCCATCTAAACAAAAATGTATTCATTTGCTTTAATTTTGAAGTGTGTTGCTGGTTTTCCACACAGGCAGAAACAGCTTTCCAAAAAGCAGCAAGGATACAAGCCTTATAGCTACAGTGAACCAAACAAACCATGTAGAGAGAATGAAATTCCATAGAAATAACCACTTTTTAAAATTAATATCCTCGGGGCACCTGGGTGGCTCAGTTGTTAAGCATCTGCCTTCAGCTCAGGTCATGATCCCAGGGTCCTGGGATCGAGTCCCACATCAGGCTCTCTGCCCAGCAGGAAGCCTGCTTCTCTCTCTCCCACTCCCCCTGCTTGTGTTCCCTCTCTCATTGTGTCTCTCTCTGTTAAATAAATAAAATCTTAAATAAAATAAAAAATAAAATTAATATCCTGAGTGAAAATGCTTAAAGTATATCTTCCTAAACATCTTCTGATTTTCTCAAATGCATATTTCAAAATACATTTAGTGAATTCAATTTCCTTACCAATCTGGAAGCTATCTTAAGGTAAACTTGGTTTTTGTTATATATTTGAACTTGGCCAGGTTTTTCTATCAATGCTGTTAATGTTAATTTACTCTATTCCTCTCTTTTCTATTTTTTGGTGTTAACTGCTGCAGAGCCATCCAAATCATCCAAAATTAGGCTGTACTTCTGTCAATTACTGTTATTGTTGATTTGCAAATCAAAAGTGAATTGACAACGTATGAGTATTCTTTTCAACTTTCTTTTGTGAATGTAACTCTTTTCTGTGACTGTTTCTATAAATTAAACTTACAGTGCAGATGTTGTATATCTTATTGCATATGTTCTTGTTGACTCTGTTGTTATAGTCAAACACATTTCAAAATGTGAGGGGCCAAGTCAGAGAGATGAACTGCAAGGAAATCCGAGAGAGGAGGCCTCACCACACTGAAAAATTGTAGAGCCCCAAATGCTAGGTCCCACCAGCTTCCCTTCCATTCTCCCCACCAGCATACATCTGATTCCACCCCTCCCCTGCTGGAAGCCCATCCACGCTTTCCCTCCGAGCTCAGAGCCATGCTGACCTCGTCTTCAGCCTGGCCTACAGGCTGCACACGTCCCTCCAGTGAGCTCTTCCTGCCTCAGGGCCTTCCTAAGTCAGGCCCCCCTGGGTCACTCTTCTTGACTCTCCCTCCCTCTGTCTCAGAGGTCCCCTTAATTCAATGTGTGTTTCCCATCATGTTCTCAGGGAGCATCCCGTTTCTTCCCTTCCGTCATTGTTGTACCATTTTAAATTATATACTTCATTCGTGTGTTTAAAAAAAAATGTAAATTAACTTTGCTTAACATGTTTGAACTGAAACTTAAATACTTTATTTAAGCAACTACAGAAGAAAAAGAGCCACAAATTTGGCAGTATACTAGAAACTAATAGTCTCTTCTTTTTTATAACTTTGTTATCAGTTTTGATTATAGGAGATCACTGACTTGAACAAATATGTTCTCTTTTGTAGTAACAAAATATACATAGCATAAAATTTACCATTTTAAACCATTTTAGTATACAGTTCAGTAGTATTAGGTACATTCACATCATCATGCAATCATCACCTAAAACATGGAATGCTTCACAAATTTGCATTTTTACCCTTATCCAGGGGTCATGGTAATTTTCTCTGTATTGTTTTAATTTTAGTGTATGTGCTAATGAAGCAAAAATCCATATATGTATATACATGTATTTGTTACTTTTTTTTTTGGTTAAATTGTCGCTTTTTTTTATTATTATGTTATGTTAATCACCATACATTACATCATTAGTTTTTGATGTAGTGTTCCATGATTCATTATTTGCATATAACATCCAGTGCTCCATGCAGAACGTGCCTTCTTTAATACCCATCACCAGGCTAACCCATCCTCCCACCCCCCTCCCGTCTAGAACGCTCAGTTTGTTTTTCAGAGTCCATAGTCTCTCATGGTTCATCTCCCCCTCCGATTCCCCCCCTTCATTCTTCCCCCCCTGCTAACTTCTTCTTCTTCTTTTTTTAACATAATAATGTATTATTTGTTTCAAAGGTACAGATCTGTGATTCAACAGTCTTGCACAATTCACAGTGCTCACCATAGCACATACCCTCCCCAATGTCTAGCCACCCCATCCCTCCCACTCCAGCAACCCTCAGTTTGTTTACTGAGATTAAGAATTCCTCATATCAGTGAGGTCATATGATACATGTCTTTCTCTGTTTGACTTATTTTGCTCAGCATAACACTCTCCAGTTCCATCCACGTCATTGCAAATGGCAATATTTCATTCCTTTTGATGGCTGCATAATATTCCATTGTATATATATACCACTTCTTCTTTATCCATTCATCTGTCAATGGACATCTTGGCTCTTTCCACAATTTGGCTATTGTGGACATTGCTGCTATAAACATCGGGGTGCACGTACCCCTTTAGATCCCTACATTTATATCTTTGGGGTAAATACCCAGTAGTGCAATTGCTATATCTTATGGTAGCTCTATTTTCAACTTTTTGAGGAACCTCCATACTGTTTTCCAGAGTGGCTGCACCAGCTTGCATTCCCACCAACAGTGTAGGAGGGTTCCCCTTTCTCTGCATCCCCACCAACATCTGTTGTTTCCTGACTTGTTAATTTTAGCCATTCTGACTGGTGTGAGGTGATATCTCATTGAGGTTTTGATTTGGATTTCCCTGATGCCGAGTTATGTTGAGCACTTTTTCATATGTCTGTTGGCCATTTGGATGTCTTCTTTGGAAAAATGTCTGTTCATGTCTTCTGTATTTGTTACTTTTTTTAAAATTCAAATTCCAGTATAACTAATATACAGTGTTATATTAATTTCAGGTGCACAATATAATGATTCAACCATTCTATGCATTAGTCAGTCCTCATCATAAGTGTCCTCTTAATCACTTCACTTATTTCACCCACCCATCCCCCCCACCTCCACTCTGGCAACTACCAGTTTGTTTTCTATACTTCACAGTCTGGGGATTTTTGTTTTTTTCTTTGTTCATTTATTTTGTTTTTTAAATTGCACATATAAATTAAATCATATGGTATTTTTCTTTCTCTGACTGACTTATTTGGCTTAGCATTGTATCCTCTAGATCCATCCATGTTGTTGCAAATGGCAAGATTTCATTTCTTATGGCTTATTGGTATTCCATTATATATATACACCATTTTTTTTATTCATTCATATATGGATGGACACTTGGGTTGCTTCCATATCTTGGCTATTGTAAATGATGTTACAATAAACATAGGGGTGCATATATCTTTTCAAATTAGTGTTTACATATTATTTGAGTAAATACCCAGTAGTGGAATCACTGGATCACATGTTAATTCTCTTTTAAGTGTTTTGAGGAATGTCTATATTGTTTTCCACTGTGGTTGCATCATCTTGCATTCCCACGAACAGTGCATGAGGGTTTCTTTTTCTCTACATGCTTGAAAACACTTGTTATTTCTTTTTATTTATTTATTTATTTATTTATTTATTTATTTATTTATTTATTTATTTAAGTTTTTATTTAAATTCCAGTTAGCATACAGTGTAATATTAGTTTCAGGTGTACAATATAGTGATTTGACACTTCCATATAACACCTGGTGTTATTTCTTGTATTTTTGATTTTAGCCATTCTGACAGGTATGATGTGGTATCTCATTGTGGTTTTGATCTGTATTTCCCTGATGATGAGTGATGACAATCATCTTTTCATGTGTCTGTTGGCCATCTGTATGTCCTCTATGAAAAATATCTACTCATGTATAATGCCCAATTTTTAATTGGATTGTTTGTGGTTTTTTGGTGTTCAGTGTTATAAGTCCATTATATATTTTGGATCTTAACCTCTTATTGGATATGTCATTTGCAAGTGTCTTCTCCCAATTGGAGGGTTGTCTTGTTGTTTTATTGATTGTTTCCTTTGCTGTACAAATGCTTTTTGTTTTGGTATATCCCAGTAGCTTATTTTTGCTTTTCTTTCATTTGCCAAAGTAGACATATTCTAGGGAAAATGTGCCTATGGCTGATGTCAAAGAGATTATTGGTAAAGTTTTCTACTAAGAATTTCATGGTTTCGGGTCTCACATTTATATCTTTAATCAATTTTGAATTGATTTTTGTATATGGTATAAGAAAGTGGTCCAGTTTCATTCTTTTGCATGTGGCTGTCTTGTTTTCCCAACATAGTTTGTTGCAGAGACTGTCATTTTTCCATTGCATATTCTTATTTCTTTTTTCATAGATTAATTGACAGTATAAGCATGAGTTTATTTCTGGGGTCTCTGTTCTGCTCCATTGATCTATATGTGTATTTTTGTGCTAGGACCACAATATTTGATGACAACAGCTTTGTAGCGTAACTTAAGATCTGGAATTGTGATACCTCCAATTTTCATTTTCTTTTTCAAGATTGCTTTGGCTATTTGGGGCCTTTTGTGGTTTCATACAAATTTTAAGATTCTTTGTTCTTGTTCTCTCAGAAATGTTGGATTTTGATAAAGAATGCATTAAATCTTTGGATCACTTTATTTTTTTTTTCCTTTGGATCACTTTAGATAGTAGGGATATTTTAACAGTCTTGGTTCTCCCAATTGATGAACCTGGAATTTCTTTCATTTCTTTGTGTCATCTTCAATTTCTTTCAACAAAGTTTTATATTTTTCAGATATAGCTCTTTCACTTCCTTGGGTAAGTTTTTCCTAGGTATTATAATCTTTTTGGTGCAATTCTAAATAGAATTATTTTCTTACTTTCTCTTTCTGCTGCTTCATTATTGTAAGAAATGAAACAGATTTCTGTACATTGATTTTATATCTAGTGACTTAACTGAATTCGTTTATCACTTCTATGGTATTTTGATGGAGGCTTTTGGGTTTACAACATACAATAAGTATCATGTTATCTACAAATAGTGACAGTATAGTTTTTTTCTTACTAAATTGAATGCCTTTTATTTATTTTTCTTGTCTAATTCCCGTGGCTAGTACTTCCAGTAACTGTTGAACAATAGTGATGAGAGTAGACATTTCTGTCGTTTTCCTGATCTTAGGGGAAAAGCTCTCAGTTTTTCACTATCGAGTATGATGTTAGCTATCAGTTTTTCATATATGGGCTTTATTATGTTGAGGTATGTTCCCTCTAAGCCTACTTTGGTGAGGGTTTTTATCATGAATGGATGTTGTACTTATGCTTTTTCTTCATCAGTTAAAATGATCATGGGGGAGCTAAGATGAAGACAGAGTAGGAAGACCTTAGGTTCACTTCATCCTTGGAGGACAACTAAATAACTCTCAAATAATTCTAAATATCACAGAAATCAACCTGAAGACTGACAGAACAAACTCCACAACAAAAGGGAGAGAAGAAGCCACATCAAAGAAGTTAGGAAGTGTGGTAATGTGGTTTAGGGGAGAAACAGATCACAGGTGCTACAGTGTGGCAGAAGCCATGGTTGCAGAGAAGGGTGAGAGATAAAGGAGCACACAGGGGAACACACAAAGAGAATATTTCCTTGAAGCCATTAGCTGGGAAAATGAGAGGGACTGATTTTTTTGAATTCTTGCAACCACAACAAAATAGATGGCTTGGCTGGGATAGAGCCCGGAGGGCACTACCTTACTCCTGGAGACAAGGCAGACCCACAACCCAGGGGCAGACAGCATGGAAACAGAGATCTGAAGAATGCCTGGGGCACACATTGTTTGCTCTCTTTTGAATGCTTCCCTGGTGCTTCCCTGAAAGGAGCTTCTCTGGGGACAAAGGAGATGACTCCTGCCATTTCCCTCCCCCATTCTCAGCATAAACAAGAGCCACCTGCTGGAAGCAGCTCAGCATTGATACTGGCTGTCTAACCTGCTTACACCAAGTCCCACCCCTCTGTGCTCTGGTGTAATTACCCTTCTTGGTCAAGCTTGCATCAATCCCAGCACAGTAGTCCCCTCCTCCAGAAGACCAGAACAAACCCCCACCCACACTATGTCTGTAAAGCCTGGAGTTTTAAAAGTCAGCAGCCTTGTCTGGAATAGAGGCCAGAGGGCACTGTTCTGCTCCTGGCAAAAAGGCAGTCAAACAACACAGAGACAGATAGTGTAGAAACAGAGATCTGAAAGATAACTGGGACACACAGGGAGGAGATTATTCACTCTTCTCAGAGTGTACCCTAGAGAGGCAGCATGCAGGGAGATGCTTCTCTGGGGGAGCTGGCTGGTGCCACTTCCCTTCCCCATCCATCAGCATAAGCAAAGAACCATCTTCCAGAACCAATGCAGCACCCACACTGGCTGCCTTACTTGCTTACACCAAGTCCCACAGTCCTGTGTTCTGGCTGGACTGCCTTTCTCAGTCAAGCTTGCCTCAGTACCAGTGCAGTGGGCCTCTACACAGAAATTGCTGTCCACACCACATCTCCTGACCAGATATTTCTGTAGGGATTCAGTTTTAGTGAAAGTTGTTTTAGTTCTCATTTCACAACCTGACTAGAGCTCACCTAGTCGAAACTAACCACATTCTGGCCAAAGACCAAACACTGCACACTGCAGGCAAGGAGAACCCCTGCATATAACTGGCCTGAAGAATAGAACAGCAAGAAAACAACAGCAGAACACACACAACACACAGCAGAGACACACTGAAGCTGGAGGCCCTGGACACTATGTGATCTCTTCTTCATAAAGCCATTACTCTCAGGAACGGGAAACATAATGGGCTTTTCTAACACAAAGAGGGCAGACACTTAGACAAAATGCCAAGAAGTCATCGCAAATGAAAGAACAAGAAATGATCTTACAGCCCAAGATCTAAGTTAAATAGATATAGGTAACATGCTTGAGAAATTAAAGCAACAATCATAAGGATACTCACTGGGATTGAGTAAAGAATGGAAGACTTCAGAGAGGCCCTTACTACAGAGATAAAAGACTTAAAAAAGAATCAGTCAGAAATGAAAAATGCAATAACAGAGATAGTCAACAAGCTCAATGCAATGAGCACAGGGTTGAAAGAAGCAGAAGAATGAATATGTGATGTAGAAGATAAAATAATAGAAAATAATGAAGCTGAACAAAGAAGAGAATTATGGAACATGAAAATAGATTTAAGGAAATCAGTTACTCCATCAAATCTAATAACATTTATAATATAGGAGTACCAGAGGAGAAAGTGAGAAGAAAGGGCAGAAAACTTATTAGAGGAATAATACCTGAAAACTTCCCTAATATGGGGGGAAAAAATATCCAATCCAGGAGGCACAAAAAAAAAAAAAAAAAACCTCCCATCAAAATAAACAAAAACTGGCCAACACCAAGACATATTGTAATTAAATTTGCAAAATATAGTTATAAAGAAAAAATTCTTCAAAGCAAGAAGAAAAAAAGAAGTCCTTAACTTACAAGGGAAGACCCATAAGGTTAGCTGCAGATTTCTCAACAAAAACTTGGCAAGCCAGAAGAGAGTGGCATGATATATTCAATGTGCTGAATGGAAAAAATAAGAAGCCAAGAATACTTTATCCAGGAAGGTAGTAATTCAGAAGAGAAGGAGAGACAAAGAGTGTCCCAGACACATAAAAACTAAAGTTCATGACCACTAAACCAGCCCTGCAGGAAATATTAAAGGGAACTCTGAGTGGAAAGGAGAGAACAAAAGTGAGAAAGAAAGGAAAAGAACAGAGAAAAATCTCTGGAAACAATGACAAAACAAGTAATAAAATGGCAATAAATATGTATCTATTGATAATAACTCTGAATGTGAATGAAGTAAATGTTCCAAACCAAAGACATAGTGTGTCACAATGTATAACAACAACAACAACAACAACAACAAGATACATCTATATGCTGCCTACAAGAGACACATTTTAGTTTTTATTTTTATTAACTTTTTTCTGATAAGAAAACATTTATTGAGGCCCAAGGGCACGATGGCAGAGGAGTAAGAGACCTAAATTTCGTCTGGTCCCAGGAATTCAGCTAGATAGGGATCAAACCATTCTGAACACCTATGAACTCAAGAGGAGATCAAAGAAAAGAATAGCAGCAACTCTCTGAACAGAAAATCGACCACTTTCTGGAAGGTAGGACATGCGGAGAAGTGAATCCGAGGCGATATTTGGGAAGATAGATGGCGGGGGAGGGGGCCTCCATCAGCCACTACTGGCAAGTGATAGAGCACAGGAGCACAAAATCAGAACTTTTAGAAGTTGGCTCTGCTGAGGGACATCACTCCAGTGCCTAAGCAGGGGTGGAACCCTTGCTGGGACAGTGTGGTCTCAGGACTCTCAGGGTCACAGAAAGACCGGGGGTGCCTGAGTGCGGCAGAGCTCCCAGGTATCAGACCGGGGAAGCCCATTGCAGAGAGGGAGCTGAGGAATGGGCTCTCAGCTTGGGGTTGCCATAAACCGTAATCCGTGGCATAGTCAGGCCACTGGTCTTCCAGGAAGGACCCAACAAGTGGCATATCCGGGGATACTCCCCATCCTCTCCAGGAAGAGCAGGGCGGGTGTGCAATGCAGAAATCTGTTGGGTTTGGAGACTCCACATGGGGTTGAGTGCCAGAGATAGAAATGCTCGGTCACAGGCCGGGTGAGCATGGAGTGTGGCCGGAGACAGGGAGACGGGAGTGATTGCTTTTCTCTGGGGGCTCAATGAGGAGTGGAGCCCCAAGTTCTCGGCTCCTCCGTAGTGGAGATTGGGAGGCCACATTTTCACTGTCGTCCTCCAAATCTGTACGGAAAGCTTGAAGGGAACAAAAGTTCCCAAGAGCAAACCCCAGCAGATTACTTAGCCCGGACCTGGCAAGGGTGGGGCAATTCCGCCTCTGACAAAGACATTTGGGAACCACGGCAACAGGCCTCTCCCCCAGAAGATCACCAAAATACCCAGCCAAGACCAAGTTTACCGATCAATGAGAAAGGCAGAACTCCAGCACTAGGGGAATACCGCACATAGAATTCATGGCTTTTTTCCCATAATTCTTCAGTCTTTCAAAGTTAATTTTTTTAACTTATTCTTTCTTATTTTTTTTTGAATTTTTCTTTTTCCCTTTTTCAACGAACATCTTATCAATCCCTTTTTAAAAAATCTTTTTTTATTTTTCATTTTTAGAGTCATATTCTATCCCTTCATAGTAGTTAACCTTATTTTTGGTATATATATGTTGTTCTTTCTTCTAACAGACCAAAATATACCCTAAATCTCTAGTATATGGCTTTGTTCTAGTATCCTGCCTGATCACATTCTCTCCTTTTCTTTTTTAAAAACCTCTTCTTTCTTTTTTCAACCAACTTCTTATCTTATAAATTCCTTTTATAAAATCTTTTATAATTTACATCTTTACAGTCATATTCCATCCCTTCATCATATTAACACTTATTTTTGTACATATATAAGTTTTTCTTTCCTTAAAATTTTGGGAGGAACTTTCTTCTAACAGACCAAAATATACCAAAAATCTAGTGTGTGGCACTGATCTATGCACCAGCTTGATCATATTTGATCATATTCTGTTTTTTTTTTAATTTGTTTTTATATCTTTTTCTTTTGCTTTTTTCGTTCTTTTTTCTTTCTTTCTTTCCCTTTCTTCTGCCCCGGTTTCAGGTCTCTTCTGATTTGTTTAGTGTATATTTTTCTGGGGATGTTGTTACCCTGTTAGCATTTTGTTCTCTCATTCACCTATTCTCCTCTGGACAAAATGACAAGATGGAAAAAATCACCTCAAAAAAAGAACAAGAGGTAGTACCGACTGCCAGGGACCTAATCAATACAGACATTAGTAAGATGTCAGAACTAGAGTTCAGAATGACGATTCTAAAGATACTAACTGGGCTTGAAAAAAGCATGGAAGATATTAGAGGAACCCTTTCTAGAGAAATAAAAGAACTAAAATCTAACCAAGTCAAAATCAAAAAGGCTATTAATGAGGTGCAATAAAAAATGGAGGCTGTTACTGCTAGAATAAATGAGACAGAAGAGAGAATTAGTTATATAGAAGACCAAATGTTGGAAAATAAAGAAGCTGAGAAAAGGAGACATAAACAACTACTGGATCAAGAGGGCAGAATTCGAGAGATAAGTGATACCATAAGACAAAACCATACTAGAATAATTGGGATCCCAGAAGAAGAAGAAAGAGAGAGAGGGGCAGAAGGTATATTGGAGCAAATTATAGCAGAGAACTTCCCTAATTTGGGGAAGGAAACAGGCATCAAAATCCAGAAGGCACAGAGAACCCCCCTCAAAACCAATAAAAATAGGTCAACAACCTGACATCTAATAATAAAACTTACGAGTCTCAGAGACAAAGAGAAAATCCTGAAAGCAGCTCAGGATAAGAGATCTATAACCTACAAAGGTAGAAACATTAGATTGGCAACAGACCTATCCACAGAGACCTGGCAGGCCAGAAAGGACTGGCATGATATATTCAGAGCAATAAATGGGAAAATTATGCAGCCAAGAGTACTATATCCAGGTAGGCTGTCATTGAAAATAGAAAGGTAGAGAAAAAGCTTCCAGGACAAACAAAAACTAAAGGAATGTGCAAACATGAAACCAATCCTACAAGATATATTGAAAGGGGTCCTCTAAGCAAAGAGAGAGCCGAAAAGTAACAGAGACCAGAAAGGAACACAGACAATACACAGTAGCAGTCACCTTACAGGCAATGCAATGGTACAAAATTCATATCTTTCAATAGTTACCCTGAATGTAAATGGGCTAAATGCCCAATCAAAAGACACAGGGTATCAGATTGGATAAAAAACAAGACGCATCAATATGCTGTCGGCAAGAGACTCATTTTAGACCCAAAGACACCCCCAGATTGAAAGTGAGGGGGTGGAAAACCATTTACCATGCTAATGGACACCAAAAGAAAGCTGGGGTGTCAATCCTTATATCAAACAAATTAGATTTTAAACCAAAGACTATAATACAAGATGAAGAAGGACACCAAATCATACTTAAAGGTTCTATCCAACAAGAAGATCTAGCAATTGTAAATATCTATGCCCCTAACATGGGAGCAGCCAGTTATATAAGCCAATTAATAACAAAAGCAAAGAAACACAGTGACAGCAATACAATAATAGTGGTGGACTATAACACCCCCCTCACTGAAATGGACAGATCATCTGAGCAAAAGATCAACAAGGAAATAAAGACTTTAAATGACACACTGGACCTAATGGACTTCAGAGATATATTCAGAACATTCCATCCCAAAGAAACAGAATACACATTCTTCTCTAGTACGCAAGGGACATTCTCCAGAATAGATCACATCCTAGGTCAAAAATCATGTCTCAACTGCTACCAAAAGATTGGGATCATTCCGTGCATATTTTCAGACCACAATGCTTTGAAACTAGAACTCAATCACAAGAGGAAAGTCAGAAAGAACTCAAATACATGGAAGCTAAAGAGCATACTACTAAAGAATGAATGGGTCAACCAGGAAATGAAAGAAGTATTTAAAAAATTCATGGAAACCAATGAAAATGAAAACACACCTGTTCAAAATCTTTGAGATGCACCAAAAGCAGTCCTAAAAGGAAAGTATATAGCAATACAAGCCTTTCTCAAGAAACAAGAAAGGTCTCAAGTACACAACCTAACCCTACAGCTAAAGTAGCTGGAGAAAGAACAGCAAATAAAGCCTAAACCCAGCAGGAGACGAGAAATAATAAAGATCAGAGGAGAAATCAATGAAATAGAAACCAAAAGAACAGTAGAACGGATCAACAAAACTAGGAGCTGGTTCTTTGAAAGAATTAACAAGATTGATAAACCCCTGGCCAGAGTTGTCAAAAAGAAAAGAGAAACGACCCAAATAAATAAAATCATGAATGAAAGAGGAGAGATCACAACTAACACCAAAGAAATACAAACAAATATAAGAACATATTATGAGCAGCTATATGCCATCAAATTAGATAATCTGGAAGAAATGGATGCATTCCTAGAGATGTATCAACTACCAAAACTGAACCAGGAAGAAATAGAAAACCTGAACAGACCTATAACCCCTAAGGAAATTGAAGCAGTCATCAAAAATCTCCCAACAAACAAGAGCCCAGGGCCAAATGGCTTCCCAAGGGAATTCTACCAACATGTAAAGAAGAATTAATACCTATTCTTCTGAAACTCTTCCAAAAAAATAGAAATGGAAGGAAAACTTCCAAATTCGTTTTATGAGGCCACCATTACCTTGATCCCAAAACCAGCCAAAGACCCCAACAAAAGGAGAATTACAAACCAAGATCCTTGATGAATAAGATGCAAAGATTCTCACAAAATACTAGCCAATAGGATCCAACAGTACATTAAAAGGATTATTCACCACAACCAGGTGGGATTTATCCCTGGGCTGGAAGGTTGGTTCATCCTCCACAAATCAATCAATGTGATACAATGCATTAATAAAAGAAAGAATAAGAACCCTATGATCCTCTCAATAGATGCAGAAAAAGCATTTGACAAAGTACAGCATCCTTTCTTGATACTCTTCAGAGTATAGGGATAGAGGGTACATACCTCAATATCATAAAAGCCATCTATGAAAATCCCATAGCTAATATCAATCTCAATGGGGAAAAACTGAGAGCTTTCCCCCTAAGGTCAGGAACACAACACGGATGTCCACTATCACCACTGCTATTCAACATAGTACTAGAAGTCCTAGCCACAGTAATCAGACAAGAAAAGGAAACAAAAGGCATCCAAATCAGCAAAGAAGTCAAACTCTCACTCTTTGCAGATATGATACTTTATGTGGAAAACTCAAAAGACTCCACCCCAAAACTGCTAAAACTCATACAGGAATTCAGTCAAGTGGCAAGATATAAAATCAATGCATAGAAATCAGTGGCATTCGTATACACTAACAACAAGACAGAAGAAAGAGAAATTAAGGAGTCAATCCCATTGACAATTGCACCCAAAACCATAAGATACCTAGGATAAATCTAACCAAAGTTGGCAAAGAATCTGTACTCAGAAAACTATAAAATACTCATGAAAGAAATTGAGGAAGACACAAAGAAATGGAAAAACTCTCCATGCTCATGGATTGGAAGAACAAATATTGAGAAGATGTCAGTACTACCTAGAGCAATCTAAACATTCAATGCAATCCCCATCAAATTCCCATCCACTTTTTTCAAAGAAATGGAACAAATAAGCCTAAAATTTGTCTGGAAACAAAAAAGACCCCGAATAGCCAGAGGAATGTTGAAAAAGAAAAGCAAAGCTGGCGGCATCACAATTCCAGACTTCAAGCTCTATTACAAAGCTGTCATCATCAAGACAGTATGGTACTGGCACAAAAACAGACACATAGATCAATGGAACAGAATAGAGAGCCCAGAAATGGGCCCTCAACTCTATGGTCAACTAATCTCGACAAAGCAGGAAAAATGTCCAATGGAAAAAAGACAGTCTCTTCAACAAATGGTGTTGGGAAAATTGGACTGCCACATGCAGAAGAATGAAACTGGACCATTTCCTTACACCACACACAAAAATAGACTCCAAATTGTTGAAAGACCTAAATGTGGGAGAGGAGTCCATCAAAATCCTAAAGGAGAACACAGGCAACAACCTCTTCCACCTCAGCTGCACTAACTTCTTCCTAGAACATCGCCAAAGGCAAGGGAAGCAAGGGCAAAAATGAACCATTGGGACTTCATCAAGATAAAAAGCTTTTGCAGAACAGAAGAAACAGTCACATAACCAAAAGACAACCGACAGAATGGGAGAAGATATTTGCAAATGACATATCAGATAAAGGGCTAGTATCCAAAATCTATAAAGAACTTATTAAACTCAACACCCAAGGAACAAATGATCCAGTCAAGAAATGGGCAGAAGACATGAAGAGACATTTTTCCAAAGAAGACATCTACATTGCCAACAGAAACATGAAAAAGTGCTCAACATTGCTGGGCATCAGGGAAATCCAAATCAAAACCTCCATGAGACACCACCTCACCCCAGTCAGAATGGCTAAAATTAACAAGTCAGGAAATGACAGATGTTGGTGAGGATGCGGAGAAAGGGGAACCCTCCTACACTGTTGGTGGGAATGCAAGCTGGTGCAGCCACTCTGGAAAACCATATGGAGGTTCCTCAAAAAGTTGAAAATAGAGCTACCATAAGATATAGCAATTGCACTACTGATATTTACCCCAAATATAGAAATGTAGGGATCCAAATGGTACGTGCACCCCGATGTTTATAGCAGCAATGTCCACAATAGCCAAACAATGGAAGGAGCCAAGATGTCCCTCGATAGATGAATGGATAAAGAAGAAGTGGTATATATATATATACACACACAATGGAATATTATGCAGCCATCAAAAGGAATGGAATATTGCCATTTGCAATGACGTGGATGGAACTGGAGGGTATTATGCTGAGCAAAATAAGTCAATCAGAGAAAGACATATATCATATGACCTCACTGATATGAGGAATTCTTAATCACAGGAAAGTGAGGGTTGCTGGAGTGGTGGGGGGTGGGAGGGATGAGGTGGCTGGGTGATAGACATTTGGGAGGGTATGTGCTATGTGAGTGCTGTGAATTGTGTAAGACTGTTGAATCACAGACCTGTACCTCTGAAACAAATAATACATTATATGTAAAAAAAAGAAGAAGAAGATAGCAGGAAGGGAAGAATGAAGCGGGGAAAATCGGAGGGGGAGACGAACCATGAGAGACTATGGACTCTGAGAAACAAATTGAATGTTCTAGAGGGGAAGGGGGTGGGAGGATATGTTAGCCTGGTGATGGGTATTAAAGAGGACACATACTGCATGGAGCACTGGGTGTTATACGCAAACAATGAATCATGGAACACTACATCAAAAGTATTGATGTAATGTATGGTGATTAACATAATATAATAAAAAAAGAAAATTTATTTAAAACCTATCACATCTTTTAGTTTTTATTTTAAAATTTATTTAAATTCATTTAACATATAGCATATTATTAGATTCAGAGGTAAGGTTCAGTGATTCATCGGTCTTATATAATACCCAGTGCTCGTTACAGCACATGCCCTCCTTAATGGCCATCACCCAGTTACCCCATCCCCCCACTCACCTTCCTTCCCACAACCCTCAATTCCCTATGATTAAGAGTAAGAGATTCATTTTAGACCTAAAAACACCTTTAGATTGAAAGTGAGAGGATGGAGAAACATTTATCATGCAAATGCATGTCAAAAGAAAGCCAGAGTAGCAATATTTATATCAGACAGACTATACTTTAAATGAAAGCCTATAACAAGAATTGAAGAAAGGCACTATATTGTAACAAAGGGTAATATCCGGGAGAGGGGGGGAAAGATGGCGGAAGAGTAGGGGACCCTATTTCAACTGGTCCCTGGAATTGAGCTGGATATCTACCAGACCACTCTGAGCACCCACGAAACCAGCCTGAGATATAAGAAGATCTGGATCTCTACAAACAGAATATCACAGGCTATTGATTTTGAGGTACAAAGTGGGGAGCCGTGATTCTGCGGGCAGATATCGGAGGATAAATGGCAGCGGGAGGGAGCCCGGCCGTGGGGATCCTACACCGCCGGTGAGTGACAGACTCGCGCGCTTCAGATGGGGCAGACTCGCAGACTGGTAGCGTCGGGAAAGAACTTTAGGGCAGCCCCCAGGGTGGAAAACCAGACTGGCGGGGCCGCGTGCACGCGAACCACAGGCCCCTCAGACAGAAACCAGAGCAATGGTCGTGTGCACGAAAACTGCAGCCTCCCAGACGGAAACCTGGTGCACCGGGGTCGCACTGGTGAACTGCAATCCCCGGGGGTGGAAACCCCAAGCGGTGGATTCGTGCACGCACGAACTGGGAGCAGCTGGCGGTTTTAGAAGCACAAAGGGCAGAGACATGCCCCGACCTGGAGGCAGGACTGGGAGCGCTGCGGAGGGGCGCACAACCCAGGACGCTGCAGTTATAGCAGTACGGACAGAAACGGAGACAGTGTGGCCTGGAGAGCTCACTGAAGAACAGACTGAGGTCTCTCTGCTCTGAGGCAGAGGGTTGAAAACGGTCTCTTCTGCTCTGACTCGCGGAAGAGACGCGGAAAGCCGCCAGGGATAGGCGCCAGAGAACAAAAGCCCCAAAGACTGATTCCCACTGAGCCCATCCCTCGCCACAGGGGCACAGGGCAACTCCGCCCAAACAGGGTTGCCTGAGTAACAGTGTGGCAGGTCCCTCCTGCAGAAGACAGGCTGGGAAAACAAGAGGTCAGCAACCCTAAAGTCCCAAGAAAACAGGTGCATCTTGCTTGGGTTCTGGTCAATAATTTGGACTCTATACATTCCCTCAAACACCCATCAACAGAATGACTAGGAGGAGGAGCCCCCAAAATAGAAAAGACTCAGAGATTATGACTTATGCTGCAGATTTACAAATGGATGCAGATATAACCAAGATGTCGGAGATGGAATTCAGGCTAGCAATTGTGAAGACAGTGGCTAGAATGGAGAAATCAATTAATGGCAACATAGAGTCTCTAAGGGCAAAAATAAAAGGTGAATTGGCAGAATTTAAAAATGCTATCAATCAATGAGATCCAATCCAATATAGATAATGTAACAGCTAGGGTAAGTGAGGCAGAAGAGAGAATAAGTGACCTGGAAGACAATATAATAGATAAAAAGGGAAAAGAGGAGGCCAGGGAAAAACAACTCAGAATCCATGAAAATAGAATCAGACAAATAAGTGACACCATGGAACATTCCAATGTCAGAATAAATGGAATCCCGGAGGGAATGGAGAGAGAGAGAGAGAGGACTAGAAGATGTATTTGAGCAAATTGTAGCTTAGAACTTCACTAATGTGGGGAATGTAGCTTAGAACTTCACTAATGTGGGGAATGAAACAAACATTCAAGTCCTAGAGGCAGAGAGGACCCCTCCTAAGATCAAGGAAAACAGGCCAACACCCTGGCATGTAATAGTAAAACCTGCAAATCTTAGAACCAAGGAAACCATCTTAAGGGCAGTTAGGGGGAAGAGATTCCTTACATCCAGAGGGAGGAACATCAGAATAATGTCAGACCTATCCACAGAGACCTGGCAAGCCAGAAAGGCCTGGCAAGACATATTCAGGGTACTAAATGAGAAGAACATGCAGCCAAGAATACTTTATCCAGCAAGGCTTTCATTTAGAATGGATGGAGAAATGCAGAGCTTCCATGACTGGCAGAAACTGAAAGAATATGTGACCACTAAGCCAGCCCTGCAAGAAATATTAAGGGGAGTTCTATAAAAGGAGAAAGACCCCAAGAGTGATCTACAACAGAAATTTACAGGGCCAATCTATAAAAACAAGGTCTTCACAGGCAACATGATGACAATTAATTCATATCTTTCAATAATCACTCTCAACGTGAATGGCCTAAACACTCCCATAAAACGACACAGGGTTGCAGATTGGATAAAAAGACAGGACCCATCCATATGCTGTCTACAAGAGACTCATTTTGAACCTAAAGATACATCCAGACTGAAAGTGAAGGAATGGAGATCCATCTTCCCTGCCAGCGGACCTCAAAAGAAAGCTGGGTTAGCAATTCTTATATCAGACAAATTAGATTTTAAACTAAAGTCTGTAACAAGAGACACAGAAGGACACTATATCATTCTTAAAGTGTCTATCCAACAAGAAGATCTAACAATTGTAAATAGCTATGCCCCCAACAAAGGGAGCAGCCATCTACATAAGCCAACTGTTAACCAAAATAAAGAGTCATATTGATAACAATATGTTAATTGTAGGAGACCTCAATACTCCACTCTCAGCAATGGACAGATCATCTAAGCAGAAATTCAACAAGGAAACAAGAGCTTTGAATGATACATTGGACCAGATGGACCTCATAGATATTTACAGAACATTCCATCCTAAAACAACAGAATACTTCTTCTTCTCGAGTGCACATGGAACTTTCTCCAGAATAGACCACATACTGGGTCACAAATCAGGTCTCAAGTGATACAAAAAGATTGGGATTATTCCCTGCATATTCTCAGACCACAATGCTCTAAAACTGGAACTCAATCACAAGAAAATTTGGCAGAAAATCAAACACTTGGAAGCTAAAGACCACTCTGCTCAAGAATGTTTGGGTCAACCAAGAAATCAAAGAAGAACTTAAACAATTCATGCAAATCAATGAGAACGAAAACACATGGGTCCAAAACCTATGGGATACTGCAATGGGGGCCCTAAGAGGGAAATACATAGCCATCCACGCCTCACTCAAAAAAATAGAAAAATCCCGAATTCACCAACTAACTCTACATCTTAAAGATCTAGATAAAAAGCAACAAACGTTGCCTAAGCTACACATTAGAAGAGAAATAATTAAAATTAGAGTAGAAATCAATGGATTAGAAACCAGAAACATAGTAGATCAGATCAACAAAACTAGAAGTTGATTCTTTGATAGAATTAGTAAGATCGATAAACTACTGGCCAGAATTATCCAGAAGAATAGAGAAAGGACCCAAATTAATAAAATTATGAATGAAAGGGGAGAGATCACGACTAACACCAGGGAAATAGAAACAATTATTAGAAATTTTTATCAACAACTATATGCCAATAAACTTAGCAATCTGGATGAAATGGAGGCCTTCTTGGACACCTATAAGCTGCCAAGACTGAAACAGGAAGAAATTGACAACCTGAATAGGCCAATAACCAGTAACGAGATTGAAGCAGTGATCAAAAACCTCCCAAAAAACAACAGTCCAGGGCCTGATGGATTCCCTGGGGAATTCTACCAAACATTCAAAGAAGAAATAATACCTATTCTACTGAAGCTGTTTCAAAAAATAGAAACAGAAGGTAAACTTCCAAACTCATTCTATGAGGCCAGCATTACCTTAATCCCCAAACCAGGCAAAGACCCCATCAAAAAGGAGAATTTCAGACCAATATCCCTGATGAATATGGATTCCAAAATCCTCAACAAAATCCTAGCTAATAGGGTCCAACAATACATTAAAAGGATCATCCAGCACGACCAAGTGGGATTTATCCCTGGGGTGCAAGGGTGGTTCAACATTCGCAAATCAATCAATATGATAGAACACATTAATAATAGGAGGGAGAAGGACCATATGGTGCTCTCAGTTGATGCAGAAAAAGCATTTGACAAAATACAACATCCTTTCCTGATTAAAATTCTTCAGAGTATAGGGATAGAGGGAACATTCCTCAAATTCATAAAATCCATCTATGAAAAACCCACAGTGACTATCATCCTCAGTGGGGAAAAGCTGAGAGCCTTTCCCTTAAGATCAGGAACACGTCAAGGATGCCCACTCTCGCCACTATTGTTCAACATAGTACTAGAAGTCCTAGCAACTGCAATCAGACAAAAAAAAAGAAATAAAATGTATTCAAAATGGCAAAGAAGCAGTGAAACTCTCTCTTTTCACAGATGACATGATACTTTGTGTGGAAAACCCAAAAGAATCCACCCCCAAATTAGTAGATCTCATCCAGAAATTCAGTAATGTGGCAGGATACAAAATCAATGCACAGAAATCAGTTGCTTTCTTATACACTAACAGCGCAACTGTAGAAAGAGAAATTAGAGAAACGATTCCATTTACAATAGCACCAAAAACCATAAGATACCTCAGAATAAACCTAACCAAAGAGGTAAAGGATCTATCCTCTAGGAACTACAAAACAGTCATGAAAGAAATTGAAGACACAAAAAGATGGAAAAATATTCCATGCTCATGGATGGGAAGAATAATCATTGTTAAAATGTCTATGCTACCCAGAGCAATCTATAACTTCAATGCCATCCTGATCAAAATTCCAATGACATTTTTCAAAGTGCTGGAATAAACAGTCCTAAAATTGGTATGGAATCAGAAAAGACCACGAATCACCAAGGAAATGTTGAAAAAGGAAAAACAAAGCTGGGGGCATCACGTTGCCTGATTCCAAGCTATATTACAAAGCTGTGATCACCAAGACAGCATGGTACTGACACAAAAACAGACATACAGACCGATAGAACAGAATAGAGAACCCAGATATGGACCCTCAACTCCATGGTCAAATAATCTTTGACAAAGCAGGAAAAAACATGCAATGGATAAAAGACAGTTTCTTCAATAAATGGTGCTGGGAAAATTGGACAGCCACATGCAGAAGAATGAAACTCGACCATTCTCTAACACCATTCACAAAAATAAACTCAAAATGGATGAAAGACCTCAATGTGAGACAGGAATCCATCAAAATCCTAGAAGAGAACATAGGCAGTAACCTCTTTGACATCACCCACAGCAACTTCTTTCAAGATACATCTCCAAAAGCTAGTGAAACAAAAGCAAACATGAACTTTTGGGACTTCATCAAGATAAAAAGCTTCTGCACAGCAAAGGAAACAGTCAACAAAACAAAGAGGCAACCCACAGAATGGGAGAAGATATTTGCAAATGACACTACAGATAAAGGACTGGTATCCAAGATCTATAAAGAACTGCTCAAACTCAACACCCAAAAAACAAATAATCAAGTCAGAAAGTGGGCAGAAGAGATGAACAGACACTTCTCTGAAGAAGACATACAAATGTCTAACAGACACATGAAAAAAATATTCATTATCATTAGCCATCAGTGAAATCCAAATCAAAACCACATTGAGATACCACCTTATACCAGTTAGAATGGCAAAAATGGACAGGGAAAGAAACAACAAATGTTGGAGAGGTTGTGGAAAAAGGGGAACCCTCTTACACTGTTGGTGGGAATGCAAGCTGGTACAGCCATTTTGGAAAACAGTGTGGAGGTTCCTCAAAAAATTTAAAATAGAGCTAACCTATGACCCAGCAATTGCACTCCTGGGTATTTACCCCAAAGACACAGATGTAGTGAAAAGAAGGGCCATATGCACTGCAATGTTCATAGCAGCAATGTCCACAATACCCAAACTGTGGAAAGAGCTGAGATGCCCTTCAATAGATGAATGCATAAAGAAGATGTGGTCCATATATATAATAGACTATGACTCAGCCCTCAGAAAGGATGAATACCCAACTTTTACATCAACATGGATGGGACGGGAGGAGATTATGCTAAGTGAAATAAGTCAAGCAGAGAAAGTCAATTATATGGTTTCACTTATTTGTGGAACATAAGGAATAGCATGGAGGACATTAGGAGAAGGAAGGGAAAAATGGGGGGGGGGGGGATTGGAGGGAGAGATGAACCGTGAGAGACTATGGACTCTGAGAAACAAACAGAGTTTTAGAGGGGGGTGGGATAGGTTAGCCCAGTGATGGGTATTAAGGAGGGCACGTACTGTATGGAGCACTGGGTGTTATACGAAAACAATGGATCGTGGATCACCACATCAAAAACCAATGATGTATTGTATGGTGACTAACATAACATAACATAATAAAATTAAAAACAAACAAACAAACAAAGAGTCTGTTTCTTGGTTTGTCTCTCTTCTTTTCTCCCTATGATCATTTGTTTTGTTTCTTAAATTCCACATACAAGTGAAAACATTGTGTTTGTCTTTATCCAAATGACTTATTTCACTTAGCATACTCTCTAGCTCCATCCACGTCATTGCAAATGACAAGATATAATCTTTTTGTGGCTGAGTACTATTCCATTGCATATATGTACCACATCTCCTTTATCCATTTACCAGTCAATGCACGCATGTTTTTTTTTTCCCCATAATTGGGCTATGGTTGATAATGCTGATATAAACATTAGTGTGCATGCACCCTTTGAATTAGTATTTTTGTATTCTTTGTGTAAATACCTAATAGTGAAATTGCTGGATCACAGGATAGTTCTATTTTTAACTTTTTGTAGAACTTCCAGACTGTTTTCCAGAGTGGCTGCACCAGTTTGCACTGCCACTAACAGTGAAAGAGGTCTCCCCATCCTCAACATCCTTGACAACACCTGTTGTTTCTTCTGTTGCTGATTTTAGTCATTCTGACAGGAAAATGCTAGAACATAAAATTCAGTAATTTGCAGGATACAAAATGAATGTACAGATATACGTTGTATTTCTATACACCAATAATGAAATAGCAGAAAGAGAAATGAAGAAATCAATCCCATTTACAATTACACCAAAAACCATAAGATACCTAGGAATAAACTTAACCAAAGAGGTGAAAGATCTGTATTCTGAAAAGTATAAAACACCAATAAAAGAAACTGAAAGTGATACAAAGCAATGGAAAGTCACTCCATGCTGATGGATCGAAAGAACAAATATTGTTAAATTGTCTATACTACTTAAAGGATTCAACATATTTAATCCAAACCCTATCAAACTACCACCAGTATTTTTCATAGTGCTAGAGCAAACAATCATAAAATATGTAAGGAATCCAAAACCCAAAACAAAACAAAACAAAAAAACAAATAGTCAAAGCAACCCTGAAAAAGAAAAGCAAAGATGGAAGCATCACAATTCCAGACTTCAAGTTACATTACAAAGCTGTATTGATCAAAGCAGTATGGTACTAGTCCAAAAATAGATACATAGATCAATGGTACAGACTAGAAAACCCAGTAATGAACCCACAGCTATATGGTCAATCTTTGACAAAGCAGGAAAGAATATCCAAGGTGAAAAAGATAGTCTTTTCAAAAAATGGTGTAGGGAAAACTGGACAGCAACATGCAAAAGAATGAAACTGGATCACTTTCTTACACTATACACAAAAATAAATTCAAAATGGATTAAAGACCTAAATGTGAGAAAAGAAACCATTAAATCCTAGAGGAGAACACAGGCAGTAACCTCTTTGACACTCAGCTGTAGTGACTGTCTCTGAGGCAAGTGATAAGAAAGCAAAAATAAAGTATTTGGACTACATCAAAATAAACACTTCTGCACAGCAAAGGAAACAATCACCAAACTAAAAGGTAACCTGTGGAATGGGAGAATATATTTGCAAATGACATATCTGATTAAATGTTTGTATCCAAAAAATATAAAGAACTTATAAAACTCAAGACTGAAAAAATGAATAATCCAGTTAACAAATGGGGAGAAGACCTGAATAGACATTTTCCCAAAGAAGACACACAGATTGCAACAGGCCCATGAAAAGCAGTTCAATATCACTTATCATCCAGGAAATACAAATCAAAACTACAATCATCACCAAACACACATGAGAATAGCTAAAATCAACAACACAAGGTTATTTCAATTTTTATCTTTTTGAGAATCTTCCATACTCTTTTCCATAATGGCTGCGCCAGTTTGCATTCCCCAGAACAGTGCATGAGGGTTCCTTTTTCTCCACATTCTCACCAACAGTTGTTGATTCTTTTGTTTTTGATTTTGCCATTTTGACATGTGTGAGGTGATATCTCATTGTAGTTTTGATTTGTATTTCCTTGACAATGAACGATGTTGAACATTTTTTCATGTGGTTTTGGTCATCTGGATGTCTTTGGAAAAATGTCTGTTCATCTCTTCTGCCCAATTTTTTTTTTTAAGATTTATTTATTTTTGAGAGAGCGAGAATGAGAGAGAGAGTACATGAGAGGGAGGAGGGTCAGAGGGAGAAGCAGACTCCCTGCCGAGCAGGGAGCCTGATGCGGGACTCGATCCCGGGACTCCAGGATCATGACCTGAGCCGAAGGCAGTCGCTCAACCAACTGAGCCACCCAGGCGCCCTCTTCTGCCCAATTTTTAATTGGATTATTTTTTGGTGTTGAATTCTATAAGTTTTTAATATATTTTGGATGGTAGCCTTTTATCAGCTATGTCATTTGCAAATATCTTATCCCATTCTGCAGTTTGTCTTTTAGTTATGTTGACTGTTTCCTTTGTTGTGCGGAAGCTTTTTATTTTCATATATTCTTAATATTTTATTTTTGCTTTTCTTTCATTTACCAAAAGAGACATATCAAAAAATGTCTCTATGGCCAATGTCAGAGAAATTACGGCTAGTGTTCTCTTCTAGGATATTTATCATTTCAGGTCTCACATTTAGGTCTTTAATCCTTTATGAATTTATTTTTGTGTATGGTGTAAGAAAGTGGTCCAGTTTCTTTTGTATGTAGGTGTCCAGTTTCCCCAATACCATTTGTAGAAGAGGCTGTCTTTTTCCCATTGCATATTATTGTTTCTGTTGAAGATTAATTGACCACAGAAACATGGGCTTCTTTATGGGCTTTCTATTCTTTTCTATTGATCTATATGTTTGTATTTGTGTCAGTACAATACTGTTTTGATTATCACAGCTTTGTAATATAATATGAAGTCTGGAATTGTGATACCTCCAGCTTTGTTTTTCTTTTTTTGTTTGTTTGTTTATTTTTCTTAAGCTTGCTTTGGCTAGTCAGGGTCTTTTGTGATTTCATACACATTTTAGTATTGTTTGTTTTTGTTGTATCAGAAATGCTGTTGGTATTTTGAAAAGGATTGCATTAACTCTTTGGATCATTTTGGGTAATATGGACATTTTAACAGTCTTGGTTCTCCCAATCCATGAACATGGAATGTTTTTCATTTGTCATCTTTAGTTTCTTTCATCAGTTTTACATTTTTTGGAGTACATTTTTGCCTCTGGTTGTGTTTACATCGATGCAAATGGAACTGGAGGGTATTACGCTAAGTAAAATAAGTCAATCAGAGAAAGACAATTATCATATGGTTTCACTCATATGTGGAATACAAGAAATAGCACAGAGGATCATAGGGGAAGGGACAGAAAACTGCATGGGAAGAAATCAGAAAGGGAGACAAACCATGAAAGATTCTTGACACTGGGAAACAAACTGAGAGCTGCTGGAGGGGAGGTGGGTGGGTGGATGGAGAAACTGGGTGATGGGAATTAAAGAGGGCACGTGATGTGATGAGCACTCAGTGTTATACACAACTAATGAATTATTGAACATTATATCTGAAACCAATGATGTACTATATGTGGGTTATTTGAATCTAAATTTAGAAAAAGAGAAAATGAGAGAGGTGGCAGGTGACTTTCCCCACCACCACCCACATGATAAACACAGAATCACCTGTGAATGGAAGGGCTTTAGAGAAACATTTACTCTCAATTCAGGGCTCAGGGAAAATTTTGTTATGGATGTACATCTGGCCTGTGCACCCTAGGTGTAATGCCCAGCCTCACATCTCTGGCCACCATTGTGTCTCTACCACAGCTGTGCCAAGACAATGCCCTGCCCTGCCTTCTACTCCCAGCTGCCCCAGGACTCAGCCTTCAGACGCCAGAGCACTTATGGGGATCTGGCATAGGACCTTGCCCAACACAAATTTTGCTAACACCACTATTCTGCTCCCAAGTTCCCCAGTGGGCACACTCACTAAGGGCTAGCATGCTTAGTTCCCACTGACATCACAGAGAGCAACCTTATCCTACAATAAGCAGAGAATTAGTGCAGATGATTGCACTAAAAGTAAAAGTGACTCAGATACAACAGGGCACAAGCAACACCCATACTATACTCTCTCAAAGTGCCAGGTTCTGGTGAACAGGGGGCACTGTATTGAAAGAGAATCCAGGACCTCCTCTTTATGTAGTCACTACCTTAAAGAGAAGAAGACATAGCTGACTTTCTTGACACACAGGGATTAATACAGAGAGGGAGACAAACTCAGGAGACAGAGAAAATTATCCCAAATAAAAGAACAGGACAAGGCCATGGCCAGAGATCTAGGGAAAACAAATATAAGTAACATGCCTGATGGGGAATTTAAAGTAATGATCATAAGGATACTCACTAGACTTGACAAAAGAGTAGAATACATAAGGAGAGCATTAACACAGAGATAAGGAATAACATAGCAGAGATAAACAGCTCAATAAACAAAAAGAAACACATTTGATGAATGAATAGCAGGAGTGAATAGTAGGATGGAAGAAGCAGAGGAATGAACTAATGATCTAGAAGTCAGAGTAATGGAAAGTAAATTAAGCTGAACAAGAGAGAAAAGAAGAATTATACGGTGTGAGAATAAAAATATGGAACTCAGTGATTCCATCAAATGTAATAACATTAGCTTTATAGGAGTCCCAAAAGAAGAGAGAGAGAAGGGGCAGAAAATTTATTCAAATAAATAATAGCTGAAAACTTCCCTAAACTGGAGAAGGAAACAGACATCCAGATCCAGAAGGCACAGATAACTCCCACCAAAATCAACAAAATCAGGCCAACACCAAGATACGTTGTAGTTAAATTTGCAAAATAGAGGGATAAAGAAAAAAAAAAGTCTTAAAAGCACCATGACAAAAGTAGTTCTTAACTTATAAGGGAAAAGCCATAAGGGTAGCTGGTGACTTCTCAACAGAAACCTGGCAAGCCGGAGGAGAGTGGCATGACATATTCAAAGTGCTTAATGGGAAAAATTTGCAGCCAAGAATGCTTTATCCAGAAAGACTATCATTCAGAATAGGAGAGGTAAAGACTTTCCCAGACAAACAAAAACTAAAGGGGTTTGTAGCCACTAAGCCAGCCCTGCAAGAAATATTAAAGGGGACTCTGAGTGGAAAGAAGAGAAAAAAATGAGAGCATAAGAAGGTAAGAAAGGAGTAAAAATTAATATTTCTGTAAAAAATATCCATCAAGGTATTCACATAAAAAATATACAGAAAATATAATATATACCTACAAAATGGGTAGAAGAGAAAACCATGCATTCAAATACAAACAACCATGAACTTAATATGGGCTGCTATTTGAAAAAGAGATATACAAACATAATGGTAACCATATATCAAAACCCACTAATAAACATGCAAAGAATAAAGAGAAAGAAATCTAAATATATCACTAAAGAAAATCAGCAAAATGAGAGAAAAACAAGAAAAGATCAGAGAAAATCTTCAGAAACAATAAATGCTCTAATAAAAAGACAAAGTGTGACAGAGTGGATAAAAAAAAGAAAAAAAACAAGATCAATCCATATACAAAGACTCATTTTACCTAAAGACACCAGCAGATTGAAAGTGAGTAGAAGGAGAAATATCCATCATCCAAATGGATGACAAAAGAAAGTCAGAGTAGCAATACTTAACATCGGACAAAATAGACGTTAAAACGAAAACAGTAACAAGAACCAAAGAAGGACACTATATGATAATAAAAGGGAAAATCCAATAAGAGGATATAACAACTGTAAATATTTATCCACCCAGCATAGGAGAACTCATATATATAAAACAGTAAATAGCAAACAAAGGAAATCATTTGATAATACAATAATAATAGGGGACTTTAAGACCTCAATTAGATCAATGGACATATCATCTATGCAGAAAATCAACAAGGAAACAATGGCTTGGAATGGCACACTGGATGAGAAGGATTAACAGATACATTCAGAACATTCCATCCTAAAAAAGCAGAATGCACCTTCTTTTCAAGTGCACATGAAACATTCTTTCCAGAAAAGAGCTGATATTTGGCCACAAAACCAGCCTCAACAAATTCAAGAAGATCATAGTTTATACCATGCATCTTTTCTGACTACACCACTGTGAAACTACAAGTCAACCATAAGAAAAAATCTGGAAAGACCAGAAACATATGGAAGTTAAGTAACATGCTACTAAACAATGAATGGGTTAATAAGGAAATCAAAGGAGAAAAAAAAAGTGCATGGAAACAAATGAAAATGAAAGCATGATGGTCTAAAACCTCTGGGATGCAGCAAAAGTGTTTATAAGAGGGGAGTTTATAGGGGCATCTGGGTGGCTCAGTTAGTTAAGCATCTGCCTTCGGCTTAGGTCATGATCCCAGAGCCCCAGGATTGAGCCCCACATTGGGCTGCCTGCTCAGCAGGGAGTCTTCTTCTCCCTCTGCCCCTCTCTCTCACTCTCTGTCTCATTCTCAAATAAATAATTAGAATCTTAAAAAAAAAGGAGGGGAGTTTATATCAATACAAACCTACCTCAAGAAGAAAGAAAAATCTCAAATGAATAACCTAATCTTGCATCTAAAGGAGTTAGAAAAAGAAAAAAAAAAACAATTAAAACTTAAAACCCGCAGAAGGAAGGGAATAATGAAGATTATAGCAGAAATAAATGATACAGAAACAATAAAAAAACAGAAGAGATCAATGAAATAAGGAGCTTGTTTTATGAATAAGCCATTAAAATTTATAAATATCCAGCCAGATTTTTCGAGAGAGAGCTCAAATACTTAAAATCACAACTGAGAAAGGAGAAATAACAAACAATACCACAGAAATACAAACAATCATAAGAGAATATTATGAAAAAATATATACCCACAAATTGGACAACCTGGAAGAAATGGATGAATTCCTAGAAACATATAAACTACCAAACTGAAACAGAAAGAATGAGGAAATTTGAAAAGACGAATAACCAGCAAGGAAATTGTATCAATAATCAAAAACCTCCCAACAAACAAAAGTCCAGGGCCAGATGGATTCAAAGGCAAATTCTATCAAACATTTAAAGAAGACTTAATACCTATACTTTTCAAACTATTCCAAAAAATAAAAAAGGCTATTTGGACATTGCTGCTAAGAAAATTGGGGTGCATGTGCCCCTTCTTTTCACTACATCTGTATCATTGGGGTCAATACCTAGTAGTGCAATTGCTGGGTCTTAGGGCAAATCTATTGTTAACTTCTTGAGGAACCTCCATACTGTTTTCCAGAGTGGCTGAACCAGCTTGCATTCCCACGAACAATGTATGAGGGTTCCCCTTTCACCACATCCTCTCCAACATTTGTTGTTCCATGTCTTGTTAATCTTAGCAATTCTGACTGGTGTGAGGTGATATCTCATTGTGGTTTTAATTTGTATTTCACTGATGCAAAAATGCAGTTGAGCATTTTTTTCAGATGTCTGTTGGTCATTTGGATGTCTTCTTTGGAGAAATGTCTGTTCATATCTTCTGCCCATTTCTTTACTGGATTGTATGTTTTTTTGGGTGTTGAGTTTGATAAGTTCCTTACAGACCTTGGATACCAGCTTTTTATCTGATATGTCATTTGAAAATATCTTCTCCCATTCCATAGGCTGCCTTTTAGTTTTGTTGACTCTTTCCTTTGCTGTGCAAAACCTTTTAATCTTGAAGAAGTCCCTATAGTTCATCTTTGCTTTTGTTTCCTTTGCCTTTAGAGATGTGTCTTGAAAGAAGTTGCTGTAGCCAAGGTCAAAAAGGTTGCTTCCTGTTTTCTCCTCTAGGATTTTGATGGAGTCCTGTCTCACACTTAGGTCTTTCATCCATTTTGAGTTTATCTTTGTGTATGGTGTAAGATAATGGTCCAGTTTCATTCTTCTGCATGTGGCTGTCCAAGTTTCCCAGCAACATATGTTGAAGCCTGTCTTTTTTCCATTGCATAGTCTTCCCTGCTTTGTCAAAGATTAGTTGACCATAGAGTTTAGGGTCCATTTCTGGGTCTTCTATTCTGTTCCATGGATCTTTGTGTCTGTTTTTGTGCCAATACCATGGTGTCTTGATGATCACAGCTTTGTAATATAGCTTGAGTCAGACATTGTGATGCCCCCAGCTTTGGTTTTCCTTTTCAACATTCCTCTGGATATTCAGTCTTTTCTGGTTCCATGCAAATTTTAGGAATGCTTGTTCCAGCTCTGTGAAAAATGTCGATGGTATTTTGATAGGGATTGATTGAATGTGCAGATTGCTTTGGGTAGCATAGACATTTTAACAATATTTATTCTTCCAATCCATGAACATGGAATGCTTTTCCAACTCTTTGTGTCTTCCTCAATTTCTTTCATAAGTGTTCTGTAGTTTTTAGAGTATTGATCCTTTACCTCTTTGGTTAAGTTTATTCCTTAAACTTTTTTGGGTTTTGGTGCTATTATAAATGGGATCGAGTCCTTAATTTCTCTTTCTTCAGTCACATTGTGTATAGAATGCAATGATTTATATAATTGATTTTATATCCTGCCACGTTCCTGAATTGTTTTATGAGTTCTAGCAATTTTGGGGTGGAGTCTTTTGGGTTTTCCACATAAAGAATCATGTCATCAGTGAAGAGAGAGAGTTTGATTTCTTCCTTACCAATTTGAATGCCTTTTATTTCTTTTTGTTGTCTGATTGCTGAAGCTAGGACGTCTAATGATATGTTGAACAACAATGGTGAGAGTGGGCATCCCTGTCATGTTCGTGACCTTAGGGGAAATGCTCTCAGTTTTTCACTATTGAGAATGATATTCACTGTGGGATCTTCATAGATGGCTTTTATGGTATTGAGGCATGTTCCCACTATCCTTATACCTACAGAGTTTTAATCAAGAAAGGGTGCTCTTTTTGTCAAATGTTTTTTCTGCATCAATTGAGAGGATCAGGTGGTTCTTGTCTTTTGTTTTATTAATGTGATCTATCACATTGATCAATTTGTGAATGTTGAACCACCCTTGCATCTCAGGAATAAATCCCACTTAGTCGTGGTGAATAATCCTTTTAATGTACAATTGGATCCTATTAGTTTGTATGTTGGTGAGTACTTTGGCATCCATGTTCATCAAGGATATTAGTCTGTAATTCTCCTTTTTGATGGGGTCTTTGTCTGGTTTTGGGATCAGGGTAATGCTGGCCTCATAGAACGAGTTTGGAAGTTTTCCTTCTATTTCTATTTTTGAAACAGCTTCAGTAGAATAAGTATTATTTCTTCTTTAAATGTTTGGTAGAATTCTCCTGGGAAGCCATCTGGTCCTGGACTCTAGTTTTTTGGGAGGTTTTAAATTATTGCTTCAATTTCTTTGCTGTTTATTGGCTTATTCAGATTTTCTATTTCTTCCTATTTCAGTTTTGGTAGCTTATAAGTTTCCAGGAATTCATCCATTTCTCCAGATTGCCTAATTTGTGGCCATATAGTTGCTCATAATATGTTCTTAAAATTGTCTGTATTTCCTTGGTGTTGGTCATGATCTCTCCCCTTTCATTCATGATTTATTAATTTTGGTCCTTTCTCTTTTCTTTTGAATAAGTCTGGTTAGAAGTTTATCAATGTTATTAATTCTTTCAAAGAACCAACTTCTAGTTTTATTGATCCATTCTACTGTTTTTCTTTTTTCTATTTTATTGATTTCTGCTCTAATCTTTATTATTTCTCTTCTGCTTCATTTAAGCTTTAGTTGTTCTTTCTCCAGCTCCTTTAGGCATAAGGTTAGCTTGTGTATTTGAAATCTTTCTAATTTTTTTGAGATATGCTCTTATTGCAATGTACTTCTTTCTTAGGACCACCTTTGCTGTATGCCAAAGGTTTTGAACAGATGTATTTTCATTCTCATTAGTTTCCATGAATTTTTAAAATTCTTCTTTAATTTCCTGGTTGACCCTTTTATTCTTCCATAGGATGCTATTTAACCCCAAGTGTTTGAGAGTCTTCCAAATTTCCTCTTGTGTCTGAGTTCAAGTTTTAATGCATTGTGGTCTGAAAATATGCAGGGAATAATCCCAATCTTTTGGTATCAGTTGAGATCTGATTTGGACCCAGTATGTGATCTATTTTGGAGAAAGTTCCATGTGTTCTCGGGAAGAATGAGTATTCTGTTCTTTTACGATGGAATGTTCTGTATTTATCTGTGAAGTCCATCTGGTCCATTGTGTCATTCAAAGCCCTTGTTTCTTCGTTGATTTTCTGGTTAGATGATCTGTTCGTCGATGTGAATGGGGTGTTGAAGTCCCCTACTATTAAAGTATTATTATCAATGTGTTTCTTTACTTTGTTTATTAATTGGATTATATAATTGGCTTCTCCAATGTTGGGGGCATACATATTTACAATTGTTAGATCTTCTTGTTGGATAGACCCTTTAAGTATAGTGTTCCTCTTCATTTCTTTAAGTATAGTGTCCCTCTTTATTTCTTACTACAGTCTTTGGTTTAATATCTAATTTCTCTGATATGAGTATTGCAACCCCAGCTGTCTTTGAGGTGCATTATCATGGTAAATAATTCTCCATCCCCCCACTTTCAGTTTGGAGGTGTCTTTAGGTCTATGATGAGTCTCTTGTAGACAGCATATGGATGGGTCTTGCTTTTTTATCCAATCTGCTACCCTGTGTCTTTTGATTGAAACATTTAGCCCATTTACATTCAGAGTAACTATCAAAAGATATGAATTTAGTGCCATTGTAATTCCTTAAAGTTCCTGTTTCTGTAGATTTTCTCTTTCTTTCTGGTCTATGTTACTTTTGCCTCTCTCCTCATTTACAGCATCTCCCTTAATATTTTTTGCAGGGCTGGCTTGATGGTCATATATTCTTTCATTTTCTGTCTGTCCTGGAAGCCCTTTATCTCTCCTTCCATTCTGAATGACAGCCTTGCTTGGCTTCATATTCTTCTCATTTAGTACCCTGAATATATTATTCCAGCCCTTTCTTGTCTGCCAGGTTTCTGTTTATAGGTCTGTTGTCATTCTGGTATTCTTCTCTCTGTAGGTTAGGAGCCTCTTGTTTTGAGCTTCTTTCAGGATTCTCTTTCTCTAAAATTTGTAGGCTTCACTATTATATGTTGAGGTGTTGATGTATTTTTATTCTTTTTAGGAGGGGTCCCCTCTGCTTCTTGGACATGAATGCTTGTTTCCTCCCCCAGATTAGGGAAGTTCTCAGCTATGAATTACCCAAGTATAACTTCCGACCCCCTCTCTCTCTCTTCACCCTCACATTTCCAAATAATTCTGACATTGGTACATTTCATGGCATCATTAATTTCTCAAAGCCTTTGTTCATGGGCTATTAGTTGCTTTTCTCTTTTTCCCTCAACTTCCTTCCTGCCACCAGCCTATCTTCTAGATCACTTACTCTCTCTTCTGCCTCATTCACCCTCATTTTTAGAGCATCCAAATTAGACTGCATCTCCATTATAGCATTTTTAAATATGGCCTGATTAGATCTCATTTATGCACTAAGAGATTCTTTAGTGTTTTTTTTATGTTTTTTTTTTTTTCAAACCCAACTATTAACTTTATAATTGTTATCCTGGTTTCCATCTCTGACATCTAACTTATATCCTTATCAATTATATCTGTGCAGAGAATATTACCTCTGGTTCTTCCTTTTGTTGTGAATTCCTCCTTCTAGTAATTTTGCCCAGAGAAGAATGGGTGAGCCAGTGAGCAGAATCAAAATTATCAACCACAACCCAAGCAAAATACACACTAGACAAATCCAAAGAGATCAGAAACCAAAACAGAAAAGCAAGCAAAAACAAAACAAAAAAAGAAAAAGGAAAAAAAAAAAGGCAGGGGAGAGAGAATATAATCTCATAGGGTGGACAAACCAGGGTGATCCACTTGTTCCTGAGTGACTTTTGATCTCTGTGTTAGGAGACACTAAATCCCTTGGGCGCCTGGATGGCTCAGTTGGTTAAGCGACTGCCTTTGGCTCAGGTCATGATCCTGGAGTCCCAGGATCGAGTCCTGCATCGGGCTCCCTGCTCGGCAGGGAGTCTGCTTCTCCCTCTGACCCTCCCCCCTCTCATGCTCTCTCTATCTCATTCTCTCTCAAATGAATAAATAAAATCTTTAAAAAAAAAAAAGAAAAAAAAAAAAGAAGACACTAAATCCCAAAATTGCAAAGAAAGCAAACTTTATATATATACAAAACTAAAATTGAATAGAGTGAAAAGGTCAAAAAATGAAGAATATATCTATGAAATGTAGATGTAAAAATAAAAGTTAAAAAGTGACTTAAAAACAAAGTGTTGATAAAATAAGAAACTAGTTGAAAGGGGGGAAGAAAGAAAAAAGAAATGGAAAATTTTAGACTGAAAGATAAATGAATCATGTGAAAAATCCTCAAGTTCTATATACTATTTTCCCCCAGCGCCGGAGTTTTACAGTGTTGTGGGATCTGTAAACTTGTGCACCTGTTCTGGGGGAGGGGCCTGCTGTGCTGCTTCTCAGGTGTCTTTGTCTGGGCAGAGTTGCACCATCCCTTGCCAGGGGGTTGAGCTCAGTGTATGCTGGTCCTCTGTGTGGCTTTTGTTCCTTGTAGGTTTTCTGTGCCTCTTTAGAGGATCAAAATAAAAATGACCATGCCCTGATATCCAGCCCCAGACCCAAAAGATTGCAGTCCCCCTCTTCAGTAAACACTCTGGGACAGTCTTCACTTAAGTTTATGCCAAACTCTGCACACTCCTGAAGTGCGTGCCCACAACAATCTTCCCAGGGGGAGTCTGAGGGTCTCACATTACTGCCCTTTGTAGGGCCCTGGTGCTGAGAGCTTTCTTGGGATGGTGCACATACCTGCTCTGCCACTCCCAGGGGATGGTGGAGGGTCCCTGTGTTCCAGTCTGCTGCTTGGTGCCCAGGCAGAGAGTGGTCACCCAATTGGGCCCGGCTCACAGTTTATGGTGACTGAGCTGAGAGCCCTTATACCCACCTCCCTGGTTCACTGACAGTAACCAGTTCCCCCACCCCACTTCTTGGACACTTTACTGACTCAGGCACACCTGTTAGTTCTGTGACCCCTGGGATGCTGACACCACACTGACCCACCTAGAATTCTGCCCCTTTCATCCCCTAAGCCCCTTTCAGACAGGGATGTCTCTCACTGGAGCAGATTTCTAAGAGTTCTGATTTTGCCCTCTGGGGCTCTATTGCTTTCTGGTAGCTAGCTTATGGAGGCTCCCTCCCCTCTCTATTTATTTTCTGATATCTCCCCTCAGTTTCACTTCTCCAGCCCTCTTACCTTGCAAAAAGCAGTCACTATTCTACTTGTAGAGTTCCAGATATTTTTTCTTACATCTCAGGCTGAATTCATGGGTGTTCAGAAAGGTTTGATAGTTATCTAGCTAAATTCAAAGGACCAGATGAAATGAGGTCCTCTACTCTTCCACCATGTTGCATCCTCTCCAGCTCTCTCATTTTCAAAGAAGTCACCCAATATGCTACAAAATCAGTATGAACAGATCTGTCTCCTGTTTTCCCCCAGCATTTTGTAAACTGCATTTTCATGTTGCCTTTCCACAAAGGCTACTGTCCCTTTATGGGCAGCAGCCCAACTATCACTCACCCTTCTTTTTCATCTAGTGCTGAGGCACTGACTTTTTAAAGCTCCAGGCTCCAAGTCCCACTGGTTTTACAAACTCACAGAATTCAGTCTCTGGTTTTTACTGCTAAATGTTATAAGGATTAGTCTTCCCCCTATCAGCTCTCTGGTGCAAGGGCCTATTTCTCTAACCTTTCTGCGTGTAGCTCACTTCCTTTTGTGGGTAGTCTCCCTCCATCTTTCTGACCTTCTTAACCTGTAAGATGCAGCATCTTTTATATATTTAGTTGTGGAAGGTTTTTATTTGTTTGTTTCCTGCCAATCTCTGGATTGTTCTCCAATTTATTGACATGGAAATGGATGATATCTAGTTGTAAATATGGGATGGGGTGAGCTCAAGGTCCTCTTATTCTGTCATCTTTCCACACTGCTCTCTCCTCATTAACTCTTACTTAAACTAGTTCAGTACTTTAAAAAATACATCCAGATCCCATCACAAAACTTGGATTTTGTTTCATATCTTCCTCTAAATACCTGACCTATGACAGTTTGCTGTGAGACCATTTCTTCATTTTCAAAAAGAAGAGATTGAGCTAGATAGCTCTTAAATATCTTTGTAGTGCTTCATATTTTGATTCTTTACTACCTTAATATTGCTTTCTGAATTTGCTCACTGATTTTTTTCTTCAATGATATTGTACAGATAGCATCTGGTTGAAAAAATGAATAGATATTGGAACTTTCTATTTTTTCTATGAATTAAAAATATGAGGGGACTCTTGCTCACTAATTGCCTTAGTGTCATTGTATGAGACACTTTTTTTCTGGAATTCCCTGTCTATAAGAAATTTTGTTGACTCTTATTTTTCACAGAGTACAAATCCATTTATTATTACAAAATCCACTACCACACTTCCAATAATTAAACAACTACTAGTTCAGTAATTATCATAGTCAGGATCCAGTTCTGAATTGCTGGTCAGAGTAGCTGATGTAAATTCTTGAAACTTCTCCTGAAACATTTTTTGTTATGAGGCACTCAGACCTGGCAGTCCTAATCAGGGTCCTTTGATTGGTTTAAATCACTGCCATCATATTTTCTGCCCAGAGTTACTGTTTGTTGTTGGACAGGCCATTGGGGGACTGGAATTCTGTAAAACTAAGTGTAGCAAGAAAATTTCTGGGATCATCTATATTATATAATGTAAAAATGTATATCATCAATTCTGAGACTAAAGCAATTTCTTTCAGATTTTTTTTTGCCATGATTAATAGACAAGCTAATGTGGTGAAAATTTACTTCACTTGGAGTTTTCCATGCTTTGTAAAGTGTATAGAGTGGCAAAATAGAACCTTAGTGATTCTCTCAAACATACACAATTACATGTTCTAGGCTGCATTTCCCCTTATACCTTTAATAAGGAATTCACCCTACCCCTTAGAATCAGATTCTTCTAATAATGGCACTTAAATTTTCTGTTTGCCACAACCAATATGTGTCTTCTTTTCCTTGATTTGCATTTGCATGGGAGAATGGATTTCACTGAATTCTAAAACACTGTGTTTTAAATCTGCCAGTTTTTTCCCCCTTTTTTGCCCATGGCATCAGTGCACCAATATATGGCTATGAATTTAGACAGTATATACAAATAATCAAGGTGAATTCATTAGACATTTTGGAAGGAATTGTTGGAATATGGCTTGCCGTTCTATTTTTAGTACCCATTTCCTTATATATCTTTATAGTACTGCCTGATATAGACTTCCTAAGAGAAATAATTTCAAACTTAAGCACTCACATTTTCTGTTTGAGTTTTTTATTTCTACCTCTTTGTACCATTATACAGACTTTTAAAAAAGTAATTGCCTTATATATTATTTAAATATTTTATTTAAACTCAATTTAGTTAACATATAGTGTATTGTTGGTTTCAGGGTTAGAATTTAGTGATTCATCAGTTGCATATAACATCCAATGCTCATTACATCAAATGCCCTCCTTAATGCCTCTCACCCAATACCTCATCCCCCCACCCACCTCCCCTCCAACAAATCTCAGTTTGTTTCCTATAGTTAAGAGTCTCTTATGGTTTGCCTCCTCTTTTTAGCTTAATTTATTTTTCCTTCCCTTCCCCTATGTTCATCAGTTTTATTTCTTAAATTCCACATATGAGTGAAATTATATGGTATTTGTCTTTCTCTGATTTATTTCACTTAGCATAATACCCTCTAGTTCTATCCACATTGTTATATGTAACTTAGCATAGTACCCTCTAGTTCTATCCACATTGTTGTAAATGACAAGATCTCATTCTTTTTGATGGCTGAGTAATATTCTATGGTATATATATACCATACCTTCTTTATTCATTCATCTGTTGATGGACATCTGGACTTTTTCCATATTTTGGTTATTGTGGACATTGCTGCTATAAACACTGGGGTGCATTATATTATATTAATACAAAAAATGTTATTATACTATGGGAGCTGGCATATTTTCAGGGGTTACATGCCATGTTTTCATTTATTTGGTCCCTCAATGTATAAGCATGAGAAAGGTAAAATAGAGAAAGACAATCTGAAATCATTTTTTCCCTCCTCTCTTCCCCTTCCTTCCAAGGAAATTCTGACAGGGAAGACAGCTCATCCTTTAGCAAAGTCCCAACAATACATTCACTAGAAAGTAATTCCTTCAAGTATTTCACAGTGCTTCCTCTGAAAATGTTATTTTAGATAGAATTTGACAATCATTTAATGAGTTTTTTTAGATTTTTAAGATGAAGTAAAAAACAGGAGTTCAAAATTACTTTGTTAAAGAATATTATACATAAATTAGACATAGGTTTTCTTTTGGCTTGTTCTATGCAGCATAGATCTGTTAAAGAAATGTATCCAGCTTTCAATTACATTAAGAAATCGTCCACATTTTAAAAGGGATGGTTCTGGTTTTAGGTATAACAGCTGCAGCAATGGCTGAGGCAATGAAACTGCAGAAGATGAAGCTTATGGCAATGAACACTCTTCAGGGAAAAGGAAGCCAAAATGGGACTGAATCAGAGCCTGATGATCTTAATTCTAATACTGGTGAGTGTCTTCAGGACTATAAGGCAGTGACTCTTACTAATGTACTCTGAGTCTGGAGAGAGGAGGGATGAGGGGGAGGGGAGAGAATAATTTGTATACTTTGATTTTGAGCAGGAATTGCAGAAGGATGCTTAACCTTACTTCTAACTAGTACGGTGAAACTATAAAGCCATTACAAGTCAGAATTACATTTCAGGAAACAATCAGTTTATCTTCATTACTTTTTGTAGTGGAATTAATTACTAATTTTTATAGTGTTAGCTATTTTACCTTCTGTCTGTGAAAGGTTGTCCCCTTCAGTTTCACCCCTTCTTACTTCACCTTTCTCTCAACAACCTACCACTGAGAGGCAGTTCTGAAAATCCACGTTGGCTCATCTGCAGTCACTTTAGGTGGACTACCATCTCCTTAGCTAAGTAAGGTGCTGGCATACTCAGGTCATTCGCAGGGGCTAACAAAAAGAGGTAGAACAAGGAGAAAGCAAAGGAAAAAAAGATAGAATAAAGGAAGAGAAGAGAAAGATGCCTGTGGAGTGGAATATCCCCTACCTTCTTGCTACTTGTTTTTTCTCCTTTACCTCTGATAATTTTACTTTAGTTTTGCTCATAAGACCACTCCTCAGATCTCTTTTGGAAGTAACTTGGGTTATAAATATCAACATACATTAATGGATGTATAAATAAATAAATAAATAAATAAATAAATAAATATGGTTTAATTTTATTGGGAAATAAGAAAGGGCAACCAAAGATAGTCTTAGGAACCATAAGTTTCTGATCTAATTCTGCAGCTGAATTTAATATAATGTGATAGGCAGATTGGTAACAGTCTTATCTCTCTTCTTTTAGGCTCCTAGAAGTTCAAGCATGGTGGGACCTTATTTTAGAGGAAAAAAAGTGGGGGTAATTAAAGAGGGAAATAACTGACTGAGATGAGTATTATAAAATACTCCGACTTTAATACAGTATAGCTCTCCTCATCTAAAATTGAAATGTTCACAGCGAATTATAGAGTAAGATTTGGGCTTCAACCAGTGCTCACAGCAGCAAATCAATGGAAAAATGTATTCATTTATTGAATTTGTAGCAACTGTAAGCAACACATAGATAATACTAAAATTAATACTAAACAAAGAATAACAACAGTAAGCAATTACCAGTTATTATGTACTAAGTTTCCATGTTTGTTTTTTAGTTTCAAACATTTTTTTTATTTAGATATAATTGACATATAACACTGTGTAAGTTTAAAGTGTATAATGTGTTGATTTGTTACACTTATCTATTGTAATATGATACCACCACAGTGTTATCTAACACCACCATCACATCACATTATTTTTTGTGGTGAGAACCTGTAAGATCTAGTCTCTTAGCAACTTTCAAGTGTATAATACAATATTGTTAACTATAATCTCAATGTTGTGCAGCATTTATTCATCTATCTCCTTTGTTAACCCATTTAATTCTTACCAAATTTCCAGAAAAAAAAAAAGGTATTTTCAATGCTTCATCTTGCAGATAAGGAAACAGAGGCATAGTGTGGTTCAGCTTTGCTCATAGTCCCAAAGCTAGTAAGTGGCAGAGGTATGTTTCAATCCCATGTCTGGTTAAGTCCAAAGTCTGTTTTATTCACATTCTTTCTCCTCTTTAATGCTCTTGTGTAGCAGAAATTTTATTTAATCAAACCCTTCAAATAAAAGTTGTTTTTATGATGAGGATACACTGATAAACTGATTATCAGTTTCCTAGTCCTAACACCTCTTACCTCATACTGGCTTTCAAATCTTAGAGTGTCTTAGAAGTGACCATCATTTGACAGGAAGCCTCTTGTATATCAAAATATTTTGTAACAGTAACAATTAATGGGAGTTCAAGCAGCAATTTCTGTCATGTTTTTCTTAGATATACCAGTTTATGAAAAAACTGTACAAAATTTCTAAGTTATTACTTTATAACAAGATAATAAAGACATTTTGAGAGATGCACTGATGATGTAATTTTTAACTTAGTAAGTAGTTAATTTTCCTGGTTAAATATAATCTGTGCTAACTCCATTTATCCATCATTGTGATAAAATAAAGTATTAGGTTTCCATTTGTATATAATGTTATACTTGGTGCTATAGAAATGAAAGTAGAGTAGTCACTGTGTTTGACCTTGCAGATTGCAATCTATCCTTATCTTGATGTAATGAAGGTAAGCAGATATAAAAAATAATTATAAAGATGATGATAATAATACATATTTATATGAAGTCCCTGAGATTTTCAAAGTCTATAAATGAGCACTGCTGCCATGGGTGTATATGCACACTAGATTGTGTTATTGGGAGCGATCCCCTCGGCCATAACTTCCTCTCATGGGGTATTGGAGAACAGGTAGACTTCAGCAGTCTTTTCCACTGAGGACTCTAGCAGCTCTCACTGCCACCACAGACAACCACAGATTTGTCTGTCAAAGAACCTCACAGTCTTTGCCAATGGTGATCTCAGCTGATGGAATTGTACAAAGTCAACACTCCTGTGCCTTCCCCATTCCTAGATCTGGAGCTGCCATTGCACTCTCCTAGAACCAGAGCTGCCACACCCTACACAGCCAATATCTTTGAACCCACCTGCATGTGAAGATATTTCCCTACTGAAGTGAGTCCATAAAGTCTGAAAGAGGTACCTACTGCCTCAAATGTGCAGACAGCAATGCAAAGTCATATAGAACATGAACAATCAATAAAACACCACCCAAAAGGAACAATTTTTTTTTTTACTAAACTGACCCCAAAGAAATGGAGAAGTCAAATAATAATTATACAATTATATAATAATTGTTTTAAGAAAGCTGAATGAATTATAAGAGAACACAATAACTCAAGGAAATCAGGAAAACAATATGAGTTAAACAAAGAGAAGTCAATAAGAGAATGTGGCAGAAATTCTGGAGTTGAAGAATACAATGAAAGAAACAGAAAATACAGTAGAAACTTCAGTATCAGACACAATCAATCAGGAGAAGAAACTGCGAACTTGAAGATAGGTCATTTGAAAATTTCCAGTCAGAGGAGAAACAGGAAAAAAATGAAATAGAGGAAAGTAAGCCTACAGGATTTACAGAATATCAAGATGTATTGTTTCCCTTGCACTGATATATGCATTATGGGAGTTCCATGGGGAGAAAGAAGAGAGAAAGGGGAAAAATTGGCTTATTTAAAGAAATAATTACTGAAAAATTTCCAAATCTAGGGAGGGAAATTGACATCCAGGTTAATGAAGCTCAATAATTCTCAAATATGATCAATCCAAAGAAGACTACACTGAGATACATTATAATCAAATTGTCAGAGATCAAGGACAGAGAGATAATTTGAAAGTATCAAGGAAAAAATCAATTTGTTACATATGAAGAAACTACCATAAGACTATAAGTAGATTTCTTAGCAGAAATTTTGCAGTCCAGAAGAGAATGGGATGATATATTTAAAGTACTAAAAGAAAGAAACTTCACACCAAAAATACAATAACTGGAAAAAATATATTTTGAAAATATAAAAGAAGAAATAAAGTTTTTCCCAGATAAACAAAATCTGAAGGAGTTCATCACCATTAGAATTCCCTTACAAGACATGCTTAAGGGGGTTCTTAAAATAAAATGAAAACACAATAAAAACAGCAGTGTTAAATCATAGGAATACATAAATATCACTAGTAAAGGTAAATGTATAGATAAATACAGATTAATGTAACACTGTAATGGTGCATAAATAATTTTTAACTCTAATATAAAAATTAAAAGATAAAAATTTGTTAAATGAATACACAATATAAAAGGAAGCAGTTTCTGACTACAAAAACAAAAAGGGTGTGTGGGAAAGTAGAAGTGGAGAGTTTTTGTATGCAATAGAAGTTAAATTGTTCAACAATTCATTAGTTGAACACTACATCAAAAACTAATGATGTACTATATGCTGGCTAACTGAACATAAAAAAAAAGAAGTTAAATTGTAATCTAGTTAAAATAAAAATTTTATTGAAGTGCAAGGCAATTGAGTAGTTGCTAAACACTAGAGAGCTCTGTAAGTAATGTGAGAGACCAATCAACCCAGGTAGTGAGAGAGCAACTCAGGAAGAAAGGGACCAACTGAGTCTGGGTCCAGCATTGAGCATCTATGATTTGTTTTTAACTCACTTTTTCTTATGGGTTGAATTGTGTCTCTTAAAAAGATATATTGAAATCCTAAACCCCAACACCTCAGAATGTGAACTTGTTTAGAAACAGCATCATTGCAGGGGCCCTCTGCGTTGCTCAGTCAGTTAAGGACCTGCCTTCAGCTCAGGTCATGATCAGAGGGTCCTGCATCAGGGTCCCTGCTCATCAGGGAGTCTGCTTCTCTCTCTAAAAAAAATTAAATAAATGAAATAAAAATAAAATAAAAATTTTAAGTATGTATTGTATACAAGTCCATGTTAAGCAGAAAGTAGAAAGCTATAATAGATATAAAAAAGATAAAGAGAAAAGAATCAAAGCAAATCACTATCAAAACAACTCAGCAAATAACAAAGGAAGGCATCAATAGCAAAGAATGACAGGGGCTCCTAGGTGGCTCAGTCGTTAAGCGTCTGCCTTCAGCTCAGGTCACGATCTCAGGGTCCTGGGATTGAGCCCCACATCCGGCTCCATGCTCTGCAGGAAGCCTGCTTCTCCCTCTCCCTCTGCCCCTGCTTGTGTTCCCTCTCTCGCTGTGTCTCTCTCTGTCAAATAAATAAATAAAATCTTAAAAAAAAATAGCAAAGAATGACAAAGCAAGTTTAAACGAAAAAAGTATTAACAAAATGGCAAGAATAACGCATTAGTTATTAATTACTTAAATGTAAATGGATTAAACTAACCAATTAAAATGCACCAAGTGGCTTAAAGGATTAAAAAAAAATCCCGTCACGTGGGATTTTATTCTAGGGATGCAAGGGTGGTTCAATATAAACAAATCAACCAATGTGATACATCACATTAACAAAAGAAAGGATAAAAACCATATGACCGGGGCGCCTGGGTGGCTCAGTTGGTTAAGCGACTGCCTTCGGCTCAGGTCATGATCCTGGAGTCCCTGGATCAAGTCCCGCATCGGGCTCCCTGCTCAGCAGGGAGTCTGCTTCTCCCTCTGACCCTCCACCCTCTCATGTTCTCTGTCTCTCATTGTCTCTCTCGCAAATAAATAAAATCTTAAGAAAAAAAAATTAAAAAAAAAAAAAAAAACATATGACCATGTCAATAGATGCACAAAAAGCATTTGACAGAGTACAATATCCATTCATTGTATAGACCCTCAACAAAATAGGCTTAAAGGGAACACATCTCAACATAATAAAGGCCATATATGAAAACCCACAGCTAACACCTTACTCAATGGTGAAAAACAGAGCTTTTCCTCTAAGATCAGGAACAAGACAAGGATGTCCACTCTCCGTTTTTATTCAATATAGTACTGTAAGTCTTAGCCCCAGCAATCAAACAAGAAAAAGAAATAAAAGGCATCCAAATTGGTAAGGAATAAATAAAACTTTCACGTGACAGATGACATGATTTTTTGCAGATGACACGACACCGTATATAGAAAACCCTAATGATTCCACTTAACAACAACAACAAAACTACTAGAACATATAAATGAATTCAGTAAAGTTGCAATACACAATAATAGAATTCTGTTGCATTTCTATACATTAATAATGAAATAGTAAAAAGATAAATTAAGAAATAATCCCATATAAAATTGCACCAAAAATAATAAAATATCTGGGGATAAACTTAACCTTCTTAGGTGAAAGATCTGTACTCCCAAAACTAGAAAACATTAATGAAAGATATTGAAGATAACACAAGCAAATGGAAAGATATTTCATGCTCATGGATAGCAAGAACAAATACCGTTAAAATGTCCATACTACCAAAGGCAATCTACACATTTAATGCAAACCCTATCAAAATGCCAACAACATTTTTGACAGAAGTAGAACATATAGACTTCTGGGGAAAATGGTGTAGCAGGAGGACCCTAAGCTTACCTTGTCCCATGAATACAACTAGACAACACCCAGATCAGTGTAAATAACCCAGAGAACAACATGAAGACTGGCAGAACAAACTCTACAACCAAATGGAGAGAAGAGGTCACATCAAAGAGGGTAGGAAGAGTGAAGACACAGTCGGGAGCTAAATGAACTTGTGGGCGATTTCTGGGAGGAGCCATGGATTCAGAGAGGGGAGAGACACAGACCCTCACACTAGGGAGCTCACACAGGGAGGAAAATCCCCATAGCATTGGCTCTAAAAACCAGAGGGGCTGACTTTCATGAGTTCCTATGGCAGCAGGAATTAAAGCCTGGAATATTAAAAATTAATAGGCTCGGCTCTGGGAGAGCCAGAGGAAACTGAGTTCCTGCCTCTAAAGAGACAGCACAAAAACTGCCTATGAGATACAGCATAGAAGTAGTAACTTGAAAAACACCTAGAATATATGGGACAGATATTTACTAATATCAGAGCATGGTCCTAAATTGACAGTTTGCATTGGGAGACTCTTGCAGGAACAAAGGAGTTGGCAGGCTCCATTTCCCTCCCCTACCCCCAGCATATACACACTGCCACCTGTGGGAACTAGCACCGCATAAGCATTCACATTGTAACTTAGTTACACTTCACCACATCCCCTACCGGGGCCTGACTCAGTACCAGTGCTATGGGTCCCTCCCCCAGAAGACCTGTACAAACATTGCCAACACCACATCTCCCAACTGTATGCTTTGTGGGGCCTCAGGCCCCCGGCAGTGGCCAGTCACCATCTGCTGATGATGCCACAACTTGTTAAAATTGTGAGCCCCACTCATGAATTTTGTGAATCAGACCCCAGCTAACCCAGGTCTTGATAGTGGTGGCATGATCATTATGGAACAAGACTGGTGTACAAAACTTACAGGCATTGTGCAGCCCATCCACACTCAATTTGCAGAGCATCCTTCAGCTGCCCCAGGCTCTGCAGCAGTTGTGCATTGTCTATGGAAGATGACAGGTGCACAAAATGTGTGGACACTGTGTGCCCTGCCTGAGTGGCCCCAGCTGGCCCCAGTGAACATACACAGCAGCTGTGAGTACCCTGTGGAAGAGGACCAGTGCACAAAACTAGCTGGCACAGTGAGCTCCATCTGTGTACACTTTGCAGAGCAGACCAGGCTGGCCCTGGTATCCACACCAGAGACATACCCTTTCTGGCAATGGACCAGCACCACCTCATTAAAAGTGTAAATCCTATCCACTACTTTCAATAGCAGAAGATATAGCTGAATTTTCCTAACTCAGAGAAACAGACACACAGAGAAATAGACAAAATGAGGAGACAGAGGAATATTTCCCAAATGACAGAACAGGACAAAACCACAGCAAGATCCCTAAGTGAAATTGAGATAAGTAATATGTCTGATAGAGAATTTAAACTAATAATCATAAGAGGAGGGAAGAGAGAAGATAGTGGAGGAGTAGGAGGAACCTAAGCTCATCTTGTCCTATGAACACAATAAGATAACTATCAAATCATTCTAAATACCCCAGAAATTAACCTGAAGACTGACAGAATAAACTCAAAATCTAAAGGGAGCGAAGAAGACACATTGAAGAAAGTAGGAAGTGCAGAGACATAGTTTAGGGAGGAAACAGATAGCAGGTGCTGAGGAGGGGTGGGAGCCATGGTCACAGAGAAGGGTGAGAGATAGAGGAGCACACAGGAGAACACACAAGGAGAACATTTTCCCAAAGCCATTGGCTGGGAAAACAAGAGGGGCTGATTTTTGTGAGTTCTTGCAACCCACAGGGCTTAAAGACTGGAGTTTTAAACATCAGAGGACATATCTGGGGTAGAGCCCTGAGGGTATTGCCCTACTCCTGGAGAGAAAGCAGGCAAATAACCTGGGTGCAGAAGCCATGGAAACAGTTATCTGAAGTATGCCTGGGGCACATACTGGGGAGACTATTCTCTCTGTTGGAGTGCATCCCTGAGAGGAAGCATTCCAGAAGTCTCTCTAGGGACAAAGGAGCTGGCCAGTATCATTTCTATCCCCTGCCCCTAGCATAAAGCAGGAGCCACCTACAGAACCAATGTAGCACCCTCAATGGTTGCCTAACTTGCTTAAGTACCACACCCCTGTGCTCTGGCTGGACTGCCTTTCCCAGTCAAGATTGCTTCATTCCCAGTGCAGTAGGTCCTGTCACCAAAAATCCAGCAGAAACCCCTGCCTACACCATGTCTCCTGACCAGACAGTTCTGCAGGACTTCAGTTCTAGTGAAAGTAGTATCAGTTCTCATTCCACAAGCAGACAAGAGCATACTTAATTAAAAAGTCTCCACATTATAGCCAAGGATCAAACACTGCCTACTTCAGTAAATGAGAAACTCTGAAACAACTGTCCTGAAGGATAGAACAGCCAAAACACAACAACAGTGTACATGCAACACATAACAAACACAATTCCCGAAACACCAAGCCCTGGAAACTATATGACCTCTTTTTCATAAAGATATTACTCTCACAAAAAAGACACATAATGGGCTTTTCTAACACACAGAAGACAGAAACTTAGACAAAATGCCAAGATGGAGGAATTCATCCCAAATGAAACAAGAGATCTAAGTGAAAGAGATATAAGTAACATGCCTGATGGAGAATTTAAAGCAACAATCATAAGGATACTCACTGGGATTGATAAAAGAATGGAGACTTCAGGGAAGTCCTTACCACAGAGATAAAAGTGTTAAAAAATAAATATTCAGAAATGATAAATGTGATAACTGAGTTTAGAAACAGGCTTGATGCAAAGGACACAAGGCTGGTAGAAGCAGAGGAATAAATAGTGATATAGAAGATAAAATAATGGAGGATAATAGCTGAACAATAGAGAGAAAGAAAAAATATGGAATACAAGAATAGCCTTAGGGAACTCAGTGACCTCATCAAACGTAATAACATTCATATTATAGGAGTCCCAGAGGAAGAAGAGAGAGACAAGGGGACACAAAATTTATTTGAGGAAAAAAGTAGCTGAAAAATTCCTAATCAGAGGAAGGAAACACACATCCAAATCCAGGTGGCACAGAGAACTCCCATCAAAATCCACAAAAGCAGACCCACAACAAAACATATGGTAATTAAATTTGCAAAATATATTAATAAAGAAAAAAATCTTAAAAGCTACAAGGCAAAGAAGTCCTTAACTTACAAGGGAAGACACATAAGGCTAGCTGGAGATTTCTCAACAAAAACTTGGAAAGCCAGATGGGAGGGGCATAATATATTCAAAGCGCTGACTAGGAAAATCTGCAGCCAAGAATGCTCTATTCAGCAAGGCTATAATTTATAATAAAAGGAGAGATCAAGAGTTTCCCGGACACAAAAAACTAAAGGAGTTCATGCCCACTAAACCAGCCCTGCAGGAAATATTAAAAGGACCCTTTGAGTGGAAAGGAAAGACCAAAAGTGACAAAGACAAGAGGGGAACAGAGAAAATCTCCAGAAACAATGACAAAACAAGTAATAAAAGGACATTAAATACATATCTATAAATACTTACTTTGAATGTTGGGGCCCCTGGGTTGTTCAGTTGTTTAAGTGTCCAACTCTTGATTTTTGCTCAAGTTATGATCTCAGGGTCATGGGATTGAGTCCCAGGTTGAGCTCTGTGCTGAGTGTGGAGCTGCTTAAGATTCTCTCTCTCCATTGTGAAGATGTCAATGCTACCTAGAGCAATCTACACATTCAATGCAATCCCCATCAAAATACCATCCACTTTTTTCAAAGAAATGGAACAAATAATCCTAAAATTTGTATGGAAGCAGAAAAGACCCCAAATAGCCAGAGGAATGTTGAAAAAGAAAAGCAAAGCCGGCGGCATCACAATTCCGGACTTCCAGCTCTATTACAAAGCTGTCATCATCAAGACAGCATGGTACTGGCACAAAAACAGACACATAGATCAATGGAACAGAATAGAGAGCCCAGAAATGGACCCTCAACTATATGGTCAACTCATCTTTGACAAAGCAGGAAAGAATGTCCAATGGAACAAAGACAGTCTCTTCAACAAATGGTGTTGGGAAAATTGGGATAGCCACCTGCAGAAGAATGAAACTGGACCATTTCCTTATACCACACACAAAAATAGACTCCAAATGGTTGAAAGACCTCAATGTGAGACAGGAGTCCATCAAAATGCTAAAGGAGAACACAGGCAGCAACCTCTTTGACCTCAGCTGAAGCAACTTCTTCCTAGAAACATCGCCAAAGGCAAGGGAAGCAAGGGCAAAAATGAACTATTGGGACTTCATCAAGATAAAAAGCTTTTGCAAAGCAAAGGAAACAGTCAACAAAACCAAAACACAACCGACAGAATGGGAGAAGATATTTGCAAATGACATATCAGATAAAGGGCTAGTATCCAAAATCTATAAAGAACTCATCAAACTCAACACCCAAAGAACAAAGAATCCAATCAAGAAATGGGCAGAAGACATGAACAGACATTTTTCCAAAGAAGACATCCAAATGGCCAACAGACACATGAAAAAGTGCTCAATATCGCTCACCATCAGGGAAATCCAAATCAAAACCTCAATGAGATACCACCTCACACCAGTCAGAATGGCTAAAATTAACAAGTCAGGAAACGACAGATGTTGGCGGGGATGCGGAGAAAGGGGAACCCTCCTACACTGTTGGTGGGAATGCAAGCTGGTGCAGCCACTCTGGAAAACAGTATGGAGGTTCCTCAAAAAGTTGAAAATAGGGCTACCATATGATCCAGCAATTGCACTACTGGGTATTTACCCCAAAGATACAAAAGTAGGGATCCGAAGGGGTACGTGCACCCCGATGTTTATAGCAGCAATGTCCACAATAGCCAAACTGTGGAAAGAGCCAAGATGTCCATTGACAGATGAATGGATAAAGAAGAAGTGGTATATATATACAATGGAATATTATGCAGCCATCAAAAGGAATGAGGTCTTGCCATTTGCAACGACGTGGATGGAACTGGAGGGTATTATGTTGAGTGAAATAAGTCAAACAGAGAAAGACATGTATCATATGATCTCACTGATATGAGGAATTCTTAATTACAGGAAACAAACTGAGGGTTGCTGGAGTGG
>NW_023270513.1:17041930-17053895 GCF_011800145.1 Mirounga leonina
TGAGGAATTCTTAATTACAGGAAACAAACTGAGGGTTGCTGGAGTGGGGGGTGGGGTGGGAGGGATTGGGTGACTGGGTGATAGACACTGGGGAGGGTATGTGCTCTGGTAAGCACTGTGAATTGTGTAAGATTGTTGAATCTCAGATCTGTACCTCTGAAACAAATAATGCAATATATGTTAAGGAAAAAAAAAAAAAGAAGATGGCAGGAGGGGAAGAATGAAGGGGGGGAAATCGGAGGGGTAGATGAACCATGAGAGATGATGGACTCTGAAGAACAAACTGAGGGTGCTAGAGGGGAGGGGGTGGGAGGATGGGTTAGCCTGGTGATGGGTATTAAGGAGGGCACGTTCTGCATGGAGCACTGGGTGTTACGCACAAACAATGAATCATGGAACACTACATCTAAAACTAATGATGTAATGTATGGGGATTAACATAACAATAAAAAAATTAAAAAAAAATAGAATGAAGGTAGAAAATAGTTATTGTATGATTAATTCAAGAAAAAGTAGTCCTGAGCACCATTCTCTAGAATAGTGGTAATAAAATGGAATATTTTGTTTACAGTAAAAAAAAAAAAAAGATTCTCTCTCTCCATCTCCCTCTGCCCCTCCCCAAATCACATTCTCTTTCTTAAAAGAAAAATAATTACTTTGAATGTTAATGGAATTCGTGTTCCAATCAAAAGACATAGGGTATCAGAATGGATTAATGAAAACAAGAACCATCTATATGCTGCCTACAAAAGACTCATTTTAGACCTAAAGACACTTGAAGATAGAAAGTGAAGTAATGAAGAAACATTTATCATGAAAATGCACATCAAAAGAAAGTAACAGTAGCCATATTTATATTAGAGAAACTAGACTTTGAACCAAAGACTGTAAAAAGAGATGAAGAAGGGTACTATATTATAATAAAGGGGACTATCCAACAAGAAGATTTAACAATTATAAATATTTATGCACCAAACATGGGAGCATCCAAATATATAAATTAATTAATAACAAATGTAAAGGAATTCATTGATAATAATACAATAATAGCAGGGGACATTAACACCACACTTACTTTGATAGACAGATCACCTACAGAGAAAATCAACAAGGAAACAATGGTTTTGAATAACACACTGGACCAGATGGACTTAACAGATATATTCAGAGCATTCCATCCTAAAGCAGCAGAATACACATTCTTTTTGAGTGCACATGGTACATTCTCCAGAATAGATTCACATACTAGGTCACAAATCAGGCCACAAAAAGTATAAAAAGATTGAAATCATACCAGGCATATTTTTTGTTCACAAAGCTATGTAACTTGAGGTTAACTACAAGAAAAACTGGAAAGACCACAAATATATGGAGGTTAAACACCATGCTATTAAACAATGAATGTGTCAACCAGGAAATGAGAGACAAAAAAAACCAAAACATAGAAACAAATGAAAATGCAGACACCTTTGGGATGAAGCAAAAGTGGTCATAAGAAGGACATGTATAGTAATACAGGCATATGTAAAAAGCAAGAAAAATCTCAAATATCTTACCTTTCACCTAAAGGAGCTAGAAAAAGAAAAACAAATGAAGCCAAAAGCCATCGGATGGAAGAAATAATAAAATTTAGAGCATAAATAAATCCTCTAGAAACAAATAAACAATAAAAAAGATCAATGAAAAGAGGAGCTAGTTCCTTGTAAAAAGTAAAAAAAGAAATGATAAATCCTTAACCAGACTTGTGAAAAAGAATAAAGGACCCAAAAAATAAAATCACAAATGGGAGAGGAGAAATAACAACCAATACCACAAAAATACAATTAGAATATTATGAAAAACTATATGCCAAGAAATTGGACAACCTGGAAGAAACAGATAAATTCCTAGAAACATATAAACTACCAAACCTGAAATAGGAAGAAATAGAAAACTTGAACAGACCTATAACCAGCAATGAAATTGAATCAGTAATCAAAAACTCCCAAAAAACAAAAGTCCAGGGCCAGATGGCTTCAAGGGTTAATTCTACCAAACATTTAAGGAAGATTTAATACCTATTCTTCCCAAACTGTTCAAAAACAAACAAACAAACAAACAAACAAACAAAAAACAGGAAAGGAAGGAAACTTCCAAATTCCTTCCATGAAACTAGCATTACTGTAATACAAAATCCAATAAAGACTCCACTAAAAAAGAGAACTACAGGCCAATATCCCTGATGAACATGATGCAAAAATTCTCAATAACATACAAGCAAACTGAATCCCATATTACATTAAAATAATCACACACCACAATCAAGTGGGATTTATTCCTGGGCTGCAATTGTGGTTCAATATTTACAAATCAATCAATGTGATACATCATATTAAAAAAAGAAAGGATAAGAACCATATAATCCTTTCAATAGATGCAGAAAAAGCATTTGACAAAGTACAACATCATTCATGATAAAGACCCTCAACAAAGTAGGGTTAGAGTGAATATATCTTAAAATAATAAAGGCCATAAACAAACAAACAAAAAAGCCCACAGCTCATATCATGCTCAATGGAGAAAAACTGAGAGTTTTTCCTCTATGGTCAGGAACAAGAAAGGGATGTCCACTCTCACCACTGTTATTTACATAGTAGTGGAAGTCCTAGCCACAGCAATCCCACAACAAAAAGAAATAAAAGGCACTCAAATTGACAAGGAAGAAGACAAATTTTTATTATTTGGAGGTGACCTGATACTCTATATAGAAACCCCAAAGACTCCACCAAAAAATTGCTAGAACTGATACATGAATTCAGTCATGCTGCAGGATAAAAAATCAATATACAGAAATATGTTGCATTTCTATATAGTAAGATGCCTCATTATTAGTATGAAATCAAGAAATCGATCCCATTTGCAATTGCATCAAAACAAGATACCTAGGTATAAACCTTACCAAAGAGGTAAAAGACTTGTACTCTGAAATTTTAAAACACTGATGAAAGAAATTGAAGATGACACAAAGAAATGGAAAAATATTCCTCGCTCATGGATTGGAAGAAATAATGTTGTTACAATGTCTATATTATTCAAATAAATCTACTCATTTAAACCAATCCCTATCAAAATACCAACAGAATTTTTCACAGAGCTAGAACAAACAATCCTAAAATTTGTATGGATCCACAAAAGACCCTGAATAGCCAAAGCAACCTTGAAAAAGAAAAGCAAATGTGGAGGCATCACAATTCCAGACTTCAAGTGATATTACAAAGCTGTAGTGACCAAGACAGTATGGTACTGACACAAAAATAGACACATAGATCAATGGTACAAAGTAGAAAAACCAGAAATGAACTCACAACTATATGTTCAATTCAAGAAGGCAGGAAAGAAGATCCAGTGGGAAAAAGATAGTCTCTTCAACAAATGGTGTTGGGAAAACTGGACAGTTACATGCAAAAGAATGAAACTGGACCATTTTCGTACACCATACATAAAAATAAATTGAAAATGGATGAAAGACCTAAACTTGAAATAGAAAACCATTAAGATCCTAGAAGAGAACACAAGCAATAACGTCTTTGACATTGGTCGTAGCCACTTCTTTCTAGATATGTCTCCTGAGACGAGGGAAACAAAAGCAAAATGAACTATTGGGCTTCATTGAAATAGCTTCTGCACAGCAAAGGAAACAGTCAACAAAACTAAAAGGCAACTTAGGGAATGGGAGAAGATATTTGCAAATGACATATCTGGTAAAGGGCTCTTATCTTAAATATATAAAGAAATTATAAATCTCAACACCCAAAATACAAATAATCCAATTAAAAATAGGCAGAAGACAATGAGATACCACCTTACACCAGTTAGAAGGGCTAAAATGAAGAAGACAGGAAACAACAAATGTTGGCAAGGATGTGGATAAATGGGAACCCTCTTACACTGTTCATGGGAAAGCAAGCTGGTACAGCCACTATGGAAAACAGTGTGGAGATTCCTCAAAAAATTAAAAATAGAAATTCCCTATGACCCAGCATTTGCACTTACTGTGTATTTACCCCAAAGATACAGATGTAGTGAAAAGAAGGGACACATGCACCCCGATATTCATAGCAGCAATGTCCACAATAGCCAAACTGTGGAAGGAGCCGAGATGTCCTTCAACAGATGAATGGATAAAGAAGATATGGTTCATATATACAATGGAATATTACTCAGCCATCAGAAAGGATGAATACCTACCATTTACATCAACATGGATGGAACTGGAGGGGATTATGCTAAGTGAAATAAGTCAATCAGAGAAAGACAATTATCATATGGTTTCACTTATATGTGGAATATAAGGAATAGCACAGAGGATCATAGGGAAAGGGAGGGAAAACTGAAAGGGAAGAAATCAGAGAGGGAGACAATGAGAGATTCTTGACTCTGAGAAACAAACTGAGGTTTGCGGAAAGGGAGATGGGTGGGTTGGTGGATGGGGCAACTGGGTAATGGGCATTAAAGAGGACAGGTGATGAGATGAGCACTGGGTGTTATACACACCTAATGAATCATTGAACATTAAAAAAATAAAGATATTTCCAAATTAAAAATAAATAAAATAAAATAAAAATAGGCAGATGACATCAGTAGATATTTTTCAAAAGAAGGTATACAGATGGCCACCAGATACATGAAAACATGTTCAACATCATTCATCATAAGGGAAATGCACATCAAAACTACAATGAGATATTACCTCACCCCTGTCACAATGGCTAAAATCAACATTCAGGAACACAAGAAACAATATGTGTTGGTGAAAATGTGGAGAAAGGGAAACCCATTGCACTGTTGGTGGGAAATGAAACTGGTGCAGCCATTCTGGAAAGCAGTATGGATGTTGCGCAAAAAGTTAAATATAGAACTACCCTATGATCCAGCAATTGCACTGCTAGGTATTTATCCAAAGAATACAAAAATACAAAATTGAAGGAAGAAATGAACTATGATGTTTATAGCAGCATTGTTTACAGTAGCCAAAATCTGGAAACAGCCCAAGTGTCCATCGACTAATGAATGAATGAAGAGGAAATGGTATATATACACAACGGAATATTACTAAGCCACAAAAGATGATATTTTGTCATTTGCAATGATATAGATGGAGCTAGAGAGTATTATGCTAAACAAAGTAAGTCAGTAAGAGAAAGACAAATACAGTATGATATCACTCATATGTGGAATGTAAGAAACAGAAAAAAAACGAGCATATGAAAAAGAAGAGAGAGATGCAAACCAAGAAACAGGCTCTTCACTATTGAGAACAAACTGATGGTTTCCAGATGGGGAGTGGGTGAGGAGATGTGTTAAATATGTGTTGGGAATTAAGGAGGCCCTTGTTATGATGATCACCAGGTGTTCTATAATTCAATTGCTAAATTTAATGTATGAAACTAATATTACATTGTATGTTAACTAACTGGAATTTAAATATTTTTTTTTTAAAAAAGAAAGTAATGATTCAAAAACTAATGATGTAATGTATGGTGATTAACATAACATAATAAAAAAATGTAGTGATTATAGGAATACCCACTGGACTTAAGATAAAAGTGGAGGACATCAGTGAAACCCTTAACAAAGAGATAGAAAACATATAATAGAACAAACAAGAGATGGAGAACACAATAAATAAAAATAAAAATATACTATTTGGACTAAGTAACAGGGTAGAGGAAACAGAAGAATGAATTAACAACCTGAAGGACAGAGTAATGGAATGTAATCAAGTTGAATAGGTGAGAGGAAAACAATTATGCAATATGAGAATAGATTTTGGGAACTCAGCAACCTTATTAAGTGCAATAACATTCACATTATAGATTTCCAAAAGAAAAATATAAAACATGGGGCAGAAAATTTATTCAAAAAGATAGAAGCTGAAAACTTCCCTAATCTGGTGAAAGAAAAAGAAATCAGGTTCCAGGAGGCACAGAGATCCCCCAAGAAATCAACCCAAGGAGTTCTACACCATGACACATAGTAATTAAAATGGAAAATGTAGTGATAAAGAGAGGATTTAAAAGCAGCAGCAGAAGAGTTACAGACAAGGGAAACACCATAAGGCTATCAGGGGATTTTTCAACATATACTTTGCAGATCAGAAGGCAGTGGCATGATATATTCAAGGTGCTAAATAAAAAACAAAACAAAACAAAACAAAAAAACTGCAGTCAAAAGAATGCTCTATCCAGCAAGGCCATCATTCAGAATAAAAGGAGAGATAAAGAGTGTTCCAGACAAACAAAAAATAAAGGAGTACATGACCATTAAACCAACGCTGCAAGAAATATTAAAGAAGACTTTCAGTGGAAAGACCATAAATAAGAGTAAAGAAAGCAAGAAGCACAAAAACAGTAAAAATAAATATATCTGTTAAAATCAGTCAATGGACTCATATAATAAAATGATATAAGGTATGACACCATATACCTAAAAGGTAGGGAGAAGAAAGCTAAAAAAAAATGTTTCAAATTTAACTGACCATCAGCTTAATATAGACAGCTGTATGCAGATGCTATATACAAACCTAATGGTAACCCCAAATTAAAAACCAGTAATAGATATTGTAAAAATAAAGAGAAAGGAATCCAAGTATATCACTAAAGAAAGCCAACTTATGGTGAGAGAAGAGAAAAAGGGAAGAAAGGAACAGGGAAGTTCTATGACAATAACCACAAAACAAATTTAAAAACTGAAATAAATACATACTTATAAATAATTCCTTTGAATGTAAACTGATTAAATGCTCCTATCAAAACACAAAGAGAGATGGAATGGATAAAAAAAAAATAGGACCCATCTATATGGCCTAGAAGAGCCTCATTTCAGATTTAAAGACACCTGCAGACAAAGGGCACAGTATAATAATAAAGGGAACAATCCAACAAGAAGATATAACAATTGTAAATACTTATGCACCCAACATGGGAGCACCCAAATACATAAAACAGCTAACAACAAATATAAAGGAATTAACTAATTCGGTAGTAACCCTATCATAGTAGGGGACTTTAACGCCCCACCTACATCAATGGACAGATCATCCAAACAGAAAACCAAGAAACAGTGGCTTTGAATAACACACTAGACCAGATGGTTAGAACATTCCATTTTAAAACAGCAGAATGCACATTCTTTTCAAGTGCACACAGAACATTCTCCAGAATAGATCACATATTAGGCCACAAAAGAAGTCTCAAAAATTAAAAACATCAAAGTTATACCATGCATCTTTTCTAACCTTAACTTTATGAAGGTAGTAATCAACCACAAGAAAAAATCTAGAAAGAGCATAAATACATGAAGGTTAAATAACATGGTACTAAGCAATGAATGGGTCAATCATGTAATCAAGAATAAATTAAAAAAATTGAGATAAATGAAAATGAAAACACAAAGGTCCAAAATCTTTGGGATGCAACAAGAAGAGGGAAGTTTATAGCAATACAGGCCTACCTCAAGGAGCCAGAAAACTCTCAAAGAAATAACTAAACTTACACCTAAGGGAACAAGAAAAAGAAGAGCAAACATACCCAAAACCAGCAGAAGGAAGAAAACAATAATAATTAGGGCAGAAATAAATGATATAGAAACTAAAATAACAATAAAACCTATCAATGAAACCAGCACCTAGTTCTTTGAAAAGATCAAGAAAATTGATAAACCTCTAGCAGACTCATAAAAAGAAAGAGAAGACTCAAATAAACAAAATCAGCAAGAAAAGAGTAGAAATAAACTGGCATCACAGAAAAACAGGATGGTAAGAGAATATTATGAAAAATTATATGCCTGTAAACTGGATAACCTAGAACAAATGGATAAATTCCTAGAAATATATAAACTACCAAAACTAAAGCAGGAAGAAATAGAAAAGTTGAACAGACCAGTAACCAACAATGAAATTGGATCAATAATCCAAAAATTCCAACAAACAAAAACTCAGGACCAGATGACTTCACAGGTCAATTCTACTAAACATTTAAAGAAGAGTTAATACCTATTTTTCTCAATTTTTTTCCAAAAAATAAAAGAGGAAAGAAAACTGCCACATTCATTCTATGAAGCCAGTGTTACCCTCATACCAAAACCAGGTAGAGACATCACAATAAAAAGAGCACTCAGGCCAATATCTCTAATGAACATAGATGCAAAAATCCTCACCAAAATACTAGCACAATGAATCCAACAAAACATTAAAAAAATTGTTTATCACGACCAAGTGAGATTTATTCCTGGGCTGCAAGGGTGGTTCAGTATTCACAAATCAATCGACATGATACATTCCACCAATAAGAGAAAGGATAAAAACCATATGGTCATTTCAATAGATGCAGAAAAACATTTGACAAAGTACAACATCCATTCATGATAAAAACCATCAAAGTAGGTCTAGAAGGGGCATATCTCAGAGTAATAAAGGTCTTATATGAAAAACCCACAGCATTTTTTCATGTGTCTGTTAGCCATTTGTATGTCTTCTCTGGAAAAGTGTCTGTTCATGTCTTCTGCCCATTTTTTGACTGGGTTATATTTATTTATTTATTTATTTATTTATTTATTTATTTATTTATTTATTTTATTTATTTTATTTATTTTTGAGTGTTGACTTTGAGAAGTTCTCTATAGATCTTGGATATCAGCCCTTTATCTGTAATGTCATTTGCAAATATCTTCTCCCATTCTGTGGGTTGCCTCTTTGTTTTGTTGACTGTTCCCTTTGCTGTGCAGAAGCTTTTTATCTTGATGAAGTCCCAAAAGTTCATTTTTGCTTTTGTTTCCCTTGCCTTTGGAGATGTGTCTTGAAAGAAGTTACTGTGGCTGATGTCGAAGAGGTTACTGCCTGTGTTCTCCTCTAGGATTTTGATGGATTCCTGTCTCACATTGAGGTCTTTGATCCATTTTGAGTTTATCTTTGTGTATGGCATAAGGGAATGGTCCAGGTTCATTCTTCTATATGTAGCTGTCCAGTTTTCCCAGCACCACTTATTGAAGAGACTGTCTTTTTTCCATTGGATATTTTTTCCTGCTTTGTCAAAGATTAGTTGACCATAGAGTTAAGGGTCCATTTCTGGAGTCTCTATTCTGTTCCATTGGTCTATGTGTCTCTTTTTAGGCCAATACCATGCTGTCTTGTTGATCACAGCTTTGTAATATAGTTTGAAGTGAGGCAACATGATGCCCCCAGCTTTGTTTTTCTTTTTCATCATTCCCTTGGTGATTTGGGGTCTTTTCTGGTTCCATACAAATTTTAGGATTGTTTGTTCCAGCTCTTTGAAAAATGCCAATGGTATTTTAATAGGGATGGCATTGAAAGTGTTAATTGCTCTGGGCAGGATAGACATTTAGTGGAAGGAGCTGAGATACCCTTCAACAGATGAATGGATAAAGATGTCATAAATATATACAATGGAATATTATTCAGCCATCAGAAAGGATGAATATCTACCATTTGCATCAACATGGATGAAACTGGAGGGGATAATGCTAAGTGAAGTAAGTCAAGCAGAGAAAGACAATTATATGGTTTCACATGTGGAACATAAGCAATAGCATGGAGGACCATAGGGGAAGGGAGGGAAATCTGAAGGGGGAGAAATCAGAGAGGGAGATGAACCATGAGAGACTATGGACCCCGGGACAGAAACTGAGGGTTTCAGAGGGGAGGAGGGTGGGGAGTAACAAGCTGATGGGTATTAAGGAGGGCACGTGTTGTGATGTGCACTGGGTGTTATACATAACTAATGAATCATTGAACACTACATCAAAAAACTAATGATGTACTATAGAGTGGCTAACTGAGCATAATAAAAAAAAAAAAAAAAAACAAACCCACAGCTAACATCATACACAATGGTGAAAAGCTAAGAGGTTTTCCTCAAGGTCAGGAAAAGGGCATGGTCAGGAAAAGCTAAGAGGTTTTCCTCATGGTCAGGAAAAGGGCAAGGAAAAGGGCAATTATTTTATTCAACATAGTATCAGAAGTCCTAACCACTGCAATTAGACAACCAAAAAAAATAACATCCAAATTGGTAAGAAAGAAGTAGAACTTTTGCTATTTGTAGATGACATGATACTTTATATAGAAAACCTGAAAGACTCTAGTCAAGTCACAGGATACAAAATCAACGTACAGAAATCTGTTGCATTCCTATACATTAATAATGAAGCAGGAAAAAGAGAAATTAAGAAAATTCCATGTACAATTGCACCAAAAATAACAGAATATCTAGGAATAAACGTAACCAAAGAGGAGAAATACCTGTACTCTGAAATATATAAAACATTGATGAAAGTAATTGAAGATGACACAAAGAAATGGTGAGATATTCTATGATCATGTATTGGAAGAACAAATATTTTAAAATGTTTATATTACCCAAAGCAATTTATAGATTTAATGCAATCTTTACCATAATACCAACAGCATTTTTCACAAAATTAGAACAAACAATTCTAAAATTTGTATGGAACCACAAAAGATTCTGAAGAGCCAAAACAAATTTGAAAAAGAAAAGCAAAGCTGGAGGTACCACAATTCCAGACTTTAAGTTATATTACAAAGCTGTAGTAATCAAAACAGTAAGGTAGAGGCACAAAAATAGACACCTAGATCAAAGGAATATAATAGAAAATCTAGAAACAAACCCCTGATTATATGGTCAATTAATCTTTTTTTTTTTTAAAGATTTTATTTATTTATTTGAGACAGAGAGAATGAGAGAGACAGAGAGCACATGAGAGGGAGGAGGGTCAGAGGGAGAAGCAGGCTCCCTGCCGAGCAGGGAGCCCGATGCGGGACTCGATCCCGGGACTCCAGGATCATGACCTGAGCCGAAGGCAGTCGCTTAACCAACTGAGCCACCCAGGTGCCCGGTCAATTAATCTTTGACAAAAGAGTCAAGAATATCCAATGGGAAAAAGACGGTCTCTTCAGCAAATGGTGCTGGGAAAACTGGACAGCAACATGCAAAAGAATGAAACTAGACCACTTTTTTACACCATACATGAAAGTAAACTCAAAATGGATTAAAGGCCTAAGTGTGAGATCTGAAACCATAAAAATCCTTTAACAGAGCACAGGCAATAATTTCTCTAACAACATCTTTCTAGATAAGTCTCCTGAGGCAAGGGAAACCAAAGCAATAATAAACTATTGGGACTGTATCAAAAGAAAAAGCTTCTGTACAGTGAAATAAACAATCAATAAAACTAAAAGTCAACCTACAGAATGGGAGAAGTTATTTGTAAATGACATATCTGATAAAGGTTAGTGTCAAAATTATATAAAGAACGTGTATAACTCCACACAAGGAAAACAAAAAATCCAATTTAAAAATGGGCAGGGGGTGCCTGGGTGGATCAGTTGGTTGGGCATCTGACTGTTGGTTTTGGCTCAGGTCATGATCTCATGGATCATGGGATCAAGCCCCATGAGGAGTTCTATACTTAGAGGGGAGTCTGCTTGAAGATTCTCTCCTTCTGCCCCTCCCCCCACTCATGTGTGCACTTTCTTTCTGTCTCTCTCTCTAAAATGAAAAATAAAAATATTTTAAAAAATAAAAAAATGGGAAGAAGACATGAACAGATATTTTTCCAAAGATGGCACCCAGATAGTCAACATAAACATGAAAAGCATGGTTATAAACTTTTGATTTACTTTAGTGCTTTCCAAGAAGGGAAAGAAGCAGGTCGATATTGACAAGGGAGATATCAATTAACAGCATTTAGGGTCTGATTACTATTAATGGGCAAGGTCTTCCTGAACATTTGTGGTTCAAGTAGAAATGGGAAGTCAGTCAAACCAAAGGTATACTAGGTATTGGAGAACCAGAATACTCAAAAAAGGAGGAGTTTTTTTGTTTTGTTTTGTTTTTTTAATTTCTGAAGGAGCATGCTCTTGTTTAAATGCCATATTGTGGCAAGCATGCTG
>NW_023270513.1:17053905-17126391 GCF_011800145.1 Mirounga leonina
ATTAAAATTTTGTGTTGGTGTTAATATGTTTATCTATCTTGTCATTTAAAAAAATCACAATTTATTTTCTCTGCACATTTCTCTATTTACAAGATAAGTACTAGATCCAATTAGGTCAAGAAAAATCAGTCAATGCAGTAATAATATTCAGTCAAATGGGTTGTGAAGTATTATATGAGGAAAACATATTGAATGTTTTATATGACTTGCGTGGTAACCTAGATGCTGAGCTTTAGATTATGACCTATGGTGGTTATTTTCAGCTTTGGTTGCGTATAATTCCAGTGATGTAGTTAAAGTGACTAGCAAGTGATAGACATTTCATAAAGGTCCAGTATGTGGGTGAAATGAACAGTGTGGATAATGACCATTAATAAGACACTCTAGAAGAGGTTAGAGTAATTCTTGAATATGATTCTTTCCTAAATTCAGTTTTCACCCACAATGTATAATATTTCAATAATAAAAAAGACAATATGCTAATACAGTTGGGAGAAAAGACAAAAATAACTGGCTTTCAAATACTTATGATCTAGGAGAAGAAATATAAAAAGAAATTAATATATGAATCACTATACTCTGAAATCTATGAATAAGAGAATCAGAAAGAGATTCAAGTGTAGGGTGTGACATTAGAAGTGGTCTTTAAAGGGTTGGAAAGTGAAAATGAGAAAATGGATGGCCTTGAATGATGTAAGGAGATTGTACAATGAATTCCCCAGGGCAGTCATTTTCAAATGGTGGTTCTCAGAACTCTCAGCCTGTCTCTAGGAGTTGGGTAAGAGTTGAGGATTTGGCTTGAGGAAACATTATGTTTAATAACTGGAAAGTTCTGATTAATTGTATTATTAAATTAACTATAAAGCACATGTTATTTACAATCTTACTGACAAGTATTTTTTAAATTAAATTTTAGAGTACTAAGTGGTTTGAAATAATTAAGTGCCAGGCCTTCATACTACAGATGACCCTTGGAGGAGAAATTGGCTTATTTTTGGTCACATAGCTAGATAACAAAAGAGTTGACACTCATCTTTCTGTTATAACATTATGCTCTAATGTTTGAATTGATTTTACAGTATAGTCTAAGATATGTAACAGGATTTCTTTCATTAATGTTGAGTGTCAATCAATAAGCCCAGAGATAGAGATGCAGCTAATAAAGAGATTCTGTCCTTAATTTGGCCTGCCCAAAGTTTTATTTACGATGTAAATACTAGATCTCAGGTCAAACTTGACCTGACCTCAGGATCTACTGTGGGCATTACTATTTTGACTATATCTCTGATGGATTTTCTTTCTTGTGAGTATCTTCTTTCTCCTACATTAAGTGAGTTATAGAAAAGAAATGTTTGGAGTTCTGAAACTGGGTCCAATTAATCAAGGCTTAAAATATCCTAGACCTTCAAATATTGCAAATGATGGAAAATGATTTAGAACTTTCTATATATTTTTTTAAAGATTTATTTATTTATTTATTTGAGAGAGAGAGAATGAAAGACAGAGAGCATGAGAGGGAGGAGGGTCAGAGGCAGAAGCAGACTCCCCGCTGAGCAGGGAGCCCGATGCAGGACTCGATCCTGGGACTCCAGGATCATGACCTGAGCCGAAGGCAGTCGCTCAACCAACTGAGCCACCCAGGCATCCAACTTTCTATAATTTTTTAAGTATAAGCTCAATGACTTAGATCTCAGCTCTCAAATCAATCTGACTGAATGTTTATTTTTCTCTAATGAGCAGCATTTGTTATTATAAGGTAAAATTTTAAACAGAAATGAATAATCTCTCTTCTTCCAATTTATCTGTGGTCATGTGAATATTTTATCTTAGAAAAAGGATTTTGGCACTTAGGCACCATTTTTACAGTGATCTATATAACCAGAATACTCAAAAAAGGAGGATTTTTTTTTTTTAATTTCAGAAGGAGCATGCTCTTGTTTAAATGCCATATTGTGGCAAGCATGCTGTTCAATTTCATCATTGTTCTTAGTTGCTAAATCCCCAGAGGGCAAAGTATGGCAGCTGTAAAAATATATCAAATATTCAATTAAAATTTTGTGTTGGTGTTAATATGTTTATCTATCTTGTCATTTTAAAATATCACAATTTATTTTCTCTGCACATTTCTCATAACTTGTTACTCTAATCCTCCCATTACCTGCTTGACTTGTGCTGTTTAATTGCAGAATTCTTGGCTTTCATTTATTTGTGGTAGGTTTTATCAAAATGTGGAGTGAAATATCCTCTTCATACTTAACAGTAAAATGTGCAGAAATGTAACATTTTCCTAGCGGATATGAGATCAGCCATTGCACATTATGCTCTTCAAAACACAACTAGGGTAGTCATAGAGCACATATTCCATGACCCAAGGTAATTTCCAAATCTACATATCTTGAAATAAGCAGGACAGGAAGCCTGTATTTAGTTGAGATGTTTGAATGTGAGTGAATAGGAATTTTCCTTCTGTTAATTCTCCTGTTTGGTTAAAATTGATATTTTTAGATGATTCAGTAAGAAGAGAAACAGGAAAGAATTAATAACATGAGACTTATAAAGGAAAAGCAAGCATAGATGTTAGAAATTTCTTAGGCAAAAAACAGTATTTTCTCTTTTGAAGACAGACCTATAGTTTCTTTGATTTGAGATTTTGTTTAATAGCTTCTATAATGGCTGCACCATGACTCTGCATCAAGATTTCAGCATGAATAACAACCTGTTCGTGTTTCATTTAGCTCCAAATGAGAAATTCTGTCTTTTATTGTTTTAGGAAATTAGTTTGTGTATTATTGCTCCTGGAGCTTTATAATTAATCACTAAAGGTTATGGCTGTGGAGAGTTTGTGGGAAATAGATGCCTGAATGATTATAATTGTAGCTGTCAAATCAGAAATATAGTTATACAGCAGCAGGTCCTTTTTTTTTTATTTTTACTATAACAAAGACTTCAAGGGTTGCCCATTTAGAAATAAATGCAAGTATAAATAAACAGAGTATTTTTCAACTACATTGCTTACTTCAGTAAGGACTGTGCACAGTGACTTCCTCTAGAGAATCCAAGATGATAATCATGTAAATCTTTATTCTCTGAGTCCCTGCTTGTTCTGACTTTTGTGTTGGTTTAACTTCTGAGCAGATGTTGAATATTTTGCCTTTTAGACAATATAGTTTATAGTGGAAAGAATCAAATTATATATAGTTGATTAACTTGCAAAGTTGAAACAGAAAATCCCAAAGTTACCTCATTCTTTATGTTATCCAAACACCTCATTAGATATGGAGCAAGATGGTTCTAGAGAATCAAGTGAAACATGCTTGTTTTTCCTGGATCCTGATATCAAGAACCGGTTTTATTTTATTTTATTTATTTATTTTTAATTTTTTTAAATTATGTTATGTTAGTCACCATACAGTACATCATTAGTTTTTGATGTAGTGTTCCATGATTCATTGTTTGCATATAACACCCAATGCTCCATGCACTAGATACTTTTCTCATAGAATTATGAACTTAGGGCACTTTATCCATCTTACTTTCATGCCTATGACCCCTTAAGAATGAATGTAACCAGAAGAACCCATTGGTTTGTTTTGTTTGTTTGTTTACTTGTTTTCCCATTTTTTTATTTAAATTCAATTAGCCAACATATAGTACATCATTAGTTTCAGATGTAGTGTTCAATAATTCATCAGTTGTGTATAACATCCAGTGTTCATCACATCATGTGCCCTCCTTAATGCCCATCACCCAATTACCCAATCCCCATCCACCTCCACTCCAGCAACCCTCAGTTTATTTCCTATAGTTAAGAGTCTCTACACCCAATGTGGGGCCCAGACTCACAATCCCTAAGATTAAGAGTTGCTTGCTTTACCAAATGAGGCAGCCAGGCTCCCCCAGAACCCATCGCATTTTTAAAGACCCTTCTAAAAACTTATTCTAGGCATAAGCAACTCTGACTAATGGAGAATTATTTATTATGTCTACTCTTAATTACTCATGTAGTGGATTAAGAATTTGTTCTGTCAGTGTTATTAAGGCACTTTGTATAAAAACACCTCCAAGTTAAGCCTAAGCATTATCTCTTTTTTACAATGAATAATTTGAAACAATGTGATCTTATTTGTCAGACTATAATCATTCTTTGTCTTTATTCTTAATACTTCTCTTTCCTCCTGCCGCCAGCTAGACCATTAATTTGAGCAAAGGGCAGAACTCCACTTCTGAGGAAAATCTAGCCAGTGTTGCATCTACTGTCTTGATTCCTACATGTTATGCTTTTTAAGCATTTTTGTGTTTTTGTACATTAATTCTAAATATGTATTTCTACTACAGTTTTGCTCTGTTTGTGATTTGAACAAGTCCCCTTCTATTTTTGTGCCTTAGTTAAAGTGAAGGATTTTGTGATAATCATTATTGTTTTTGAATTCTAATCCTTATTTCTATGATATGTGAATATCTTTCTGTCCCCATTATCTGTTTGTGTTGTTTTTATTTAATGGGTACTCTCCTGAATCTAGTGCTCTGAAATTCCATACCATTTATTTCTTATTGTGTCTTCCATTTAACAATGTCACTTCAGAATCTGAACCCATTGTCAGAAGGTTTAGTCTAGTGTCACCTGATCAAAATGTTCTATGTTTGTGTTTAAGACACTGATACAAATGTTTGACTACCCTTGGGATCTAGGAGATATTTTGTATCATCACACCAGATTGACATTAATTCAAGGGTGGCCACTCTTTTTTTTTTTTTTAAGATTTTATTTATTTATTTGAGAGAGAGAGAGAATGAGAGACAGAGAGCATGAGAGGGAGGAGGGTCAGAGGGAGAAGCAGACTCCCCGCCGAGCAGGGAGCCCGATGCGGGACTCGATCCGGGGACTCCAGGATCATGACCTGAGCCGAAGGCAGTCGCTTAACCAACTGAGAAGGGTGGCCACTCTTTTTGAGTGCTCCTCTCCTGCTTTCTGGGAACTCTCTCTAGCCATGTGACCTGCCTGGATTTTCACACTTTATTGATGAGCCAATTGTTTAGACTGGTCTCAAAAGCTTGATAAAGTCAAAATAAATTACATTTATTTCTTCCCCTCTATCCTCAGGCTGTCATTCTGTCACAGAAGGAAATTAGATTCATCTGACAAGTCTTGATCTTTAGGAAGTTATGCTGGGTGTTACCCACCACACTGTTGTCTTCAAGGTATTTGCAAATCGATTTGCATTTTAGTCTAGAAAACACATATTTTCCTTACAGATTAAACACAAACAGTTGACAAACAACAGAAAAGGAAAATATAAGCAATAGCTCTTAAAGTATACCAAGAAAAATTGAATTTTAATTCCTTTCTCTAAAATCTTCGGAGAAATTGTTGTAAATGAGTTGTCATGTATATATTACTTGGGAGATTGTGTTCATAAATGGGGTTTACAATAGCTGACTAATGGTATATTTTATTTTATTTCTTTTTTTAAAGATTTTATTTATTTGTCAGAGAAAGAGAGAGAGAGAGAGCACAAGCAGGAGGAACAACAGGCAGAGGCAGAGGGAGAAGCAGGCTCTTTGCCAAGCAAGGAGCCTGATGCAGAACTCGATCCCAGGACCCTGGGATCATGACCTGAGCTGAAGGCAGATGCTTAACTGACTGAGCCACCTGCCTTCGGCTCAGGTCATGATCCCAGGGTCCTGGGATCGAGCCCCACGTCGGGCTCCCTGCTCAGCAGGAAGCCTGCTTCTCCCTCTCCCACTCCCCTGGCTTGTGTTCCCTCTCTCGCTGTCTCTCTCTCTCTGTCAAATAAATAAATAAACAAATCTTTAAAAAAATAAAAAGTAAAATTTTGTAAATGAATTAGAACTTGAAAAAAATTTCAATAGTAATTTGCTTAGTTTCTTACTGTGCCAGATTTCAAAAGCTGATTTACAGCAGATATCTACCTCTTAAGAGTATATGTGTGTGTAAAAAATTAAAATAATAGTCATCATACAATGTCATTTTTTATTTCTATTTCCTTTATAAAGGACAGTTTAATATGCATAAAGTTTTAGAGTTGGGAACATTAAATATTATTCCACATTTAATGAATGTTCACATTCAGTGTACATATTAGTGTAAGGGACATGGAAATAATCACTATTTTTTCTAAATTATAATTCTCTATGGTTCTATGATACTTGGATATCATTATTACTGCAGTATGAATATGACCAGTGTATGTGATGACCTACTGCATGCATTGAACTCAAGTTCAATAAATACTTGTGTCTTTAATGGGAAGTTAAAAAGTTTTTAACCATCCAAAGTGAGTTTTTTTGTCTTGAAAAATCAGCTTTTATTATACAGAAATCTTGGAAAGTAATTGGTCAGAATGTTTATTATTTTGTGTCTCAGATTAATGTTAGTGCAAATATTCTTCTGTACATTGGAACTAGAAAACAATTATATAACATTTCTTTGTTGAAATATAATTGACATATAACATTATATTAGTTTCAACTATAGAGCGTAATGATTTGACATTTGTATATGTTGTGAGATCACCACAATAAATCTAGTTAACACCTGTTATCATACATAGTTATAATTTTTTTTCTTGAGATGAGAACATTTAAGATTTACTCACCTAGCAACTTTCAAATATGCAATATACTATTATCAGCTATAGGCAACATGTTGTACATTACATCACCATGACTTATTTTATAACTGGAAGTTTGTACCTTTTGTACCCCTTCACCCATTTTTCACATCACACAAACCCTGCCTATGGCAAACACCAATCTGTTTTCTGTATCCATGAGCTTAATTGTTTTGTTTTTCAGATTCCACATGAAGTGAAATCACACAGTATTTGTCTTTCTCTATCTGATTTATTTCACTTCACATAATGCCATCAAAGTCCATCCATGTTGTCACAAAGTGAATTTTTTATTAGAGTTTTATTAAAGTATAATTCACATGTAACAAAATTTACCCTTTTAAAATGTACAACTCGGTGGTTTTACTATATTCATAGATTTGTGTAATTATCACCATTATCTAATTCCAGACATTTTTCATTACCTTCAAAAGAAACCCTGTAACCATTAGGAGTCATTCCCCAGTTCTCCTCCAACTCCCCCACCATATATAGTATGTGACTTCTTAGGTCTGGCTTCTTTAACTCGACATAATGTTTTTTCTTTTTTCTTTTCTTTTCCTTTTTTTTCTCTTCTTTCTTTTATTTTCTTTTGGTTTTGTAAATTTTTATTTTAATTCCAGTTAACACACAGTGGTACATTAGTTTCAGGTGTGCAATATAGTGATTCAACAATTCCATACATCACCTGGTGCTCATCACAAGAGCACTCTTTATTTTTATTTTTTTTTAAAGATTTTATTTATTTATTTATTTGAGAGAGAGAGCAAGCACAAGAGGGGGGAAGCGGGAGAGGGAGAAGCAGACTCCCTGCTGAGCAGGGAGCCTGATGCGGGACTCGATCCCGGGACTCCAGGATCATGACCTGAGCCGAAGGCAGTTGCTTAACCAACTGAGCCACCCAGGCGCCCAACAAGAGCACTCTTTAAATCCCATCACCTATTTAACCCATCCCACATCACTCTCCCCTTTGGTAACTGTCAGTTCTTTATAATTAGCAGTCTGTTTCTTTGTTTGCCTCTCTCTCTCTTTTTTTCCCCCCTTTGCTCGTTTGTCTTGTTTCTTAAATTCACATATGAGTGAAATCATATGGTATTTGTCTTTTTCTGACTTATTTATTTCTCTTAGCATTATACTGTACAGCTCCATCCATGTTGTTGCAAATGGCAAGATTTCATGCTTTTTTGTAGCTGAGTAATATTGCATTGTAAATATACATGAGGTATATATATATATATATATATATATATATATATATATATATATATATCACATCTTCCTTATCCATTCATCAATCAATGGACACTTGGGCTGCTTCCATATCTTGGCTAGTGTAAATAATCCTGCTATAAACATAGGGGTTCATGTATCCCTTTGAATTAGTGTTTTTGAATTCTTTGGGTAAATACCCAGTAATGCGATTGCTGGATCATAGGTGGTTGGTTCTATTTTTAACATTTTGAGGAACCTCCATACTGTTATCCAGAGTAGCTGCACCAGTTTATATTCCCACCAACAGTGCAAGAGGGTTCCTTTTACTTGTCAACACCTTGTTTCTTGTGTTACTGGTTGTTGATTTTAATCATTGTGACAGGGGTGAGGTGATATTTCATTGTAGTTTTGATTTGTATTTCCTTGATGGTAAGTGATGATGAATATCTTTTCTATATATATATATTTAAATTTAAATTTAAATTCTAGTTACTTGACATACAGTTCAATATTGGTTCAGGAGTAGAGTTCAGTGGTTCATCATTTACATATAAAACCCAGTACTCAGGGCGCCTGGGTGGCTCAGTTGGTTAAGCAACTGCCTTTGGCTCAGATCATGATCCTGGAGTCCTAGGATCGAGTCCCACGTCGGGCTCCCTGCTCAGCGGGGGGTCTGCTTCTCCCTCTGACCCTCTTCCCTCTCGTGCTCTCTGTCTCTCATTCTCTCTCTCTCAAATAAATAAAATCTTAAAAAAAAAAAAAACCAGTACTCATCATAACAAGTGTCCTCCTTAATACCCATCACCCATCTATCCCATCCCCCACCCATGTCCCTCCATCAACTTTCAGTTTGTTCTTTATAGTTAAGGGTCTCTCATGATTTGTTTCCTTCTCTCTCTCTTTTTCCCCCTCCTGAATGTTGATCCATTTTGTTTCTTAAATCCCATATATGAGTGAAATCATACGCTCTTATGCTAAAGGAAATAACTCAATCAGAGAAAGACAAATACCAGATGGTAAGTGAAGATGAACATCTTTTTATGTGTTTGTTGACCATCTGGATATCTTCTTTGGAAAAGGTGTCTATGCCTTCTGCCCATTTCTTAATTAGATTATTTGTTTTTTGGGTGTTGAATTTTATAAGTTCTTTGTATATTTTGAATACTAACCTTTTATTATATAAGTCATATGCAACTATCTTCTCCCATTACATAGGTTGCCTTTTAGTTTTGTTGATTGTTTCCTTTACTGTGCAGAAGTTTTTTTTGTTGTTGTTGTTTTGTTTTTGTTTTACTCCCAATAGTTTATTTTTTATTTTTGTTTCCCTTGCCCCAGAAGACATATCTAGAAAGAAGTTGCTATGGCCAATGTCAAAGAATTTAATACCTGTATTCTAGGATTTCTATGGTTTCAGGTCTTACATTTAGGTTTTTCATCCATTTTGAATTTGTTTTTGTGTATGGTGTGAGAAAGTGGTCATTACTTTCTTTTGCATGTTGCTGTCCAGTTTTCCCAACACCATTTGTTGAAAAGACATTCTTTTTTCCCATTGGATATTCTTTCCTGCTTTGTCAAAGATTAATGACCATATAGTTGTGGGTTCATTTCTGGGTTTTCTATTCTGTTCCATTAATCTATGTATCTATTTTTGTGCCACTAACATCGTGTTTTGATTAGTACAGTTTTGTAATATATCTTGAAGTCTAGAATTGTGATGTCTCCAGGTTTGGACTTCTTTTTCAAAATTTCTCTGGCTCACTGGGGTCTTTTTTTTTTTTTTTAAGATTTTATTTATTTATTTGACAGAGAGAGACACAGTGAGAGAGGGAACACAAGCAGGGGGAGGGGCAGAGGGAGAAGCAGGCTTCTCGCCGAGCAGGGAGCCCGATGCGGGGCTTGATCCCAGGACCCTGGGATCATGACCTGAGCCGAAGGCAGACGCTTAACAACTGAGCCACCCAGGTTCCCCCTCACTGGGGTCTTTTAAAGTTCCATACAAATTTTAGAATTTAGAATTGTTTGTTCTAGTTCTGTGAAAAATGCTGTTGGTGTTTTCATAGGAATTGGATTAAATGTGTAGACTGCTTTGGGTAGTATAGACATTTTAACAATATTTGTTCTTCAAATGTTTTTCCATTTCTTTGTGTTGTCTTCAATTTCTTTCATCAATGTTTATTAGTTTTCAGAGTACAGATCTTTTACCTCTTTGATTAAGATTATTCCTAGGATCCTATTATTTTTGGTGCCATTGTAAATGGGTTTTCTTAATTTGTCTTTCTGCTGCTTCATTATTGGTATATGGAAATGCAATAGATTTCTATACGTTGATTTTGTGTCCTGGGACTTTACTGAATTCATTCATCAGTTCTAGCAGGTTTTTGGTGGAGTCCTTCGAGTTTTCTATATATAGTATCATGGCATCTGCAAATAGTGAAGGTTTTATTTCTTCCTTACCAATTTAGATGTCTTTTATTTCTTTTTGTAGTCTAATTGTTGTGACAGGGGCTTCCAGTACTATGTTGAATAAAAATGGTGAGAATGGACACCCTTGTCTTGTTCCTGACCTTAGGGGAAAACTCTCAGGTTTTTCCCGTACAGGATAATGTTAGCTGTGGGTTTTTCATATATGGCCTTTATGATGTTGAAGTATTTTCCTCTAAACCTACTTTGTTGGTTTTTTTTTTTTTTTATCATGAATAGATGTTTTACTTTATCAAATGCTTTTTCTGTATCTACTGAAGTGATCATATGGTTCTTATCATTTCTCTTATTGATGTGATGTATCACATTGATTGATTTGTGAGTATTGAACCACGCTTGTAATCCAGGAATAAATCCCACTTGGTTGTGGTGAATGATTTTTTTTTTTTAATGTATTGTTGAATTCTGTATACTAGATTTTATATGCTAGTATTTTGTTGAGGATTTTTGCATCTATGTTTATCAGGGATATTGGCCTGTAACTTGACATGTTTTCAAGCTTCACGCATATTGTAGCATTTATCAGTACTTCTCTGCTTCTAATGCCTGAATAATATTCCATCATATAAAAGCAGTATATTTTGTTTCATCATTCATCTGTTGATGGACATTTAAATTGTTTCTACTTTTTGCCTATTATAAATAATGCTGCTATCAATGTTCATGTGCAAGATTTTAGGTGGACATATGTTTTCATGTCTCTTGGGTATATAAGTAAAAGTGGAATTACTGGGTCAAATAGTAACTCTATGTTTACTATTTTGAAGAAATGACAAACAATTTTTTGAAGTGGCTGCAGCATTTTATATTCCCAAAGTGAAATTTATGGATTATATATCCACAGATTGTTTCAAAAATTAGATTGTAATTTATCATACATTTACTGGATACTCTGTACTTTGTACTTTGTTGTCCAGATTTCATGATATTCCAACATTATAATTCCCCTTTTTATAGGAAAGCTGATCCTGCTGGATAGCAGAAATTCCAGTGCCCCCAAGAATGTGGAGAATACCAATGATTGTGACTTAAAGAGTTTTTAAGAAGTGTTATATGATAGTTTAGTTGATGTAGGGAGAGAGGAACTGACCTCTGACTTTTTTAAAGTTTATAGTATATCAATATGCAACAGAGAAATAAATCATACCACAAAGGGATCATTCCAGCAGCATTTCATCAAAACAAATGCTTTTGTACAATCTTTCTAGAATTAGCCTAGCATTCCAACCCTTGCCTATTGGTCACAGGTGGAGGTAAGATTGTTTAAGGAACAAAAGATTAGTCCAAGAAGAGTGCAAAGAGTATTAGTACCAGGGATAAACACATGACTATTTGACTCCAGGAGTAGGGGGAGGGTTTCACAAGATTTTCCTGCTGAAATAGCATGAACATGAGCACAAGATGAGAAGAAGTTACATATTGGGAAGTTTGTCAGTGGCTGAACTATCTTAAGATACATTGTTTATGGATTCAGGTATGTCCTTAAGGGAATTATTATCCTCTTAGGACTTTTCCTTTCTCTCCTGGCTTACAATATGGAAAGACAAAAGCCTCAATTTTAAACCTTAAAATAGTTAAATAAGAGCCCTTTCAAGGAAATTATCACACCCAAAATTACACACATTTTTTTTTACTAGGCGAAAAACTTTATTAATCTTGTTTCAAACTTTATTCCCAGGCTTCTTCAGCTTAATTAGCTGCAAAGAATGAATTGTGCATAAGTAAAAAACTGAAAAGACCAGCAGTGTCCAAGGGGCTTGGGCTTAAAAAATATTAGAGATCTAGATTTTATCAGATCTATGAACAAGTTTTTAAAAAGCACTCATAAAATAGCAGCTCCCAGTAACTTTTTCAAGTTTTATTTTGTTCCATAGTTGACTCAGTTCAGTTTACTTCATTCTTGGAAGCTTCATCAAAATTCTCCACAAGATCTAGAACTTCATCATCATCTTCCTCTCTGGTAGCAAGTGGTGCTTTTCCATCTGCAAATTATTTGGGCAGAGCTTCAGCCAGTCTTCTTAAACTAGTCGGACTGTCTGTAGCAAGTTGGCTTAAGATACTGGGTAGCATTTCTGTCAGCTGCTTTGTCTCAGCATGGCCTGTAACAGTGAAAGTTTTCACTGCCAGGGATGCCTGAACTGTAGAGTTGTTAAAGTCGGTCACTGTTCCTTGGTTTGTGAACATATTCACTTCAACACCAGAGATACTGTTTACCCCTAACTTCTTTAAGAAGGACTGAAGTTTTGTGTTTTTTTAAAAATCATCTGCTGTAGTCATTCTATGAACCACCTTCTTTTGGCAAGAAGTTCCTTTCCCACCAATGCACATTTGTGCTTGCAATTTGGCAAGTTTTTCCTGGTTCATGATAGTTTCTTTCATCTTGTTGGAGTGGAAATGGGACCATGTGGGCACTAGGATAGGTACTCAGGGGGTCTAGGAGGACAAGTTGAGATGAGGTGCACACACACGGGGACACAAGATGGCAGCTAGAGGGCACACACACACATTTATAAATATGTGTTATACACACATACATATAAGCATATATATTATGTTAATGATAAAAGGATAATGCTTAACCATAGGTAATTATTTATCAAAATACTCTGACTATATTTCTGCTTAAATTTTAATAATAAATAAGCAGTAAATATATATGTAAGAAAAATGAAAAACAAAAACAAAACCAAAAAAAACACCTGAGTACATACAATGAAAATCAGTCACTCTCCGGGAATAAAAAAAATAAAGTTGGAAAAACTTTCTAGAAATCTCAACTAAGGCCACTGACTCTTAGTGTAGAAACTCAATATAGAAACTTAATGTAGGTACTCACTGTAGGAAATATTTATTTCACTCATGTGTGAGAGTTTTGGTTTCTGACTTACTGAGGGAAGTTGATTGGACATGGATTCTCAAAGAGTATTTTTTCCTTTAGCAAAATCAGATTTAATTAATCAGGTAATATAAGACTTCACCAGAGCTGCTTTTATCTGTAAGATGATTTCATGGTCTCTGGGTAATCACAATGTTTCTGGCATTTCCAAATCTCTTAGTACTTGTCTAATGCAAAGTACAAAGTTCATTTTAAATTTTCCTGGGTATTATAATTTTCACATTTATCAGTTGTTTACATATTAGTGTGAATGAAAGTGTGAGAGTTGGTGCTGATGAAAGGAGGGAGTTCCCTGGGGAAAGCCTAATGGACAGAGACTGTGTATAACTAGGAGAAAAGAGGAGATTTGGGGGCCCAAATACTTAACTGCCTGTTTCACATTTTACCTCTTTTTTGAACCCAGAACATTTTCTAAGGAAAGGTATTTTTAAATTTTATTGAAGATGCTTGACTTCTCTTTCTTGCCAACAAAATGAAAGTCATTTCACAAGGATTATTCTCCATGTGCAAATTGAGTCCATGTCTACTTTACCTGATGCATTCCCAGACCAGGTTTCTTTTTTGATTTGAGTCAAATTGTCAAGCCTCTCTAGTTGGGTCATGAATAGTTACAAGTTCCTCCTCTAGGTGATCATTATAAGATCCAAATATGTATCTTAAATGGCTTGCAGAAATTTGCAAAGAAACCTTTAGAACCCCCTAGGATGTATTTACATCTAAATCATTTTTAACCATGAGACAAAAGTTCTTTTCTCCAGATGCTCAAGGTTTACATTTTATGGGGCAGCAGTTTCTCTGAAAAATATATACCTTATTGTAAAAATAGAGCACAAATTGCTCTTCTCTTCAGACTTTCTGACTTTAGACTATTTTATACTGCTGGGACATAATCAATGGAGGAACATCAGTGCATTGTCCTGGTTTCATAAAGAACTTTCATAAAGTCCTGCTTTCATAAAGGACTAAGTAAGGAACAAAGCATTTGTTTTCCTTGTGTAGGCTCTGCAGTTAACATGCATGATTTAATGAATGTGTTTTTGCTTTCCCAAGACAGATACCAAGTAGTACTACATATTTCAGTGGTATTTTCTTAGAAGTTCAAAAGTTTTGAGTGTAGACCTTTTATCTTCGAAGGGGATGTAAGAGGGGTGACACTTGAGGAATCAAGAGAATCGGGAAAAATATCCTGTTATAAAGTTTTATTGTTTTGTAACTTTTTTTTTCTGACTGTATTTGCCATGGAGTTTTTCTTATAAATGTAATTCCTTCATAATCTGTTTAAAAAACCACAAATACATCACTCAGAAGGATATTTAGGGAACCATGAAGAAGGGGAAAAAAAACTCATTGGTTTAATGGAATGCTGTCAAGTCAAATCAGCATCATGAATGACAGTGGGGCAGAACTGATACTTTTGCACTGACATGTTAGAAGAAAAGCCCATGCATTATTTAGAAAACTCAGAAATCTGTCAGCTGTATGATTGCCAAGTTAGCAGAAGCAGGAGGATGCTGCTCAAGTTGAAAAGAAATGCATAGGCACAGATCCATATTGTAACCTTTCATGTTCTACACTCACCATGAATAGTCAGCTATTATGCAGTCAGCATTTTTTAGTTTTTCTCTGTTAAATTTTCAAGGTCTTCAAAAGGCAAAAGAGGTAGGTCTTTTATTCTAAAAAAGCAAAATGTATAGGCTGTTATTTTAGTGTTAAAGATGATAAGACCAAAGAAAGACTGTTTTTCATTTTTGTAAGTGCTGTGCAGATTTCCCAGGAGTGTTTTGGGGTTGTTAAGGTATGTATTATTTTCACACATTTATCGCATGAACAAAGTATTTTCTTAATTATTTTCTTTTCAACAGGAGAAAACACTTTGTTTTAGTGCTTTAACCACACTAGCACATCATTTATAAACATGGAAAGTTTTATTCTCTACTAATATAAATATGATATATACACATCAACATTTTCATTATTTTTAAATACATATTGCCAAAATATAATTATTGACCTCATCATGACCTTATGTTACTCCTGTGAGGCAAGTAAAAAGCCAATACTCTTCCTGTTATCATAGAAAAGAAAAGCACAAACAAATCCAGTGCCTTCCTTAAAGTTACGCACTTTCATAATAGGAGAAAGTTAGTGGTAATAGAAACATGACTTTTATGCTTTCAGTCTAGTGATTCTAGTGTTTTCTATGCTATGGTTATACCATGACTTTTCACTGTAAGTCACTGTGCATTTATAAGTTTAATTGTCTCTACATCAGAACATTTAATAAAAATCTTCTATTCCATATTAGCTTAATAAAATCTTCTATTTTAATAAAATAGTTTCTATTTCATGTTAGCTGCTAATTTATAGTCAACGAAGAAAAAAAAAACACATAACTAGCTAACCAGGAATAATGGCATAAAATTGGAAAATAAGGTTTTTGGTGTCACTATATTTTGGAAATATCTCAAGACAAGTTGTAAAAGTTGAATTCCTAATGATGGTGGTCTAGTTTAAAATTGCACCTTACTTTGGTATAAAATTATAAACTTTTTGATATTACTATTGGAAATAATGCATAGGAGTAACTTTTTAAAGATTTCATTTATTTATTTATTTGGGGGGGCAAAGAGAGAGGGAGAGAGAGAGAGTCTCAAGCAGATTCTGCACTGAATGTGGAGCCCAACATGGGGCTTGATCTCATGACCCTGAGACTATGACCTGAGCTGAAACCAAGAGTTGGGTGTTTAACTGACTGAGCCACCCAGGTGCCCCTAGGAGTAATTTATAGAACACACGTTATCCCCTGATCTCTGGGTTTTTAGCCTTTCTATGGGGAGACATGTGCATACTTCAGCATATTGATGGTTAAACTTTCTTTTTGTAAGCTCTTGTGGGTTTTGTGTTCCATAAAGGACCCCTTTGGTAGGAGTATCGATTTACACTTTTTTTATTTTCAGAAAACTCATAATGATCACAATTATCTGGAAGTTCTACTGACTAAATCACAGTAAGTGAAACACTCAGGGAGCTCAGCTGATATTTTCAGTCTACCTGTGGAATGGTCTGAGGTCTAATCACCACTTGTACCTAGCTCTTGTGTTTCTTAGTGATGTTTCCAAGTCTATCCTTTCCTTTTTCTCTTCACCATCCTCTTTTTACTACATTTCTGAGCTGTGTCTACTTTTGGAATTAACTGCTGGATATATTAATAACATTTCATATACTGCAATAATGTTTCTGGAAGTGTGTGAGACAGAGAAAGAGAGAGGAAAGAGAAAAAGAAGAGAGACATGTCTCTCCTAGGCAAAATCTTTCTGACTATTTCTGATTATTTTCCATTTTGAATTTATCAATACCTGTTACCGTTATTTATAAAAATGCATTTGGTACATACTTCACTTTATAAAGTATTTGTGTGGATTGTAGATACATTTACAATCTACATAAATTGTAGATTACATTTGATCAGGCTGAATCCCTGCCTTCAAGCAAGAAACAAGAACTGTCAAGATGGTTTGGAAATGAGGAAAAATAAGAGGATGCATTTGAAACTAAGTTGCAAGTTTGCAGAGGAAGCCAAATGATTATTGGATGTTGGGAGATCTGGGTTCTAGAACCATGTCTGCCAAGAAACAATTCTCTTCTTATAGCTGACCCTCAGTTTTTTGTGGGGTTTTTTTTTTGTGTTTTTTTTTTTTTTTTTGATATATAAAAATAAGAAGTGGAAATAGATGACATTTAAGGTCAATAACAGCTATGGTAATTCTACCTTTGGGTATAGGATAACTGGTTATTCTGGCACTCTAATTTCAGAAGGGAGCAAGAGGAGTGTTCTATACATATGTAAGGGTGGCCATTTAGTTCAGAGACTGCCTATAAATAAATCTTAGAAAACTAATAATCCAGATATGGTTTGATTGTCAGCTCTCTGTTTCTTTTCTAGAATTCTAGTATAACTAGAATACATCTTCTTAATACACATTAGATAATGCTGAATTGCTATGTAATGCATCTCAACAACACATGGCAAAAAAAAAAAAAAAAAAGCCCTTGTCCAAAACCTCCTATCCCCACAATAAAAGGGTAAAATCATTAATATATGATGGAAGAAGAATTGGGCTTATCATTGTTCTTGAAAGAGTTAAAACTGAAATGAGAAACCTTCCCTCTCCTTTACTTATAGAACCAGATCAATTATATTTATCTTCCTTCAGTTTAGAAAAGCTCTGATCTCCATGAACTATATGGCTTAACATACTATGAATAAGAAAACATTAAAGGTCTCATTGGACTATCTAAACAGACTTTCCATTAAAAAAAGCTGTAACTAAATAAAATGCTATCGATTGTGTACTTCAGTCATTCAGCAATACTTCAGGGTATAGTCCTCCCTGGAAGCATTGATGTTAATGGGCATGGCATACATTCATTGAAAGGAAATATATACCTCTTAGTTTGTATTTCAGCCATTTAGGCATATTGTATGATCTACTTTACTTGATTTATCTAGTCTATCACCTTTCTTGCATTCTAAAAACTGGCACTGCATTTTAATAGCAGAAAAAAAATCTTTGTCTCATTGAACCAGAATTACCTACTTGCAAGTAATCCATTTTCATATGTAAGCTTTGTTGTACCAAATTTACTTTGAAGAATGTAGAACATGTCTTTGTAGAGTACAAGGACATACCTCCAGGCACCTGCCAAGTAATAGGGAAGGAACCTTTCAGTTTCTTGTTATTTTTACTATAGGAACTAAATGCAGTGGAACAAAATCTAATGACAAAATGCAAGTAGCACAGTTAAACTGTTTAGAATGAAGCATTTTTACATGTCTATCACCTTGTTGATCTTCCACAAATTTAGAGTACAGAGGTCTAAATCTTCAAAGCTTGAAAAACAGAGGTGGAACATAAACTAATCTTCATTTTTTCTCTATCATCTTACAGCAGCACTAATGGAAATGTATTTTGTTTAATGACTCTGAAATCCTGTTTGTAATTAGATGTGGGAATTGGTCTTACTTTGTAACAGATGATACTGGAATAATAATATGAGAGATGCTACACTGAGACCGCTATCTTCCTAAATCTATATCATTTTTCATTTTATTGACAGGAGATGTGTGCAAGAACAAAGAAATTGATTTTAAAAAGGAAGAAAATAAGTTCTAATAAAAACTTCCAATCCAAGTATTTTAGTGTTACTTTTAATATACTGACTGTAGTGGGAGTAGGAAAAGGCATGCACCTTGTGTTTAATTTTAGGAAACAAGGGTTTTAGATTTGTTGCTTTGTTCCTGATAATAATCTTTGAATGTTATTGCAAAGACTAAATAGAGAAGTTTAATTAAGTGCCAGAGACCATATTACTGAAGCATGTGTTTTACATTAGTATGATCACACAATACTACCTTCACATACATTAATACCTTCTTTTAAAGAAAAATTTTATCTTCAAACAAAGAATGTAAAGACTGGACAGACTTGAGTGCAACAGCTATTCTGTACATCATGTTCTTCATTGTCAGTAAATGTTACTGTCACAAATAATTCTGGTCACTAAAGATTTAGTAATGTTTGTAGGTCTTAGATCTTTTTCCATTTAATGCTAATGGACTCCAGGAGCCACAAAAAGCCTCAGAAAGAAACGTATTATAGATAGGTTTCATCTTCCCTTCAAAACATATGTATTATTGATATTTATGGTAATAAGAATGCTTGGACACTTTCTTGGAGATTTTGATTAGTACATACTTAATAGTATATGATGATCAATTTAGTTGTTACTACATTCCTTTGCTTTCTAATTCATGTGTTAGACTCTTCTTAGTAGATCCAAGACTTGGCAAAAGAGAAAAAAATATTGTGAAGCACTTCCTTGGAAGTTCAAATTTGTTTAGCAATTTAGCTCACAAAGCAGTTTCACACTTACTTATTTCCTTTGATTATCATAAAAATTCCGTAAAGTAAGTAGAACAGGTATTATTATCTTGTTGGTAGTTGAAGAAACCAAAGCCCAAAGAGGCTCAGCAATTTGGCTAAGTTCAAATAGATAGTATATAGTCAAATACATTACTTTCAACTCCAAAGCCAACATTCTTCCATGGCAAAATAACTCATGGTGAAGAAATTAAAGCGATAACACATATGGTTTCATCAATATACAGGTTGATAGATTTTGGTGACTTCATAATGGGTAAGAATACAATGTAATTAGAAAGGAAATTTCCCCAAACAGTGAGTTCATGACTCTGCTCACATTGCAAAACAATGGAGTAGATTTCAATTTGATGATGGTGAACATAATCTTTATTTGCTATGATAACTAGCATTTTTTCATGAAATTTTAGACCATCACTGGGTTCCCTACTCTTTTCATGCAAAAGAAATCAAAGACCATATCAGTGAAAAAGCAAAAATCATAAAATCCTTGTTTCTTAAGATTAAAAACAAGGGATGTGCAGTTTACTTCCCTTCTTGCAATATATTGCAAACACCAACATGTATATATTGGAGTTTATCATTAGATTTTCTTTTTTTTTTTTTTAAGATTTTAATTTTTATTTATTTATTTGACAGAGAGAGACATAGCGAGAGCAGGAACACAAGCAGGGGGAGTGAGAGAGGGAGAAGCAGGCTCCCTGCGGAGCAGGGAGCCCGATGTGGGGCTCGATCCCAGGACCCTGGGATCGTGACCTGAGCCGAAGGCAGACGCTTAACGACTGAACCACCCAGGCGCCCAGTTTTCTTTTTTTACTTCTTAAAAACAATGCTTTGTTATTGGCATGCATAATATGTTAGCTATAAGGGCTAATGAAATAACCCGTTTGAGTTCAAATGTACAAATTAACTCTAGGGATTCTAGCTGCTTCATTATGAAATACTAGAAAGCTCCTTATACTTATGCAGCAATGTGATAATTGTTCAGTTTTCCTGTTTATATTCATTAGCCTAGAGCAGTTTCATACATAAAGTTGGTATGATAAATATGTAAAGGATAGATCAATTGTATCAACTTTGGTAGATGTTTCTGGAACATAGTTGGTAGCCAAATAAATATTTACTGGATGCTGATTATGTAGTATGCCATTTCATTATATATATAATATCGAAAGTCCTATGGATTAATATACTGTAGGACATACTGTAATTCCTCTGTCTTCATTATTGACAAAAATTATTTTGCCAATTAGAAACAAAGAGCCACATTCCCCTGCAACGTTCAAAATAAATACATAAATGGAAATTTTATAACTAACATTGTTTTGTCTTCTAAACAGCCTACAGGAAAGTATGCTTAAAGATAAAATAGCTAAAATGAACAATTCTGTAATAAGTTTTGATTTAGAAGCTGTTGTGATTTACTACTGCAAGAAAAGTCAATCAGTCTATTACAGTAGTTTCTTAACAATGGATTATTTTGGATAACTTCCAATTTGAAAGACAGGCTTTGTCTTAGGATGGGAGCATTAGTACAGGGAAATTCAGGTATTAGGCATAGCAGGTAATATAAAAAAGTGATCATAGAGGATTTGGAGAAATTTTAAAAAACTGAAAGTACTAGATTATAAGATCTAAACTTTTTATTTTTCATGTTTATATTTAAATTCATAGTTAACAGATAGTGTGATATCAGTTTAAGGAGTAGAATTTAGTGATTCTTTACTTACATAAAATACCCAGTGCTCATCACAACTACCCTCCTTAATACTGATCACACATGTAGCCCACCCCCCTCCCGCCCACCCCCCCACCAGCAACCCTCAGTTTGTTTTTTACACTCAAGAGTCTCTTTTATGGTTTGCCTCCCTCTCTTTTTTTCCCTTCCCCTTACGTTCATCTGTTTGTTTCTTAAATTCCACATATGAGTGAAATCATATGATATTTGTCTTTCTCTGACTGACTTATTTCGCTTAGCATAATACACTCTAGCTCATCCATGTCACTACAAATGGCAAGATTTCATTCTTTTTGATGGCTGAGCAGTATTCCATTGTATGTGTATACCACTTCTTCTTTATCCATTCATTTATCAATGAATGGGCACTTGGGCTCTTTTCATAATCTGGCTATTGTTGATAATGCTATTAACATATTAACATCAGGGTGCATGTGCCCCTTCAAATCAGTATTTTTGTATCTTTTGGGTAAATACCTACTAGTACAATTGCTGGGTCATAGGGTAATTCTATTTTTAACTTTTTGAGGAATCTCCATACCGTTTTCCAGAGTGGCTGCACCAGTTTGCATTCCCACCAACAATACAAGAGGGTTCCCTTTTCTCCACATCCTCACCAGCACCTGTTGTTTCTTGTGTTGTTGATTTTAGCTATTCTAACAGGTGTGAGGTAATATATCATTGTAGTTTTGACTTCTGTTTCATTGATAATGAGTGATGTTCATAAACTTTTCATGTGTCAGTTGGCCATCTGGATGTCTTCTTTGAAAATATGTATTCATGGCTTCTGCCCATTTTTTTATTGGATTATTTGCTGTATGGGTGTTGAATTTTATAAGTACTTCATATATTTTGGATACTAACCCTTTATAAAATATGTCATTTGCAATTACTTTCTCTAATGCCTTAGGTTACTTTTAGTTTTCTTTATTGTTTCCTTTTCTGTGCAAAAGCTATTTATTTTGATGAACTCCCAATAGTTCATTTTTGCTTTTGTTTCCCTTACCATCTGCAATGTGTCTAGTAAGACATCGCCACAGTCCATGTCAAACAGGTTGCTGCCTCAAGGATTTTGATAGATTCCTTCTCATGTTTAGCTTTCATCCATATTGAATTTATTGTTGTGTTTTGTGTAAGAAAGTGGTTCAGTTTCATTCTTCTGCATGTGGCTGCCCAGTTTTCCAAACACCATTTGTTAAAGAGACTGTCTTTTTTCCATCGGATATTCTTTCTTGGTTTGTCAAAGATTAGTTTACCATATAGCTCTTGGTCAATTTCTGGATTTTCTATTCTTTCCATTGATCTGTGTGTCTTTTTTGTGCCAGTACTATAGTGTTGATGACTACAACTTTGTAATATAACTTGTGCTGCCTCCAGCTTTGTTTCTCTTTTTCAAGATGGCTTTGGCTGTTTGGGGTCTTTTGTGGTTCCATACAAATTTTAGGATTATTTGTTATAGCTCTGTGAAAAATGCTGGTAGTATTCTGATAGGGATTACATTAAATGTGTACATTGCTTTGGGTATTATAGACATTATAACAATATTCTTCCACTCCATGAGCATGGGATGTTTTTCCATTTCTTTGTGTCATTTCCAATTTCTTTCATAAGTGTTCTATAGTTTTTAGAGTACAGATCTTTTACCTCTTTGGTTAGGTTTATTCCCAAGTATCTTATGTATTTTGGTGCAATTGTACATGGGATGGATTCCTTGAACTCTCTTTCTGCTGCTTCATTATAGGTGTATAGAAGTGCAATAGATTTTTGTACACTGATTTTGTATCCTGTGACTTTGCTGAATTCATGTATCAGTTATAGCAATTTCTTGGTACAGTACCATGTTGTCTGAAAATAATTAAGTTTGAGGGGCTCATGGGTGGCTCAGTCAGTTAAGTGACCAACTCTTGGTTTCAGCTTAGGCCATGATCTCAGGATAGTGAGATTGAACCTTGCATCAGGCTCTGCACTCAGTAGGGAACCCAAGCACTACTTGGGTTTCTCTCTTCCTCTCCCTCATCCTCTCCTGCTTGTGCTCTCTCTCTCTAAAATAAATAAATAAGGAAGGAAGGAAAAGAAAGAAAGGAAGAAGGAAATTATAAAGAAAGAAAGGAAGGAAGAAGAAGAAAGACTAAAGAAGAAAGAAGAAAGACAAAGAAAGAAAGAAAGAAAGAAAGAAAGAAAGAAAGAAAGAAAGAAGAAAGAAAGAAAATTAAAAGAAAGCAGAAAGAAAGAAACTTTGACTTCTTCCTTGCTGATTTGGATGCCTTTTACTTCTTTTTGTTGTCTGATTGCTGAGGCTAGGACTTCCAGTACTTTATTAAATAACACTGGTGAGAGTGGACATGACTGTCTTGTTCCTGACCATAGAGGAGAAGCTCTCAGTATTTCCCCATTAAGGATATTAGCTGTGGGTCTTTTGTATAGGGCCTTTATGGTGTTGCATATGTTCCCTCTATCCCTACTTGTTTGGGGGCTTTCATCAAGAATGGATGTTGTATGTTTTCAAATGCTTCTTCTGCATCTATTGAGAAGATCATATGGTTTTTATCCTATCTTTTATTAATGTGGTATATCATATTGATTGATTTGCAAATATTGAACCACCCTTGCAGCCCAAGATTAATCCCACTTGATCATGGTGAATGATTCTTTTAATGTACTGTTGGATTCGATTTGCTAGTATTTTGTTGAGAAATTTGCATTCATGTTCATCCAGGATATTGGCCTCTACTTCTCCTTTTTAGTGGGGTCATTCCTGGTTTTGGAATCACAGTAATGCTGGCCATGTAGAATGAGTTTGGAAATTTTCCTTCCATTTCTATTTTTGGAATTGTTTGAGAATAATATGTATAAACTCTTCTTTAAATGTTTGGTAGAATTCCCCTGGGAAGCCATCTGTTCCTGGATTTTGTTGGGAGATTTGTGATTACTGATTCAATTTCTTTGCTGGTTATGGGTCTGTTCAATTTTTCTATTTGTTCCTGTTTCAGCTTTGGTAGCTTGTATATTTATAAGAATTTGTCCATTTCTTCCAGATTGCCCAATTTGATGGCATATACTTTTTCATAATATTTTCTTATAGTTGTTTGTATTTCTGTGGTGTTGGTTGTGGTGTCTCCTCTCTCATTTGTGATTTTATTTGTGTCCTTTCTCTCTTCTTTTTGACAAGTCTGGCTATGGGTTAATCAATTTTATTAATTCTTTCAAAGTGCCAGCTCCTAGTTTCATTGATCTGTTCTACTGTTTTTTTTTTTCTATATCATTTATTTCTGCTCTAATCTTTATTATTTCCCTCCTTCTTCTGGCTTTAGGCTTCATTTGTTGTTCTTTTTCTAACTCCTTTAAGTGTAAGGCTGTATTTTTGAGACTTTTCTTGCTTCTTGAGGTAGGCCTGTATTGCATTTATCCTTCCTCTTAGGGCCACTTTTGCTGTATCCCAAAGGCTTTGTACCATCATATTTTCATTTTAATTTGTTTCTATGTTTTTTTTTTAATTTATTATTTAATTCCTAGTCAACCCATTCATTCTTTAGTAGGATGTTCCCTACCTTCCATGTATTTGTGTTATTTCCAATTTTTTTTCTTGTGGCTGACTTCATATTCATAGCATTGTGTTTAGAAATATGCATGGTATGATCTTAATCCTTTTGTATATGTTGAGACCTGATTTGTGACCCAGTATGTGATTTATTCTGGATAATGTCCCATGTGCACTCTAAAAGAATGTGTATTCTGCTGCTTTAGGATAGGATTCTTAATATAGCTGTTAAGTCTATCTGGTCAAGCATGTGATTCCAAGTCTTTGTTTCCTTGTTGATTTTCTCTTTAGATGATCTGTCCATTGAAGTAAGTGGGGTGTTAAAGTCCCCTATTATTATTGTATTATCAATGAGTTTCTTTATGTTTGTTATTAATTGTTTTATATATTTGGGTGCTCCAAGTTGGGGACATAAACACTTACAATTGTTAGATCTTGTTGGATAGACCCCTTTGTTTTGATATAGTGCCCTTCTCCATCTCCTGTTAGTCTTTAGTTTAAAATCTAGTTTGTCTGATATAAGTATTGGTACTTTATGTTTCTTTTGAGGTCCATTTGCATGATAAATTGTTCTCCATTCCCTTGCTTTCATTCTGTAGATATCTTTGGGTCTAATATGAATCTCTTGTAGCATATAGATTATTCTTGTTTGTTTTTTTTTTCCATTCTGATACCCTATGTCTTTTTTTTTTTCTTGCTTAAAATAGCTAAAGTTGCTTCCATTATTGCAATTAACTGACTCATATGTCAGTCGAAAATTAATAAGGGAAAAATATGGTTGCTAGTATTTTTTATACTTTTTTAAATTATTATGTTCAATACCTTATGTCTTTTGATTGGAGCATTTAGTCCATTTACTCTCAGAGTGATTACTGATAGATATGAATTTATTGCCACTGTATTACCTGTAAAGTTGGTGTTTCTGGAGATTTTCTCTGTCTTTGTTGCTTTTGGTCTTTCCTTACCACTCAAAGAGCTACCTTTAATATTTCTTGCAGGGCTAGTTTAGTAGTCACAAACTCCTTTAGATTTTGTTTGTCTAGGAAACTCTTTATCTGTCAGGAATGGACAGCAATCCCTGTACTGATGGATGAAAGATTACTCCAAACTTTGCTGTGAAAGAGAGGAGAAGGCAAGAGGGTCAATGCTCAGACCCTTTGCTTTTTTTTGTTCCCGCTTTTATTGGTCCTTCAGGATAATCACAAATCCTTATCACTGTTTCTCAAACATGTGATGTATGACAATGGGTCTTGCTGGAACTGGGAGGATCTGTTTACAGGAAAGATATGATATGCTAATCTGCATATCCTATGAATTCTGCTAAACATAGCCTAAGGGACAATGCATACATCTCTTAGATCATAGGGTGGCTATTTGAGCTAAGAAAGCTTCGGGAAAGACAACTCCCCACAGCATTCCAAAGATAAAGTGGTCATGCAAGCCTCGGCCTCGGCATTCCAAAGGCCTACGCCTTTTCCCAAAACCTTCCCTCGCCCTCAGCGGCCTCCATGCTGCATTTTAGCAACCCAGGTATTATGGTTGATTTCATGCTCTACATTAACCCCAACATTTATCTCTTCTTCTATTATGAATGGCAACCTTTTTGGATATAATATTCTTGTCTGCGTATTTTCCCATTCAGCGTGTTGAATATATCATGCCACTTTCTTCTTGCCTGCCAAGTTTCTGTGGATAGATCTCCTGGTAACTTAATTGCATTCCCTTATAATTTAGGGATTTCTTTTCTTTTGCTGCTTTTAGGGGTTTTTCCTTATCTCTGTATTTTGCAAATTTTACTACGATATTCTTGGTGTTGTCCTGCTTTTCTAGATTTTGATGGGAATTCTGATGGGAGTTTTGATGGGAGTTCTCTCTGTCTCCTGGATTTGGATGTCTGTTTCCTTCCCCAGATTAGGAAAATCTTTTGCTATAATTTGCTCAACTAAGCCTTCTACTTCTTTTTCCCTCTCTTCTACTTCTGGGATTCCTGTGGTCTAAATGTTTTTAAGCTTCCTAGAATCCCTGAGTTCCCTAAGTCTACATTCGTGATCCAATACTTTGCTTTCCCTCTTTTTTTCATTTTCATTATTTTCTATAATTTTATCTTCTATATCAGTTATTCATTTCTCTGCTTCTTCCATCCTTGTGGTCATTACATCCAGTCAGTTTCACATTTCAGTTATAGCACTTTTTATTTCATCCTGACTAATTTTTAGGTCTTTTATTTATATAGTATGGGGCTCCCTGGTGTCTTCTATGCTTTTCTCAAGTCCAGCTAGTAACCTTAAGATTGCTGCTTTAAATTCTGGGTCAGGAATATTACTTATATCTGTTTTGATTAGATCCCTGGCCGTGAACTTTTCCTGGTCCTTCTTTTAGTATGATTCTTCCATCTTGGCATTTTGTCTAGGTTTCTGTCTTCTTTTGTGTGTTAGGAAAGCCTGTCATGTTTTGTGCTCCTGAGAGTAATGGCTTTATTAAGAAGAGGTCATATACTGTCCAGGGCCCAGTGCTTCAAGAAGTGTCTCTGATGTATGCTGTGTGCACTCTGCTGCTGTGTTTTGACTTCCCTTTCTCTCAGGTCAGTTCTCTATATGGTTCCTCCTTACTTGCCATGGAGAGTGTTTGGACCTTGTCTAGAGTGTGGTAAGTTTTAAATAGGTGTGTTCTGGTCCGCTTGTTAAAAGAGGCCTGATTCTATTTCCATTAGAACTGAAGCTTTGCAGTGCTCTATGGTCAGTTTACTTTATATGCACAGGGTGTTTGTGCTGTTCTTCTGGGGGAGGGGCCTGATGCTCTGGTTCTCAGGCACACTTGCCCTAGTAAAGAAGCACCTGCAGTGCACAGGTGGGGCATAGCTTGGTGTAAATGGCTCAGACCTCCACTGTTGGCTCTGTTCTGCTCACTGAAGTCAGTCCATGCTGATGGGTGGGGGAGAAAAATGGCACCAGCCCTCTCCCTTGCCTTCTGCTTCTGTCCACTGTCCAGAAAGCCCTCACAGAAGATCAAATCACCTTTCTTCATGTGTCCCAGGTGTCCCTCAGATCCCTGCCTTAACCCTTTTTATGTCTGGACCATCTGCATACCTGGCATCACTGTGCACCTCTGCTGTATCTCATAAACACAGGCTGAGTTCTAAAACGCCAAGCTTTAAGGACCTGGTGCAGTGAGGATCCATGCTAGCCTTCTAGGGGAGGGACTTGCCACACAGGGGCTGGTGCCAGTTTGTCCCAGAAGGGCAGTTGCGCCAATATGCAGGAGTTGAGTTTAGAGTAAAGCACAGCAAAAGGCCTGAGTCCAGGTTAGCTGCCCTAGGCAGGTGTCTCTACCCCTAAGCTTAAAGGGTGTGGTAGCACAAAGGCGCCCACCAGCTCTTTTGTCCTCTGAGAGGCAATACCACCTTTCCCAGATGCACTCCAAGAAGGGGGAACTATCCTCTCAGGGGGTGTCTCTAATGGCACCATCTGCTCCTGGGACTCTGCTGTCCTCCACAGGAGCATCATTGCAGTGCCCATCAGGCTAACCACCAGCCATGGTACAGACTTCTAAACTGCAGTCTTTGTGGTCCATTGCTTGTAAAACTCATGATAATCAGCCCCTCTAGTTTTCCCAGTCAATGGTTTTGGGGAAGTGTTTTCCCTGTGCGATCCCCTGTGTACTGCTCTCTCTCTCCCTTTCTCTGTCTGTTTTTATCTCTTGTCTCTTTCTGTGACCAGGGCTTCCTCCCCTCTGCAGCACCTGAGATCCTTTTCTCCCCCAAATCATGTCTCCACACCTACTATCTTCCAAGATGTGGTCTCTTCTCTCCCTCTAGTTGTGCAGTTCATTCTGTCAGTCCTCAGATCAATTTATTGGATGTTCAGAGTGACTGAATATTTACCTAGCTGTGTTCAACAGATGAGGCAAAGGATAGGGTCCTCCTCCTACTCTGCCATCTTAACTCTCCCTTTTGAGTATATTTTGATATGTTGCTAATCGTTTTGATAACATGTGTCAGGATAAATGAAAGAGGGCAGTGGTGGGTGTTGGTTAGTAGATATAAATCTAAAAGTAATTGGAAAAACATAAACTAAATCGATGGGGGCCTAGATATTCCAAAGGCAAAAGTCAAGTAATGGTTGGAATGGAGTCATTGGAAATCTGTAAAAAGTCATGATAGCAAATAAAAAAGAGGCTCAAATAAAATAAAATCCAGAAATGCCAGATTAGAATGGTCAGTAAAATAAGCAATTAAAAAATATACAAGAATAAGCCTAAACATATCTACATTTTTCCACCTAATTGTGGAAATACTCAGGGAATCTCATCATGCTTAGTTGAATTAGTTATACAAACTATACTGAATTAGGAAATTCCTAAAGATAAGAATGCAATGTAAGTCAGAAAGAAAGCAACCTTAAAACTCTAATACCAAGGAAGTATAATTGTGACTGGATGTAATGACCACAAGGTCATTTATTTATTCTTAAATTCATAGTTTTGCCCACAGTTCAATCTCACTAACTTGTGTTAATGGGGAGATGCGACCATCTTTTTCTTTTTCTTTTTTTTTTTTAAGATTTTATTTATTTATTTGAGAGAGAGAGAATGAGAGACAGAGAGCAGGAGAGGGAGGAGGGTCAGAGGGAGAAGCAGACTCCCCGCTGAGCAGGGAGCCCGATGTGGGACTCGATCCCAGGACTCCAGGATCATGACCTGAGCCGAAAGCAGTCGCTTAACCAACTGAGCCACCCAGGCGCCCCATTTTTTCTTAATTTTTAAGTTAATTCGGCAAAATATGTGTGGGAGGAAAAGGGGTTAGCAAGATTTTCTGTATAATTGCAATAATATATTTATACAGATTATATGGAACTTTTTGTTTCAAAGCAGTTTTATATCTATCTCTCATGATTTCATGCTGTGAAAATCAAATGTGAAGGGTGATTATTTACTTATTTTAAGAATGGAGATTGTTTTTCTCTCAGAGGAGAGGTGCCTCCTTCATATCCCCTGTAAAATCTACCCTAGTTTCCAACTGGAGTTTGATCCCTATCCTGACCCTGTGCCCTAGTGTGGACACAACTCTATACCTATCTTTTTGACTGAAGAATAGAAACAGGTTTTAGCAGTTCAGCCACTAAGTGACAGTATGATCTTCATTCTTGTCTGTGTGAATATCAGTTTTGTCCATCTAAAAAATGGTCATTTAACATGATGTGATGAGCACAGGTTGTTATACGCAACTGATGAATTATTGAACACTGCATCTGAAACTAATGATGTACTATATGTTGGCTAATTGAATTTAAAGAAAAAAGAAAAAAACAAAAAAAGACAAAAAACAAAAAATAATTAAAGTGATCATTTAGTTGATGACACCTCGGTAATGCTGTAAACTCCTGAGTGTGCAATGGGGGAAGCCAACCTTGGAGAGCTGAGCATGTAGGGGAGAAAAGATAATTTAAGAAGTTTCAGCTGAAATATACTGCTACTATAAGTACAAATTAGAATTTGTTTTTCTTCTTATCTATGAAATGAAGGAGTAGGGTATGGACAATGTTATGATGACCAAACTAACCAGCACATTTTCATTCACCTCTTATTGTGGCTAAGTTCTCTTTTCTGTGGAGTCAGTGCTATCTAGCTAGCCATTTGGTGCAGACAGAATTACTGGTAACAGAAATAAATAGGAATAAGGTGTTTTCAAAAAATATATATATTAAAGATGTCAATAGTAACAGCCTCACAATCCAAATGCTTAGTAGATATTCACTTGCATTGAATGTTTAATTTTTAGTGACATAATTAAATTTTATTTAGTACAGTGACAAAAAACTATCTCATATATGCTATATGAGTATAAAATGGACTGGATAAAGCTAGAGATAAATATAATTATTTTCTAGCACTACAATCCTCAGTGATCCTAATTGTATATATGTGATAGCTTCTAATTCAATTAAGATCAGCTATATTCCACATTAGCATGTCTGTTAAAATCCATGCATTGTACGAGAAAAAAAAGCATTAACTTAGTAATATCAATTTAACTAGTTTTAGCTTATTTAACATTGACACCAAAAGTGTTATAGAGGAAGAATCTTTGGATAATTTTGTTCCTTACATAATTCCCCAGAACTGTAAAGACTTCTTGCAACCTTCTGCTCTTTCCTTTGCACTCTCAGTGACAGCCAAAATTCATCATAAGTTCATCTTTACATGTGCATTTAGAGGGCATCATTTATTACTGTTGTTTGAAAGTCAACTTTACAGACTCTCAAAAAAGAAATCACTTGTCCCTACCTAGCCACAGTCTCTCATTTGACAACTTGGAAAGTCACAATTCACTGTAAATGTCCAAGTGTTCTACCAGAAAAGAAGGTTGTAAAGGCTTCACCATTGATCTTATTCCATCTTGAACTGATTTTTACTGGTGTATATGTATGTTTGGTTTTTTTTTTAAGATTTATTTATTTATTTGAGTGAGAGAGAGTGTGTGTGAGTGGGGAGAGGGGCAGATGGAGAGTATTTTCAAGCAGACTCCCCCCTGAGCATGGAGCCAGTTGTGGGCCTCAGTCCTACAATCCATAAGATCATGACCCGAGCCAAAGCCCAGTATTTAACTAAGTGAGCCACCCAGGTGCCCCTGTATGGTTGTTTTCATCTTTTATAGCCGAATGGTCAAAAGAGCAGACTAGAATTATGTTCAGTATAACTCAAGACTACAATGATGGTCAATATAAATCAAGACTGCTCAGTCTTGATTTGAGCTTATTAAGGATAAATAACATCATTGTGGATAGAAATATTTTGGGTATCCAGTGTTTATCTTTTCTGGCTTAGAAATGACATTGCACAAATTACAAATCAGCTACTTTTCTGGATTTTGGTTTGTCTTATTTGAAAATACAAGATTTCTATCTCATAAAGAAATAACAGTTCCAAACTAGTTTTGTACACTCTGGGAATCTGGACACATCATTTACTCCTATCCCATCAGTATTGCCTTAAAAGAAGTCTCGCCCTACACACTCATGTAACACAACCTACTGTTAAATAATTTGCTTCTTAGAACCAAATGGAGTATCCAAAGGTTATTGTGTCCATTTTTCCCCTTATCATATTTTAAAAAATATTTCAACTATACAAAATACGTAATATATATGTAAATTATAAAGTATAATAATATAAATGTCAGTGAACCCACCATGCAACTCAAGAACTAAAACATTATCAAAAACTTGCATCTATTTTTGTGCCCATCCATTTTCCTATACTTCTGCCTCCCCACCAAAGGTAAATACTCCCCCAAATTTTGTGTTTAACTTGTCTTTTTACACTGCTTATTTGAAAAGAAATATTTATTTTTAGAAACAACTTATATAAAAATTATGTAATAACATATTTATAGAAAAACTGCCTATAAATCAACATTGTATATATTGTATCTTAGTCCCTGAATTCTATTATAAACCCAGGCCCATTAAAAACTTAAAATGTGCAGTAAATTCTTTTAAAAGACACATCTCAATTAAAAAAAAATTCTGATGAAAATATTAATCTGCTCTGATTTTCTTTAGAATTATATTACTGCATACATTAAATAGTATGATGAACTCATGTGCTAATACATTTAATATTTTCAGACCAGCTAAGCAGATTATTAATTTCTAAAACAGTCCTTAGAAATTATAGCACATTATTCTTTTGATATCGCAGTCATCACCTTACAGAATTTATAACCTAAAACTTCTTTCTGATGGCTTGTCATTGTCACACTCCATATGTTGGTTAATGGATTCATTTGAGGGGAATTGTGGATAAAATGGCAGTGATTTAGCTAAGGAATATTACAATGGAATATAATACAACCATAAAAAGAATGAGATCTTGCCATTTGTGGCAACATGGATGAACCTAGAGGTTCAAATGATGATTTGAACCTAAGCATAACCTATTATGCTAAGTGAAATAAGTCAGACTGAGAAAAACAAATACCATATGATTTCACTCATATGTAGAATCTAAAACAACAACAACAACAACAACAACAACAACAACAACAAATGAATAAACAAAAAGAATCAGACCTATAAAAATAACAAACTAATGGTTGTGGGAGGGATGGGCAAAATGTGTGAAGGAGAAAGAGAGATAGAGGCTTCTAGTAATGGAATAAATAAATCATGGGAATAAAAGGCACAGCATAAGGAAAAAAAGAACAACCTTTGCTAAAATTTTCTAAAGTCTTAAAAAGACATTGGTGCTTTGTAAACACACCATAATGTGTTTCTAATTGTTTATCAACTGAGGCTATTTAAACTGGAGCATCTTACTCTCCTACTGGGGAAATTAAAGGAATTCTGAACTCTTTTTTTAAGATTTTATTTATTTATTTGAGGGGGGGAGGAGCAGAGGGAGAAGAACAAGCAGACTCTGCCAAGTGTGGAGCGCAACACAGGGCCCAATCCCATGACCCTGAGATCACGACCTGAGCCAAAACCAAGAGTCAGATGCTAAACCAACTGAGCCACTCAGGAGCCTCTTGAACTCTTTTGTAAATTGAAGATTCAGTATTTGATTTATTTATTCTTAAATTCATAGTTTTGCCCACAGTTCAATCTCACTAACTTGTGTTAATGGGGAGATAGTAAGTCTGAAATATAGACCACAGTGACCAACAGAACTTTCTGTAATGATGAAAATTATTTTCCATGCTGTCCAATATGATAACCACTATTCACATGTGACTAATATAACACTTGAAATGTGGCTAGTGTGATTGAGGAATTTAATTATTAATTTTATTTATTTAAATAATTTAAATAGCAACACTTGGCTAATGGCTACCATTTTGGGCAGCTCAGATAGAAACCATCAAAAGGTTAATTTGGTGATATTCAAGAAATAAGGATATAACCATAAAGAGTTATCCTACTAGACACGTTTGCCTGAGTTGATAAGCATTTATAATTTGTATACTGTTTTGACATAAATAATTTTAGGCTAGTTTCTTATGTGAGTGAAACAAATCAAAATTGAGGAAGTGTTTATTTTCTTGATACATCCTTTTTTGTAATGTGGGGAGAAATCCATCACCCTACACTCTATTAGTACAGTTACATATTCTAAATCTTTTTTAAAATCTATTAGTACAGATTTATTGTTTTCTTACAAGGACTAACAATAGAGAGGCACACAGTGATATGATTTTTTATTAAACACAAGAAATAATAAGAATAATTTCAATGACAAAATAGAGGAAAAACTATCAATCAAAATACCAGACATCAAAATATTTATTTCCTATGATAGCATCTTAACTAAATACCTGGTATAGCCATTTCTGTGTTTAGGAAAAGGGATCTTAGAATTAAGTTAATCAGTGCCTAAACATTTTTTGTGGTTAATTTTTTACTGAGTTGTCATTTTCATTTAGGAAGCATAATAATAATGACCTTAATATGAATATGTAAATTTCATCCATGAAAATATTGGTTTTGCCAGTCTCTAAAGATCCATTAGAGCTCGTTTGTAAAGCAGACCCTACCTTTTCATTGAAAACTCTCAAAACGAATGCTATTTGCAGACTGTATTCCTAAAATTAAAAGAGAAGCTTCTTTTCTTTGGTTCTTGGCTTCTAATCATGTAAAAAAGAAAACATTGCCATTCTGTCCTAAACACTGGACCAGAATTAAGGAAAAATAGGCTTTAAATCCTCAGTGTACCGAGGTTGTAAACAGTAGCCTGACATCAACTGAAAACAAGGAAATAGGGTGTAGGGTGGATTATTCCTAAAGTATAGCATGTGCAGTAGCCCTGTGTGATGTGGACATTAAAAGACCACGTTAAAACAACTTTACCAAACAACTAACTCAGTTTTCAGAAGTGAAAAGTGAATTCTCAACTTTTAGAAAGTACAAGAGCTTTGGGAAGTGTGTATTTGTCATTATGGTTAATTTGCACATACTTCGCTGAAGAAAAGGCCAGGGGAGATAGGCTGAGAACACAGCTGTACAGACAGCTCAACTAATTGCCTCTCCATCCTCAACCTCATTTATCTTCATTTCTTCCCAATTATACCAAATTATCAATAGTCTCTGTTGTATCAGAGTCTTAATCCCCTTTATTCAGGCAGCATTAGATAGTGGCAGATGAATTCTTGGAGGGAGTCAGAGTAAATAGCCATGAAATGCCACCTCTGGCAGATGGCACTGTTCACAAGAAATGTGACAAAACATTTGGAATTTGTAACTGGGCATTGGTATGTGGATGCAAGCTGTTAATATTTTTTTAAAGATAATCAAGGTGGTACATAGTAAAAGTCTAACGCATATTTTAAAGAAAAAATACAAAGGTGCAGGTGTTCACATCTCAAAAGATTAATACATTTTTAGATAGTATATTCCCACTGAGCACTGTAGCCAGGAAATCCTTTCATGCCATGATATTTTATGATAATAAATGTCCTATTTTCATTTGAAGCAAGGGGCACACATTCTGTATTCAAAGATATAATATCATTTATTTTTCTTTCCTGTCAAATAATAGACTGTGCAATATTTATTGTGTCTATCTCCAAACTGAAAATATGCTTTAAAATTGGAAAACAGAACATCAAAAAAAAAAAAAAAAAGAACATGTCAATGAGAAAACAGTGTTTTAAAACATTCAACTTCTTTATTTGGGAAAAATAAGACTGAATAAAAGCCATTTTTGCATTATTTACAAAAAATCAGTAATAGAAATCTAAAAAAATTCTTTTCATTTGATCAACAAATTTGTTATTTGCCAAAATAATTACATAACAAGTATATTTTTATGAATTTAATCTTCAGAAGCATATGATCTATAGATGTTATTACAAAGATGCAATGGGTGAAATAAACAAAAAATGAATAACAACCTTTAAATGAAATATAAAATAATAAAATAGGCCACTTTAGTATATCTTATGATCAAGCCAAAGATATTTTAACAAGAGCTAGTGGATTTATCTTTGACCTTTTCTATGACACAGCTCTGCTTAGGGGGTGGGTATCTCTGTCATATACACATTAGATGCTGAATTCAATGGAATGACCACAAATTTGATCCCTTTGGTCAGTGACAAAGAAGGCGAAAAGTGGACAAAACTATGAAGGTGCCTGCTTCCATGGCATTCCAAGGTTCCAGATCTCTATGTCCTTTTATCTTTTTCTTCTTAGGCTACTCCTGGGTAACTGTATCTTATATCATAATCTATCTCCTACACTGTCCTAACCAAAGTACATCCCAGAAATATTCCTTCTCATCTCAGTTTCTTCAATAGGTTAAATTTTGCATATTTACTTTGTAAAATGTATCTAGACTGCATGAAGTAAACATTTATGAATTGAATTAATCAATTGAGCTTGGAAAATAATAATATCTAGCTTTTTCTTCCCAAACATACTCTTGAGGCTCCTTAATTTGAACCCCATATTCCGAGTCTACTTTGTATTGTGCACCATTATGTTGGGCCAGTTTAGGAAATTTGTGTGAAAGCATAGCATAAATTGTTCCCACACTGATGTATCAACAGTTCATCCCACTTTTAGAGTTTGGATTTGTACTGTTTTCTGTTCTACAAGCTGGGAAAAAACATATTATTACTGTTGACAGCTTAATGCAAAAAAATATTATAGACAAATCCAAACATTTAAGATGTCTATAGTATTACAATGTCAATAACTCTGGAGCTACTATAATTTTGTAAAACTTTGAAAAATTACTATTAAAATATAACATAAATACTTTGCTTTCAGTGTGAGGCATAGGTGATATTTTTTTCTATATGTATTCATTATGCCAGATTGTCAACTTGGAAACAAAAGTTTATAAATTGGCCAAAAGTACCAGACATCTTTTGCTACCTTTAAAGTCTGCACTGCCAGCCGTAAAAAAACTGAGCTGTGTGGCGTGTCAGTGCAGATTTAACCTTTCATCCTTATAGGAATGAGTCTGAGCTTAATAGTGGTTATGTGTTGGGATTTAGTAGGCTGAGAACAATAAGCAGAGAATCCCATTGTAAATATAAATTGAATTATGCAACTGAACAGGCAAAATGGACTCATTTGTTTAAATTCTATTCCTCTTTTCTGAGCATACCATACATATCATGAAGAGACCAATTCAAATAATTAAATAATGTAAAAATTCAATTTTAATTAAAAATTCCAAACATTAAACACTATTATTATTTTTTAAGATTTTATTTATTTATTTGACAGACAGAGAGACAGCGAGAGCAAGAACACAAGCAGGGGGAGTGGGAGAGGGAGAAGCAGGCTTCCTGCCGAGCGGGAGCCCGATGTGGGACTCGATCCCAGGACCCTGGGATCATGACCTGAGCTGAAGGCAGACGCTTAACGACTGAGCCACCTAGGCGCCCTAAACACTATTATTTTTAAGATCAATTTTGTACATCCATATATTGCTGAATTTTGAAAATGAGTATTGAAACATAACTAAAAGGTTCTAAAACTTTTTTTAACTATTGCACTGCTCCTGATAAAACTTATTAAAGACAGCTAAGGATCATCTAGCTCTTATTGCAGAATATATAATCTTGGTCAAGTGAGATCACAGGGGCAAAGCTCATGGACTGACTAGCGAGGAAAATAGCTTGGATTGAATTATCTGGCTTTTAAGCTGGTTGTGAAAGCAATTTTGTAAATTCAGAGAGTGTCTTGCGTGATATCCACGTTGTGGTAGTAAGCCTATAGCTTGACTCCTTGGAGGGCATTATTAATTTGGATGTGGAAAACTTTCATTTGTTAGAAGAAATCTGTCCTGCTACTTTCTGGTCCTCCCAGGTTCTGACCTTACCAGGGGCCAAAAAAAAGAGAAGAGGGAGATAAATCCCATCTGTGAATTTGTCTTATTGGCGCCTTTTCCCCCAGCTGTCTTCCAAGTATTATTTTTACTGTTAAGAAAATTGTTTAAAAAATGTGAAATGTAATGTTTTTATAGCAACAATATGAAATATATTTTATAAGGAATAAAATGGTATATTGTCTCAAAAAAATTTGCCTGATATATATATATATTACTATATATGTATATATAGTAAAAAAATGTAGCTAAATGATTAACATTAGGCATTTTTACACAATATTTTATTTCTTTCTTTGAAAAATGTATTCAAAGGAATAATTTGGAGTCCAACTATCAGACACATTTTTTTTTTTTTAACTATCCTGCCTATGGTTCATTGAATGGCTATTTGGAGAGCAAATAAGTCTTTCTCCTTGATCACTTAAAAATTTAGTGGATATCTTAGCTATATTCATCATTATTTTCTTTTAAAAATCTTAGTGGTTTTCCCAAGTAAATTTATTTTAATTATTTAATTCATAGTGATTCATTTCTCTTGGTTTCAAAACAGGATATTTCTTTATCTAGGACTCAGTTCATAGACAGTTGAGATCATATGTTTCACACTCAAATCTGTATGTATGTCTGACTCCACTCCATTCATGCTTTATATGATTTTTATGAATTTATTTCTTTATGATATGGTAAATGTATAATATAAAAAGAATGCAGCTATGAAAAGGATTTTTTTTAAATCTATCTATAGCACTATCTATATAGTTCTCTCTACTTAAGGTATTTTTATTGTATTTTGAATTAGATATATTTTCATAACTTTAAGCTCATGGATTTTAGCATCTTTTTCTGAAGATGAAACAAGTGTTTTAACAGCTATATTGGACGCAGTAATGCTGCCTTACCCACCTGAATGACTTTTTTCAACTGTGGCATTAGGCCTTATATGGGCTATCTTATTTTCTTTCTTTCTTTCTTTTTTTTTTTTTTGTATATATCTCTTTTATTGGGAATCTGCAGAGTTACAAATCCTTGTGGAAATATTTCATTGAATTTATAAGAAATGTAATTGTTATAGGGAAAAGTTAAGGTTGTTCTACTCTAAAGAGTGAGAACTAGGACCATCATTCCGTAAGGACACTTACATGAAATTTCAAGTGATAGGTTATTATAACACATTCTAATTTGTAAAGGGATTCACGTAGATTTAACAAACCTGAAACATTATAAAATAACTACCCAAGTTCTTTTTTCCATTCAAAATTCTTGTTCTTATAAATAATATTTAAAAATATTCATAATAAACTTGTCTTAAAAATAATTGTGTTTCTGTTGTTAGGTAAATCATAGAGATTTTTTTCCCCTTACTAAACTTACAAGTAAACAAATAAGACTAAGCAAAATGTAGAGCATAAGCTTTTCCAGTTTGATTAATCTAAATGCTCATAAATAGAAGGGCTTAAATTACAAATATCAAAGATATACTGGATCTGAATGAAACTTCCCACAACAGCAATATTCTATGCTATTTTTTTATTATGTTATGTTAATCATCATATATTACTTCATTAGTTTTTGATGTAGTGTTCCATGATTCATTGTTTGTGTATAACACCCAGTGCTCCATTCAGTACATGCCCTCTTTAATACCCATCACTGGGCTAACACATCCCCCCACCCCCCTCCCCTCTAAAACTCTCAGTTTGTTTCTCAGAGTCCATAGTCCTTCATGGTTCATCTCCCCCTCCGATTTCCCTCCCTTCATTTTTCCCTTAATATTATCGTCATCTTCTTTTTTTTTTTTTAACATATAATGTATTACTTGTTTCAGAGGTACAGGACTGTGATTTGACAGTCTTACACAACTCACAGTGCTCACCATAGGAACCTGGAACAGTGTGAGGAACCTACACACTGTTTTCCAGAGTGATTGCACCAGCTTGCATTCCCACCAACAGTGTAGGAGGGTTCCCAATTCTCTGCATCCCCGCCAACATCTGTTGTTTCCTGACTTGTTAATTTTAGCCATTCTGACTGGTGTGAGGTGGTATCTCATTGAGGTTTTGATTGGATTTCCCTGATGCCAAGCGATGTTGAGCACTTTTTCATGTGTCTGTTGGCCATGTTGATGTCTTCTTTGGAAAAATGTCTGTACATGTCTTTTACCCATTTCTTGATTGGATCATTTGTTCCTTAGGTGTTGAGTTTAATAAGTTCCTCATAGATTTTGGATACTAGCCCTTTATCTGATATGTCATTTGCAAATATCTTTTCCCATTTGTCGGTTGTCTTTTGGTTTTGTTGACTGTTTCTTTTGCTGTGCAAAAGCTTTTGATCTTGATGAAGTCCCAATAGTTCATTTTTGCCCTTGCTTCCCTTGCCTTTGGCAATGTTTCTAGGAAGAAGTTGCTGTGGCTGAGGTCGAAGAGGTTGCTGCCTGTGTTCTCCTTTAGGATTTTGATGGACTCCTGTCTCACATTTAGGTCTTTCAACCATTTGGAGTCTATTTTTGTGTGTGCTGTAAGGAAATGGTCCAGTTTGATTCTTCTGCAAGTGGCTGTCCAATTTTCCCAGCCCCATTTGTTGAAGAGACTATCTTTTTTCCATTGGACATTCTTTCCTGCTTTGTCGAAGATTAGTTGACCATAGAGTTGAGGGTCCATTTCTGGGCTCTCTATTCTGTTCCATTGATCTATGTGTCTGTTTTTGTGCCAGTACCATACTGTCTTGATGATTACAGCATTGTATTAGAGCTAGAAGTCCGGAATTGTGATACCACCAGCTTTGCTTTTCTTTTTCAACATTCCTCTGGCTATTTGGGGTCTTTTCTGCTTCCATACAAATTTTAGGATTATTTGTTCATTTCTTTGAAAAAAGTGGATGGTATTTTCATAGGGATTGCACTGAATGTGTAGATTGCTCTAGGTAGCATTGACATCTTCACAATATTTGTTCTTCCAAATCATGAGCATGGAACATTTTTCCATTTCTTTGTGTCTTCCTCAATTTCTTTCATGAGTATTTTATAGTTTTCTGAGTACAGATTCTTTGCCTCTTTGGTTAGATTTATTCTTAGGTACCTTATGGTTTTGGGTGCAATTGTAAATGGGATTGACTCCTTAATTTCTCTTTCTTCTGTCTTGTTGTTGGTGAATAGGAATGCCACTGATTTCTGTGCATTGATTTTATATCCTGCCACTTTACTGAATTCCTGTATGAGTTCTAGCAGTTTTGGGGTGGAGTCTTTTGGATTTTCCACATAAAGTGTCCTATCATCTGCAAAGAGTGAGAGTTTGACTTCTTCTTTGACAATTCAGATGGCTTTTATTTCTTTTTGTTGTCTGATTGCTGTGGCTAGGACTTCTAATATTATGTTGAATAGCAGTGGTGATAGTGGACATCCCTGCTGCATTCCTGACCTTAGGGGGAAAGCTCTCAGTTTTTCCCCATTGGGAATGATATTCGCTGTAGGTTTTTCATAGATGGCTTTTATGATATTGAAGTAGGTACTCTCTATCCCTACACTCTGAAGAGTTTTGATCAAGAAAGGATGCTGTGCTTTGTCAAATGCTTTTTCTGCATCTATTGAGAGGATCATAATACTCTTGTTCTTTCTTTTATTAATGTATTGTATCACATTGATTGATTTGAGGATGTTGAACCAACCTTGCAGCCCAGGGTAAATCCCACTTGGTCATGGTGAATAATCCTTTTAATGTACTCTTGGATCCTATTGGTAGTATTTTGGTGAGAATTTTTGCATCCATGTTCATCAAGGATATTGGTCTGTAATTCTTCTTTTGATGGGGGTCTTTGTCTGGTTTTGGGATTAAGGTAATGGTGGCCTCATAAAACGAGTTTGGAAGTTTTCCTTCCATTTCTATTTTTTGGAACACTTTCAGAAGAATAGGTATTAATTCTTCTTTAAATGTTGGTAGAATTCCCCTGGGAAGCCATCTGGCCCTGGGCTTTTGTTTGTTGGGAGATTTTTTTTTTTTTGGGGAGATTTTTGATGACTGCTTCAATTTCCTTCAGGGTTATAGGTCTGTTCAGGTTTTCTATTTCTTCCTGGTTCAGTTTTGGGGGTTGATACATCTCTAGGAATGCATCCATTTCTTCCACATTTTCTAATTTGCTGGCATATAGCTGCTCATAATATGTTCTTATAATTGTTTGTATTTCTTTGGTGTTGGTTGTGATCTCTCCTCTTTCATTCATGATTTATTTATTTGGGTCATTTCTCTTTTGTTTTTGATAAGTCTGGCCAGGGGTTTATCAATCTTGTTAATTCTTTCAAAGAACCAGCTCCTAGTTTTGTTGATCTGTTCTACTGTTGTTTTGGTTTCTATTTCATTGATTTTTTTCTTTGATCTTTATTATTTCTCTTCTCCTATTGGGTTTAGGCTTTATTTGCTGTTCTTTCTCCAGCTCCTTTAGGTGTAGAGCTAGGTTCTGTATTTGAGTCCTTTCTTGTTTCTTGAGAAAGGCTTGTATTGCTATATACTTACCTCTTAGGAATGCCTTTGCTGCATCCCAAAGATTTTCAACAGTCGTGTTTTCATTTTCATTCATTTCCATGAATTTTTTAAACTCTTTAATTTCCTGGTTGACCCATTCATTCTTTAGTAGGATGCTCTTTAGCCTCCATGTTTTTGAGTTCTTTCCGACTTTCCTCTTGTGATTGAGTTCTAGTTTCAAAGCATTGTGGTCTGAAAATATGCAGGGAATGATCCCAGTCTTTTGATACTGGTTGAGACCTGATTTGTGACCTAGGATAAGATGTATTCTGGAGAAAGTCCATGGGCACTAGAGAAGAATGTGTATTCTGTTGCTTTGGGTTGGAATGTTCTGAATATATCTGTGAAGTCCATTTGGTCCAGTGTGTCATTTAAAGTCTTTATTTCCTTGTTGATCTTTTGCTTAGAAGATCTGTCCATTTCAGTGAGGTGGCTGTTAAAGTCCCCCACTATTATTGTATTGTTGTCACTGTGTTTCTTTGCTTTTCTTATTAATTGGCTTATATAACTGGCTGCTCCCATGTTAGGGGCATAGATATTTACAATTGTTAGATCTTCTTGTTGGATAGACCCTTTAAGTATGATTTGGTGTCCTCATCTCTTATTATAGTCTTTGCTTTAAAATCTAATTTGTTTGATACAAGGATTGCCACCCCAGCTTTCTTTTGGTGTCCATTAGCATGGTAAATGGTTTTCCACCCCCTCACTTTCAAAATGGGGGTGTCTTTGGTTCTAAAATGAGTCTCTTGCAGACAGCATATCCGTGGGTCTTTTTTTTTTTTTTAATCCAGTCTGATACCCTGTGTCTTTCGATTGGGGCATTTAGCCCATTTACATTCAGGGTAACTTTGGAAAGATATGAATTTAATGCCATTGTATTGCCTGTAAGGTTAATGTTACTGTGTGTTATCTGTGTTCCTTTCTAGTCTATGTTACTTTTAGGCTCTCTCTTTGCTTAGAGAACCCCTTTCAATGTATCTTGTAGGGCTGGTCTCATGTTTTCAAATTCCTTTAGTTTTTGTTTTTCCTGGAAGCTTTTTCTCTCTCCTTCTATTTTCAATGACAGCCTAGCTGAATATAGTATTCTTGCCTGCATATTTTTCTCATTTAGTGCTTTGAATATATCATGCCAGTCCTTTCTGGCCTTCCAAGTCTCTGTGGATAGGTCTGTTGCCAATCTAATGTTTCTACCATTGTAGGTTACAGATCTCTTCTCCCGAGCTGCTTTCAGGATTTTCTCTTTGTCTCTGAGACTCGTAAGTTTTACTATTAGATGTCTGGGTGTTGACCTGTTTTTATTGATTTTGAGGGGGTGTTCTCTGTGCCTCCTGGATTTTCATGCCTGTTTCCTTCCCCAAATTAGGGAAGTTCTCTGCTATAATTTGCTCCAATATACCTTCTGCCCCCCTCTCTCTTTCTTCTTCTTCTGGGATCCCAATTATTCTAATACAGTTTCATCTTATGATATCACTTATCTCTCGAATTCTGCCCTCATGATCCAGTAGTTGTTTATCTCTCTTTTTCTCAGCTTCTTTATTTTCCATCATTTCATCTTCTATATAACTAATTCTCTCTTCTGCCTCATTTATTCTAGCAGTTGGAGCCTCCTTTTTTGATTGCACCTCATTAATAGCCTTTTTGATTTTGACTTGGTTAGTTTTAGTTCTTTTATTTCTCCAGAAAGAGTTTCTCTAATAACTTCCGTGCTTTTTTCAAGCCCAGCTAGTATCTTTAAAATCGTCATTCTGAACTCTAGTTCCAACATCTTACTGATGTCCATATTGATTAAGTCCCTGGCAGTTGGTACTGCCTCTTGTTCTTTTTTTTGAGGTGATTTTTTTCTGTCCTGTCATTTTGTGCAGAGGAGAATAGATGAATGAGAGAACAAAATGCTAACAGGGTAACAACAACCCCAGAAAAATATACACTAAACAAATCAGAAGAGACCTGAAACCGGGGGAAAAGAAAGGGAAAGAAAGAAAAAATAAAGAAAAAAGAAAAAGAAGAAGTTAAAAGTAATAACAACAACAAACAAACAAAAAAACAGAAAATGTCAAATATAATCAGGCTGGTGCATAGATCAGTGACACACACTAGATTTTGGGTGTATTTGGTGTGTTAGAAGAAAGTGCCTCCCAAAATTTAAAAGGAAGAAAAACTTACATATGTACAAAATAATGGTAAATATGATGAAGGGATGGAATATGATTGTAAAGATGAAAATTATAAAAGATTTTATAAAAGGAATTGATAAGAAGTTGGTTAAAAAAAGAAGAAGAGGATTTAAAAAAAGAAAGGGAGAGAATGTGATAGGGCAGGAGACTAGAACAAAGCCATACACTAGTGATTTAGGATATATTTTTGTCTGTTCAAAGAAACTGTATCCCAAAATTTTAAAGAGAGAACAACTTATTTTTTTTTAAGATTTTATTTATTTGAGAGAGAGAATGATAGACAGAGAGCACGAGAGGGAAGAGGGTCAGAGGGAGAAGCAGACCCCCCGCTGAGCAGGGAGCCCGATGTGGGACTCAATCCCGGGACTCCAGGATCATGACCTGAGCCAAAGGCAGTCGCTTAACCAACTGAGCCACCCAGGCGCCCGATTACAACTTATATATATACCAAAAATAAGGTTAACTACTATAAGGGGATAGAATATGACTCTCAAAATGAAAAATAAAAAAGATTTTTATAAAGGGATTGATATGATGTTGGTTGAAAAAGGGAAAAAGAAAAATTTAAAAAAAAAAAGAACCAAGAAAAAGAAAAAAAAGAAAATTAAAAAAAATTAACTTTGAAGGACTAAAGAATCATGGGGAAAAAACCATGAATTCTATGTGCAGTATTCCCCACATTCTGGAGTTCTGCCGTTCTCATTGATTGGTAAACTTGGTCTTGGCTGGCTGTTCTTACTGGTCTTCTGAGGGAGGGGCCTGTTACAGTGGTTCTCAAATATCTTTGCCGGAGGTGGAATTGCCCCGTCCTGTCTCAGGCCGGGCTAAGTAATCTGCTCGGGTTTGCTCTCTGGAGGTTTGTTCCCTGCAAGCTTTCCATACAACTTTGGAGGATGAGAGTTAAAATGGTGGCCTCCCAGGGCGCCTGGGTGGCTCAGATGGTTAAGCATCTGCCTTTGGCTCAGGTCATCATCCCAGGGTCCTGGGATCGATTCCTGTATCGGGCTCCCTGCTCAGCGGGAAACCTGCTTCTCCCTCTCCCACTCCCCCTGCTTGTGTTCCTTCTCTTGCTGTCTCTCTCTCTGTCAAATAAATAAATAAAATCTTAGGGCGCCTGGGTGGCTCAGATGGTTAAGCGTCTGCCTTCGGCTCAGGTCATGATCCCAGGGTCCTGGGATCGAGTCCCGCATCGGGCTCCCTGCTCAGCGGGGAGCCTGCTTCTCCCTCTGCCTCTCTCTCTGTCTCTTATGAACAAATAAATAAAATCTTAAATAAATAAATAAATAAATAAATAAATAAATAAATAAATAAAATCTTAAAAAGAATAAAAATAAAAAAATAAAATGGTGGCCTCCCAATCTCCACCCCAGAGGAGCCGAGAACCCAGAGCCCCACTCCTCAGTGAGCCCCTAGAGAAAAGCAGTCAATCACCCTCATCTCCCAAGTCTCTGGCCGCACTCCATGCTCACCCTGCCTGTGACTGAGTGTTTCTATCTCTGGCTCATGACCCCGTGTGGAGTCTTCAAACCCAGCAGATTCCTGTGGTGCGCTCCTGCACTGCTCCTCCCGGGGGAGGAAGGGGAGTCTCCCTAGATCTGCCGCTTGTTGGGTCCCTGCTGGAAGTGCAGTGGCCCGACTGTGCCACAGATCACAGTTTATGGCAACCCTGAGCTGAGAGATCACTCCTTGGCTCTGTCTTTGCAGCCAGCTTCCCTGCTCCGATACCTGGGAACTCTGCCACACTCAGGCACCCCTGGTCTTTCTGTAACCCCAAGGGTCCTGAGACCACACTGTCCTAGCAAGTGTTCCACACCCTGCTTAGCCACTGGAGCTTCGTCCCTCAGCAGAACCGACTTCTAAAATCTCCGATTTTGTGCTCTGCTGCTCTATCACTTGCCGGTAGTGGCTGACGGAGGCCCCCTCCCCCGCCGTCTATCTTCCCAAATATCACCTCAGATTCACTTCTCCACACGTCCTACCTTCCAGAAAGTTGTCGCTTTTCCATTCAGGGAGTTGCTGCTATTTTTTTCTTCAATCTCCTGTTGAGGTTTTAGGTGTTCAGAATGGTTTGATCCCTATCTAGCTGAATTCCTGGGACCAGAGGAAATTTAGGTCTCCTAATCCTCTGCCATCTTACTCCTCCCCTCCAGATTTTTTCTTGTGGTTGACTTATAGTTTCGTAGCGTTGTGGTCAGAAAAGACATATGGTATGATTTCAATCATTTGAATGTGTTGAGGACTGTTTTGTGGCCTAATATGTGTTCTCTTCTGGAGAATGTTCATGGAAACTTGAAAAAAATGTGTATTCTGCCATTTTAGGATGGAATGCTCTGAATATATCTGTTCAATCCATCTGTCCAGTGACATTTTTTCTTTGTTAATTTTCTGTTGGGATGATCTGTCCCTTGATATGAGTGGGGTGTTAAAGTCCCATAGTATTATTGTATTATTATTGATTAGTTCCTTTATGTTTGTTATTAACTCTTTTATGCATGGGTTGCTACTATGTGGGTGCATAAATATTTACAATTGTTAGATTTCCTTGTTGGATTGTCCCGTTTTTACTATACAGTGTCCTCCTTTGTCTCATGTTATAGTTTTTGTTTTTACATCTGAAATGAGTCTCTTGTAGGCAGCACATATATCCTCTTGCTTTTTTTAATCCATTATGACATCCTATGCCTTTTTATTGGAGCATTTATCCCATTTTTATTCAAAGTAATTATTGATAGATACATGTTTATTGTCATTTTAATATTTGTTTTGTCATTGTTTCTGAAGATTTTCTCTGATCCTTTCTTCTTTCTCTGTTATGTGGTTAGCTGATTTTCTTTAGTAATATATTTGCATTTCTTTCTCTGTATTCTTTGCATATTATTAGTGGTTTTTGATATATGGTTACCATTAAGTTTGTATTTAACCTCTTCTACATATAGGAGTCTATTTTAAGTTGATGGTCATTCAAGTTAAAATCCATTCTTTATCCTCTCCTCCCCATGTTTTAGGTGTATGTTGTTATATTTTATATATTTTTTATTTTGTGAGTTCCTTAACAGGTTTTTTACATAAATATTCATTTTTACTACTTTTGTGTTTCCTAGCTTTACACTGTCACTTTTGGTCTCTCCTTTTTACTCAGTCCCCTTTAATATTTCTTGCAGGTCTGGTTTAGTGCTCATGAATTCCTTTAGTTTTTGTTTGTCTGGGAAACTATCTATCCTTCTATTCTGAATGATAACCTTGCTGAATAGAGTATTCTTGGCTGCAGATTTTTCCCATTCAGCACGCTGACTATATCATGCCCCTCCCTTCTGGCTTGCCAAGTTTCTACTGAAAAATCTCCTGCTAGCCTTATGGGCTTTCCCTTGTAAGTTACTGTCTTCATTTGTCTTGCTATTTTGGTATATTTTTCCAATTTAATTACAATATGTCTTGGTGTGGGGTCTGCTTTTGTTGATTTTGTTGGGAGTTCTCTGCTTCCTGGATCTGGATGTCTGTTTCCTTCCCCAGATTAGGGAATTTTCAGCTATTGTTTCCTCAAATACATTTTCTGCCCCCTTTACTCTCTCTTCTTCTGGTATTCCTATAATATGAATGTTATTATATTTGATGGAGTCACTGAGTTCCTTAAATCTGTTCTCATTTTGTATAATGTTTTTTTTGTCTCTTTTGTTCAGTTGGTTACTTTCTATTGCTCTGTCTCTATGTCATTAATTCATTCCTCTCCTTTGTCCAGCTGCCATTCACTCCAGGAAATATGTTTTTCATTTTGTTTATTGAGCCCTTTATCTCTGCTATGTTATTCCTGATCTCTGTGTTAAGGTCTCACTCATGTTTTCCACACTTTTCTCAAGTTCAGTGAGTATTCTTATGATCATGGCTTTAAATTCTCAGACATATTTAAATCTGTTTCACTTAGATATCTAGCCATACCTTATTTTATTCTTTCATTTGGGATAAATTTCTCTGTCTCATCATTTAGTTTGTTTCTCTGTTTATCTGTGTTAAGAAAGGCAATTATGGAGGTGCCTGGGTGGCTCAGTCATTAAACATCTGCCTTTGGCTGAGGTCATGATCCCAGGGTCTAGGTATTGGGCCCCACGTTGGGCTCCCTGCTTCATGGGAGGCCTGCTTATCCCTCTCCCACTCCCCCTGCTTGTGTTCCCTCTCTCGCTGTATCTCTCAGTCAAATAAATAAATAAAATCTTTTTTTTTTTTTAAGAAAGGCAATTATGTCTGCTGCTCTTGAAAGTAGAGACTTTAGGGCGCCTGGGTGGCTCAGTCGTTAAGCGTCTGCCTTCGGCTCAGGTTATGATCCCAGGGTCCTGGGATCGAGTCCCACATCGGGCTCCCTGCTCGGCGGGAAGCCTGCTTCTCCCTCTCCCCCTGCTTGTGTTCCTGCTCTCGCTCTCTCTCTTTCTGTCAAATAAATAAATAAAAATCTTTAAAAAAAAATGTTTAGAAAGTAGAGACTTTATGAAGAAGAGGTCCTGGAATGCCCCACAGTGCAGTGTCCCCTGTTCACCAGAATGTGACACTTCAGGAGAGTATCATATGCATGTTGCTTATGTCCTGCTCTTGTGTCTGAATCAATTTTCTTTCCAGTGCAATCATCTGCACTGACTCTCTGCCTATTGTTGTCTGTGCTTTCTCTCTGTATGTTAGTGGGACCCAGGAAGTCCAATTTTGAGAGGGCATGCCTGCTGGGGAATTTGGGATTGAGGCAGCATTGTTAGAAAAAAATTGTGCTGAGCTATTAGTCTTATGCTGATATTCCTAAGCACTGTGACTGCTGGGGTCTGTACACCAGTGTGGCTGTGGGTTTGAGGCTGGGCAATGAGCTTGGCAATGGCTGGATGCACCTGGACATGGTGCATTGATGTGGGTTGGTGCTGCAAGTTGTTTTGCATAGCACATTGTGGCAGCTGTGTACCTGGCAGCTGCATGTGATGCATGTGCAGCTTAACAAAAATTTCTGTGAGCCTAGAGCTGAAGTTAGGAGGCTTGGACTGGGTGAGTCTTCAAGAGAATTTGTGGGCATGGTGCATTGCTAGTGTGTTAGGTAGAAAGTGTCTATGTTGCTCAGCCACCCACAGGTGGCCCTTTGTTTATGCTAGGGGGCAGGTGAAGTGAATGGTGTCTGCCAGCTCCCTCATTTTCAAAGTCCCCCAACACACTCCAAAATCAGTATGAACAGATCTGTCTCCCATTTGCCCCCAGTTTTGTGTAAATTACTCTTTTTATGTTGCCTTTTTGTGCAGGTTGCTGTGTCTTTAAGGGTGGTGACCCTGCTATCATTCACCCTCCCAGGGAGCCCGATGCTGAGTCAGCTGACTTTTAAAGCTCCAGGGTCCAAGTCCCACTGGTTATACAAACTCATGGGATTCAGCCCTTCTGGTTTTCAAAGCCAAACTTTATGGGGGTTAATCTTCCCCATGTCAGCTACCTGGTATGAGGGCCTATTTCCGTGCCTTCTCCCTGCAAGCAGCTCCCTCTCTTTTGCAGGCAGCCTTCCTCCACCTTTCTGACTGTCCTAAACTTTCAGGTACAGCTTCTTCTCTGTATTTAGTTGTGGAGTTTGTTCTATCAGTCTTTGAATCACTCTCTGGCTTATTGACTTGGATATGGATGATACCTAGTTGTAAACATGGGACTGGGTTAGCTCAGGATTTTCCTCCTTTGCCATCTTTCCACTATCACATCAGATTTGCTGCACTTCCTGCATTATCTTTCTCTACTTAGGACTGTGTTGGTTTAGGTTTATAATTAACACAAATCTTCTTGAAGTAAAGGTGGAGGCTTTGATGAGACTTCTCTATCTTCCCTAAGCCATGGCCTGCTTGGTTTCTTAGACATGCTTTGTTGAAATGCTACCCAGTTTTTCTCCTCTTCACCAGAGCAATTACCTCACAAAGAGAGTATGATCTGGTTCAGTAAAGCATGCATACTCTAGTGTTATGGGCTGAATTGTGTGTCTCCAACATTCATATGTTGAAGCACTAACTCTCAGTACCTCAGAATGTGACCGTATTGGGCGATACCATCTTTAAAATGTTTAAGTCAAAATGAGGCCATTAGAGTGGGCCTTAATCCAATCTGACTGGTGTTCTTTTTAGAAGAAATTTTAACATACAAAGAGGTACCAGAGATGTGTGCACACAGAATAAAGACCATATAATGACACAAGAAGAGAGGCCTCAGGAGAATCCACACCTGCTGACATTTTGGTCTTGGACTTCTGCCTTCAAAACTGTGTGAATATAAATTTGTGTTATTTAACTGATCATTCTGTATTGTCTTAGTCCTTTTAGGCTGCCATAGCAAAAACAACATAATAAAAATAATAAATATCCATAATAAATATCCAATATCCATATTAAAAATATCATAGACTGGTAGATTCAGTGTATGTTGAGGACCCACTTTCTGGTTCATAGATAGCTATATTCTCACTGTGTCCTCCCATGGCATAAGGGATCTCAGGAATTCTTTGGGGTCTATTTTATGAAGGCATTTATCCCATTCATGACCTCTTAAAGGCCTGACCTACAAATACTATTGACATAAATATAGTTGTGGGCCCATTTCTGGGTTCTCCATTTTGTTCCATTGATCTACATGTCTGCTTTTGTGCCAGTACCATAGTGTCTTCATAACTACAGCTTTGTAATACAGCTTGAAATCCAGAATAAGATGCCTCCAGGTTTGCTGTTCTTTTTCAGGATTGCTTTGGCTATTCGGGGATTTCTGTGGTTCCATACAAATTTTAGGATTGTTTTTTCTAGCTCTGAAAAATGTTGGTGTTATTTTCATAGGCATTGCATTCAATGTGTTGATTGTTTTGGGTAGTATAGAGATTTCAACAATATTTCTTCGTCTAATCCATGAGCATGGAAATTTTCCCAATTCCTTGTGTCTTCTTCAACTTATTTCATAAGTGTTCTATTATCTTCAGGGTACAGATACTTTAACTATTTAGATAGGTTTATTCTTTTGGTGCAACTGTAAATGGGATTGATTCCTTGATTTCTTTTTCTGGTACTTCATTATTGGTGTGTAGATATGCAACAGATTTCTATGCATTGATTTTATATACCACAACTTTGCTGAATTCATGTATCCATTCTAGCAATTTATTGGTGGAGTCTTTGGGGTTTTCTACAGAGAGTATCATGTCGTCTGCAAATAGTAAAAGTTTAACGTCTTCCTTGCAGATTTGGATGCCTTTTATTTCTCTTATTGTCTGATTGCTGAGGCTAAGATTTCCAGTATTATGTTAAATAGCAATGATGAGAGTGGACATCCTCTTTTGTTCCTGACCAAAGAGGAAAAGCTCTCAGTATTCACGATTGAGGATTATATTTTCTGTGTGTTCCTTGTACATGGCTTTTATGATGTTGAAGTATTTTTCCATCTAAACCTACTTTTTTGAGGGTTTTTATCAAGAATGAATATTGTATTTGTCAATTTTTTTCTGCATCTATTAAGAGGATCATATGATTCTTTTTTAAATTATTTTTTTAAATTTTTAAATTTATTTATTTATTTATTTATTTATTTATTTATTTATTTGAGAGAGAGAGAGAGAGAGAGAGAGAGAGAGAGAGAGAAAATATGAGTGGGGTGGATGGGCAGAGGGAGAGGGAGGAGGAGACTCCCCCCTGAGCAGGGAGCCTTATGTGGGGTTCAATCCCAGGACCCCGGGATCATGAACTGAGCTGAAGGCAGATGCTTAACCAGCCAAGCCACTCAGGCGCCGAGAGTATCATATGGTTCTTATCCTTTCCTTTATTAATGTGGTGTATCATATTGATTGATTAATGAATATTGAACCACCCTGCAGCCCAGGAATAAATCCCACTTAATCCTTTTGAATAATTATTTTAATGTACTGTTGGATTTGATTTGTTAGGATGCTGTTGAGAATTTCTGCATCCATGTTCATCAGGGATATTGGCCTGTAATTTTTTCTTCTTAGTGGGATCTTTGTCTGGTTTTAGAATCAAGGTATTGCTGGCCTCCTTGAATGAGTTTGGAAGTTTTCCTTCCATTTCTATTTTTTTATAACTTTTTGAGAAGAAAAGGTATTAACTCTTCTTTAAATGTTTGGTAGAATTCCCCTGGGAAGCCAACTGGCCCTGGACTTTTGTTTGGTTGAAGATTTTTTATTATCGATTCAATTTTTTGTTTGTTAAGGATCTGCTTAAATTTTCTATTTTTTCCTATTTCAGTTTTGGTACGTTGTATGTTTCTAGGAATTTGTTCATTTCTTCCTGATTGCCTAGTTTTTTTTTTTTGTCATATATATATATTTTTTAATAATATTCTCTTATAATTGTATTTTTTTGGTGTTGGTTGTGATCTCTCCTCTTTCCTTAATGATTTGTTTATTTGTTTCCTTCCTCTTTTCTTTCTGATGTCTGGCTAGGAGATTATCAATTTTATTAATTTATTTGAAGACCCAGCTCTTAGTTTTGTTGATTTGTTATATTCTTTTGTTTCTATATTATTTCTTTCTGCTCTAATCTTTATTATTCCCATTCTTGCTCACTTTAGGTTTTATTTGCTGTTCCTTTTCTAGTTCCTTTAGTTATAAGGTTTGGTTGTCTATCTGAGACTTTTCTTATTTCTTTTTTTTTTTTAAAGATTTTATTTATTTATTTGACAGAAAGAGGGAGAGAGATAGCGAGAGAGGGAACACAAGCAGGGGGAGTGGGAGAGGGAGAAGCAGGCTTCCCGCCGAGCAGGGAGCCCGATGTGGGGCTCGATCCCAGGACCCTGGGATCATGACCTGAGCCAAAGGCAGACGCTTAACGACTGAGCCACCCAGGCGCCCCTCTTATTTCTTGAGGTAGGCCTTTTTGCTATATACTTCCCTGTTTGGACCTACTTTCTTGCTCCCAAATGTTTTGGACTGTCATGTTTTCATTTTCTTTTGTTTCCATGTATTTTTTATTTCTTCTTTAATTTCCTAGTTAACCTATTCATTCTTTAGAAGGATGTTCTTTAACCTCCATGTACTTGTGGTCCTTCCAAATTTTTTTTTGTGGTTGACTTAATGTTCATGGTACTGTGGGCTGAAAATACACATGGTATTATCTCAATCATTTTGCACTGGTTGAGGCCTAACTTGTGATCCAGTATGTGATCTATTCTGGAGAATGTCCCATGTGCACTCAAAAAGAATGTGTATTCTGCTGCATTAGGGTGAAATGCTCTGAATATACCTGTTAAGACCATCTGATCCAGTGTGACATTCAAAGCCATTGTTTCCTTGATGATTTTCTGCTTAGATGATCTTTCCATTGCTGTAAGTGGGGTGTTAAATTTCCTTACTCCAATTGGATTATTATCAATGAGTTCCTTTATGTTTGTTATTAATTGATTTATATTTTGGGTAATCCCAATTTGGGGGCATAAACATTTACAAATGTTAGATCTTCTTGATAGATAGACCCTTTAATTATGATACAATGTTTTCCTTCAGCTCTTATTACAGTCTTGTGGGGTCTTTAGGGTTTTCTACCAAGGGTATCATGTCATCTGTATGCAGTGAATATATGACTTCTTCCTTGTCAACTTGGAAGCATTTTATTTCTTTTTGTTGTCTGATTGCTAAGGCTAGGGCTTCCAGTATTGTGCTGAACAACAGTGGTGAGAGTGGATATCCTTGTCATGTCCCTGATCTTAGAGGAAAAGCTTTCAGTTTTTCCCCATTGAGGATGATATTAGCTGTGGATTTTTCTGTATATGGTCTTTATTATGTTGAGGTATATTTCTTTTATCCTACATTCCTGATGGTTTTTATCAAAAAAAGATGTTGTATTTTATCAAATATTTTTTCTTCATCTTTTGAGAGGTTCATATGGTTCTTATCATTTCTCTTATTAATGTGGTATATCACGTTGATTGATTTGCTAGTATTGAACCACTCCTGCAGCCCAGGAATAAATCCTACTTGATCATGGTGAATAATCCTTTTAATGTACTGTTGGATTCGATTATCTAGTATCCTGTTGAGAATTTCTCCATCAATGTTCATGAGGGATATTGGCCTGTACTTCTTTTTAGTGGGGTCTTCGTCTGGTTTTGGAATCAAGGTAATGCTGACCTCATAGAATGAATATGGAAGTTTTCCTTCCATTTCTATTTTTTGAAACAGTTTGAGAAGAAAAGGTATTAACTCTTCTTTAAATGTCTGGTAAAATTCCCCTGGAAAGCCATCTGTCCCTGGACTCCTGTTTGTTCAGAGATTTTTGATTATTGATTTCTTTGCTTTTTATGGGTCTGTTCAAATTTGCACTTCCCATTTCAGTTTTCATAGTTTATATGTTTCTAGGAATGTATCCATTTCTTCCAGATTGCCCAGTTTGTTGGCATATAGTTTTCATGTTTTCTTATTATTGTTTGTATTTCTGTTGTGTTGCTAATGATCTCCTCTCTTTAATTTCTGATTTTATTTATTTGGGTCATTTCTCCTTTATTTTTGGTAAGTCTGCCTAGGGTTAAATCAATTTTGTTAATTCTTTTAAACAACCAACCCCTAGTTTCATTGATCTGTTCTACTGTTTTTGTTTTTTAATTATTATTTCTATATCATTAATTTCTGCTTTAATCTTAAGTATTTCCCTTCTTCTGCTGGGTTTAGGTTTTATTTGCTGTCTTTTTCCAGCTTCTTTCAATGTAAGGTTAATTTGCATATTTGAGATTTTTCTTGCTTCTTGAAGACAGCCTGTAGTGCTATTTACTTCCATCTTATGACTGCCTTTGCTGAGTCCCAAATGTTTTGGAATGTTGTGTTTTCATTTTCGTTTGTTGCCATGTATTTTTTTTAAATGTCTTCTTTAATTTCCTGGTTAACCCATTCATTCTTTAGTAAGATGTACTTTAATCTCCATGTGTTTGTGGTCTTTCCAATTTTTTTCTTGTGGTTGACTTCCAGTTTCATAGCACTGTGGTCTGAAAATACGCATGGTGTGATCTCAATCTTTATGTACTGGTTGAGGCCTGATTTGTGACCCAGTATGTGATATGGAGAATGTTCCATGTGCACTTGAAAAGAATGTGTATTCTGCTGCTTTAGAATCAAATTTTCTGAATATATCTGTTAAATCCATATTGTCCAGTGTGTCATTCAAAGCCACTTTTTCCTTGTTGATCTTCTGCTTAGATGATCTTTCCATTGCTGTGAGGGGGGTGTTAATTTCCTCTACTACTATTGTATTATTATCAATGAGTTCCTTTGTTTGTTATTAATTGCTCCCAAGTTGGGGGCATAAATATTTGCATTTTTTAGATCTTCTTGTTGGATGGACTGCTTTATTATGACAGCCCTTCTTCATGTCTTGTTACAGTCTGGTTTAAAATCTATTTTGTCTGTTATAAATATGATGTCCATTATCATAATGTATGGTTCTCCACCCTCTCACTCTCAATCTGGAGGTGACCTTGGGTTTAAAATGAGAGTCTTGTAAGAAACATATCGATGGGGTTTGTTTTTTTTTTGTTTTTATCCATTCTGTTACCCTATGTCTTTTGATTGGAGCGTTTAGTCCACTTACATTCAGAGTAATTACTGATGGATATGAATTTAGTATCATTGTATTACATATAAAATCACTGTTCCTGTAGATTGTCTGTGTCCCTTTCTAGTCTTTGTTGCTTTTGGTGTCTCTTTCCTGCTCAGAGTGCCCCCTTTAATATATGCAGAGCTGGTTTAGTGTTCACGAACTCATTTAGTTTTTGCTTCTCCAGGAAACTTTTTATCTCTTCTTATATTCGGAATGACAGTCTTGCTGGATATAGTATTCTTGGCCACATATTTTTCCCATTTAGCATGTAAAATATCTCATGCCACTTTTTGTCTGGCCTGCCAAGTTTCTATGGACAGGTCTGCTGCTAACCTTTTGTATCCACCTTTGTAGGCTAAGGATCTTTTGTCCCTAGCTGCATTCCGAATTCTCTTTTTATCTATTTATTTTGCTAATTTAGCTATGTTATTTCTTGGTGTTCATCTATTTTTGTTTATTTTGAGGGGATTTCTCTGTGCCTTTTGGACTTAAATGCCTGTTTCCTTCACCAGATTAGGGAAATTCTCTGCTATATGCTATAATTTGTTCAAATAAACCTTCTGCACCTTTTTCCTGCTCTTCTGCTTCTGGGACTCCTATGATATGGATATTCTTGTGCTTTGTGGAATTGCTGAGTTCCCTAAGTATATTTGTGATCTAATTGCTTTCTTTCCATCTTCTTTTCAGATTCATTATTTTCCATAATTTTATCTTCCATATCACCTATTCGTTCCTCTCTTTATTCCATCTTAATTGTGATTACATCTAGTTGGTTTTCCATCTCAGTTATAGCATTTTATTTCAGCCTTGACTAGATTTCAGGTTTTTTAATCCCTGTTGTTTCAATGCTGTTTTCAGGCCCAGCTAGTATTGTTTTGATGGTTGTTCTAAATTCTTGTTCAGGTATATTTCTTATAACTGTTTTGAGCAAGTCCCTGGTTGTGATTTCTTGTTGATCTTTCTTTTGGGGAGAATTCCTCCATTTTGTCATCATGTCTAGGTTTCTGTCTTTTGTGTATTATGAAAGCTTGTTATGTTTCATGCTCCTGAGAGTAATACTATATTAATAAGGGGTCATACACTGTCCAGTCCTGGCACTTCAGGAAGTGTTTCTGGTGCATGCTGTGTGTACTCTGCTTTTGTGTTTTGGCTGCTCTTTCCTACAGGTTCAGTCCTCTGCATAATTCCTCCTTGCTTGCAGTGGGGAGTGTTTGGACTTTTAACTAGGGGTACTTTGATTTGTTTGTTAATATAAGCCTTAAAAAAAAAAAAGCCTGATCCAAGAAAAGTGAAAAGGGAAGGGGAAAAGAAAAGCAAACAAACAAAAAACTATAAGCCTGATTCCAAAGAAAAACAAAGACAGAAGAAGAGGGAAGAAAAAGAATCTTATTCCAAAAGGAGAGGCTTAAACAAACAAACCAACAAATGAACAAAAAAACTATAAGCCTGATTCCAAAGAGAAAAAAGAAAAAAGAAAAAAATTAAATTAAAAAATTTTAAAAATAAAAAAATAAAAAGAATTAAAAAGGACTAAAAATAAAAAGTCTGGTCCTATGTCTACCATAACTGAAGCTGATGCTTTGGAGCACTCTATGATCAGTAGACTCGGTACATGTGTGTGCCCTGCGTTTGTCTTCTGGGGGAGAGGCTTGCTGCTCTGGCTTACAGTTAGACCTGCCCTAGTAAAAATGCGCCTGCCAGGCACAGGGGGGCATGGTTTGGTGTATGTGACTACAGCCTCCACTGGGGGTGCTGTTTTTTTCTACGAAGTCTGACCACACTGTTGGCCTGCTTGAGGGGGTGGGGGTGGAAGATCTTGTCAAACTGCACTCACCCTCAGGGAGGGGAACTTGGGGCCACCACTGCTCAGGAGGCCCTCGCAGACAGCATACAGTCTTCCCTCCTATGCCCCAGGCTTTTGTCAGATCCCTGTCCTCAACCTGTCTGTGCCTGGGCCGTTGGCTTGCCCGGTGCCACAGTTCTGTGTTTTATCTCTGGTTGGTGGCTGGGATTCAAAATTCCAAATCTTAAAGACTTGGCAAGGTGCAGACCCACTCCCCTCCCCTGTAAGAGGCTCACAACACGCACCTGACACCATTCTGTCCCAGAAAAGCAATTGCATTGCTGTGCAGGTCCCTGGAGTCTGTTGTGAAACATAGTGAAAAGCTGCAAACAGGTTATCTGCCCTTTGAGTATGCCTTTGTTCCCTGCTGTTGAACACTTGCTCAATGGCACTGGATGGGTCTTTTGTCCTTGGAGAAGCAATATACCCTCTTCCAAATGTACTTCAGGAAGGGGAACATTCTCTTTCACTGTGACCCAGGGGATCCCCACACCACAGTGTCTTTCATGAGCCCTATGCCCTGCTCTCTCTCCCACTCTCTCCCTCTCTTCCTGACTTGTCTCCCCCCAAAAAGGGCTCCATCCCCTCTGCAGCACCATGGTTTTTCCTCTCCCCCAATTCATGTCTCTGAACCTTGCATCTGCCCATTCTCTCTCTCCCTCCATTTGTGCAAAATGTTTTCTTAATCCTCAGATTGATATCCTAGTTGTTCAAAATAATTTGATGTTGATCTAGCTGTATTTGTGGGAGGAGGCAAGCCCAGGGTCTCCCTACTACTCTGCCATATTACTTCCCTCTCCTATCTGAACTCTCCATTCCCTAACTTTCACTCTGCAGGTGTCTTTAGGTCTAAAATGAGTCTCTTATAAGCAGCATATAGATGGTTCTGTTTTTTTAATCCATTTTGATGCCCTTTGTGTTTTGATTGGAACATTTAGTCCATCTACATTCAGAGTGATTGTTGATATGAATTTAGTGCCATTGTGTTACCTGTATAGTTGGTGTTTTTGGTGATGTTCTCTGTTCCTTTCTATTCTTTGTTGCTCTTGGTCTTTTTTTCCCCACTCAAGGACACCCCTTCAATATTTCTTGAAGGGCTCATTTAGTGCTCATAAACTCCTTTACTTTTCGTTTGTCTGGGAAACACTTTATCTCTCCTTCTATTCTGAATGAGAGGCTTGCTGGATAAAGTATTCTTGGCTGCATATCTCCCCATTCAGCACATTAAATATATCATGCATTTCTCTTCTAGCCTGCCATGTTTCTGTGGGCAGATTTGTTGCAAAACTGATCTGTCTCCCTTGTTTGTTAAGGACTTTTCTTCCCTTGTTGCTTTCAGCATTATTTCCTTTCTTGTGTATTTTGTGTATTTGACTATGACATGTCTTGGTGATGGTTGGCTTCTGTTGAATTTAATGGGAGTTCTCTGTGCTTCTTGGATTTTGCTGTCTGTTTCCTTCCCCAGATTAGGCAAAATTTCATCTATAATTTGCTCAAATAAAACTTCTGCCCCTTTTTCTTTCTCTTCTTCTGGAACTCCTATGATATGAATGTTATTATGCATTAAGAAGTTGCTGAGTTTCCTAAATCTACATTTTTTTTAGATTTTTATTTATTTATTTGACAGAGAGAGACACAGCGAGAGAGGGAACACAAACAGGGGGAGTGGGAGAGGGAGGAGAAGCAGGCTTCCCACCGAGCAGGGAGCCTGATGCAGGGCTCGATCCCAGGACCTAGGATTATGACCCGAGCCAAAGGCAGATGCTCAACGACTAAGCCACCCAGGCGCCCCTCTTCACTTGTTTCTAAGGCATCAGTTCCTCTTGGTTCTCCTCATCACTGCTCCTACTCAGCCACCTCTGCTGGTTCTTCCTTATTTCCCCTACTTGTTAACATAGGAGTAACCCAGCATAGTCTTTATTTATTTATTTATTTATTGGCAATTTTTCAATTTTTTTAAAAAATTTTATTATGTTATGTTAGTCACCATACAATACATCATTAGTTTTTGATGTAGTGATCCAGGATCCATTGTTTTCATATAACACCCAGTGCTCCATGCAGTACATGCCCTCCTTAATGCCCATCACTGGGCTAACCAATCCCCCCTCCCCCTTCCCCTCTAAAACCCTGTTTGTTTCTCAGGTCCATAGTCTCTCATGGTTCATCTCTCCCTCCAGTCCCCCCCCCCATTTTTCCCTTCCTTCTCTTAATGTCCTCCATGTTATTCCTTATGTTCCACAAATAAGTGAAACCATATGATAATTGCCTTTCTCTGCTTGACTTATTTCACTTAGCATAATCTCCTCTAGTCCCATCCATGTTGATGTAAAAGTTGGGTATTCATCTTTTCTGATGGCTGAGTAATAGTCCATTGTATATATGGACCACATCTTCTTGATCCATTCATCTGTTGAAGGGCATCTCACTCTTTCCACAGTTTGGCTATTGTGGACATTGCTGCTATGAACATTGGGGTGCATATGGCCCTTCTTTTCACTACATCTGTGTCTTTGGGGTAAATACCCAGCAGTACAATTGCTGGGTCATAGGGTAGCTCTATTTTTAAATTTTTGAGGAACCTCCACACTGTTTTCCAAAGTGGCTGTACCAACTTGCATTCCCACCAACAGTGTAAGAGGGTTCCTCTTTCTCCACAACCTCTCCAACATTTGTTGTTTCTTTCCCTGTCCATTTTTGCCATTCTAACTGGTGTAAGGTGGTATCTCAGTGTGCTTTTGATTTGGATTTCCCTGATGGCTAATGTTGATGAACATTTTTTCATGTGTCTGTTAGCCATTTGTATGTCTTCTTCAGAAAAGTGTCTTTTCATATCTTCTGCCCACTCTAAATCTACATTTGTGATCCAATACCTTCCCTTCCCTCTTCTTTTAACCTTCGTTATTTTCCATCATTTTATCTTCTAAATCAGTGATTCATTTCTCTGCTTCCTCCATCCTTATTGTCATGGCATCCAGTCGGATTTGCCTCTCAGTTATAGAATTTTTAATTTTGGCCTGACTAGTTTTTAGGTTTTTTAAAAATCTCTGCAGCAAGGGATTCTTTAGTGTATTCTGTGCTTTTTTTTTTTTTTTCATGCCCAGCTACTATCCCTGTAATTGTTGTTTTAACATCTGTTTCATATATCTAATATCTGTATTGATTAAATTCTTGGCCATTACTTCTTCCTGTTCTTTCTTTAAGGGTGAATTCCTACATCTTGTTATTTTGTCTAGGTCACGGTTTTTTTTTTTGTGTGTGTGTGATTGTTAGGAAAGCTTGTTGTTTTTGTGCTCCTGAGAGTAATGGCTATATTAAGAAGAGGTCCAAAAATAGGGTGGAGGTCTTATATGCACTTTGTGGTTGTGTTTTGGTTGCTCCTATCCTCAGGTAAGTCCTCTGCAGAGTTTCCCCTTGCCTGTAATGGGAGGTGTTTGGACCTTGTCCACTGTGTGGCAAGTTTTAACTAGGTGTGTTTGGTCTGCTTTTAAAAGAAGCTAGATCCAAGGAAAGAAGCTAAATTCTATTTCCCCTATAACTGAAGCTTTGCAGCACTCTATGATCAGTAGACTTGGTGTGTGTGTGGGGTTTGTGCTGGTCTTCTGGGGAAGGGGCCTGTTGGGTTGATTTTCAGGCCAATCTGTCCTAGTAGACATACACTTGTAGGGCATGGGGGGTGGGGCTTAAAGTAAGCAGCTCCAGTCTCCCCTGCAGGGCACTGTGTTGTTCACTGAAGTTCGTCTGTGCTGAGGTGCAGGGGAGGGGAATGGCTTTGTTCCCCTCTCTCCTCCCTGGAGCAGGGAGTTTGAACCCATCACACTTCAGGAAGCCCTCACATAAGAATGAATAATCACCCCTCTTGTGTTCCCAGCTTCCATCAGATCCTTGTCTTCACCTTATCTATGTCTGAGTTGTCTGCCTGCCAGGTGGCATAGTACTCTTGTGTTTTATCTCAGGGACGCAACTGGTTTCAAAACTCTAAAGTTTAGGGACCCACATGGTGCAGACCTGCAGTGATCCTCTAGGGGAGGGTCACTGCACTTTTGCCATTTGCTGGTTTGTCCCAGTAAAGCAGCTGCATGACCATGCAGTTGTTTGGAGTTTATGGTAAATCACAGCAAAAAGCCAGCACCAAGATTTGCTGCCCTCAGCCAGTGTCTTTGTTCCTTTGTTAGCGAACAAGGCAGCACATTGGTGCTGCCAGAATGGGAGGCAGTAGTGGTTAGTTAATGGTCTTCAACAAGTTAGTGTTTTCAAAAACTATTCATTATGATTCCTGATTTGTTTAGACTACCTGTAATTATATCATTAGAATTGTTTAGTTTTCTCAGAAGCAGCTTAAATCCAAGGCTATTGAAAGTTTTTGAAACCATTATAAAATGAGTTACCTATGTTTAATAATAATTTTTTAAGAAGTAAGTTTAATAATTTCACCCCCGAAAGAGAATTTTCAAAAAGCCTTCTCATGGAAAGTTGCCAAATTGCAATCTGTTCATATGAATGTTTTTTCAGGTGGAAGTGAATCCTCCTGGGATAAGGATAAGATGCAATCTTCTCTTGCTGCACCTGGACCTCAACATGGACTTGCTCATGCAGCCCTGGCTAGCCAGCCAGGCCTTGGGGGTGCTCCTACCCTCAATCCACTGCAGCAGAAGCATTTACTGACCAATAGTATGTATACTGTCCTTTAAAAACTTGGTGTGTTGAGAAAAATACCACACAAGACCCACTGGATGCCGTGGGCGAGCAGGGCTAGTGTATTTTTCTTCCATAAGGCTTAACAATTTGAAGTCATAAGGGTAGATTGAGAGGGATTCATTTAAAAGTATAGGTTTTATAGAGTAAATATAGATTGAGAAGGCATGTAGCAGAGTAGAGATACATGGGAGGCCATGTAGTAGAGTAGTTAAGAAAGTTGTTTATAGTCACAAAAACTTGGGTTTGAAATCCACATCTTTTGAATTCCATATTACTGTCTGACCTTGGAGAACTCACCTAACTTTTCCAAGCCTCAGTGTCCACAACTACAAAGTAGGAATAAAAATATACCTATTAAGTAAGGTTATTGTGAGTGCTAAGAATAATAATAATAAAAAAAGCTGTTAGTGACTTCCATATAGTAAGTACCGTATAAATTATAAGTATTACTATTACTCAGTAATCAAACTTCATCTAATGTATACCAACTCAGGTTTAGATGATGTTTTTAAGAACTTCAAAATCTCAGAGTCTTTCTGCAGGAAAGTGTGTCTTATATACACTACTTGACTAAAATCCTACTTTTCTTTTTTTTAATCCTACTTTTCTTATAAGCAGGAATCTGAGAGAAAACTTCTATTATTTCTTTCCCTGAAATTTTCATTCTCTCACTAAGCCTTAGGATTAAAACAACAGAACAGAGGGATTCTGAGATATTTTAATATGATGTTTTAAATGAAATTCATCAGTTATTAAGCATACAAAATAAGTTATGGTATCTTATTTTAAAGATATTATAAACTCAAATGTGAAGGGTCCCATAAAAAATGGAATGTTAAACAATGGTAAATAAATAAATGCCAAGAGAGTTATAAATACTATGTTATGAGAAGTCAAAAAAGGACTGATTAAGGTAGACTTATTTCATAAAGCAGGAGAACTTGGAAGATTTCTGGCTTCTGGTCTGACATGTAAAGAGTTCAGAAGTTGTCACTCCTCCTCAAAGCAAGATCAACAACTCTTTTAAATCCATCAGAAATTGAATTCACAGGGCAGAGCTATCCCCAAAACTGGAGAGATAGGCAGATAACGAGAATCAGAGCTTATAGGGAGCAGAAGCCACATCTAGAGTCTGGTAGAAACATTTAAATTACTGGAGACTCAGTGTGGACCCAGCTTGAGAGATAAAAAACCCTAGAGGCCTTACACTATTCACAGTGCTCACCATAGTGTAAGACTGTTGAATCACAGACCTGTACCTCTGAAACAAATAATACATTATATGTTAAAAAAAGAAGAAGATAGTAGGAAGGGAAAAATGAACGGAGAGATGAACCATGAGAGACTATGACTCTGAGAAACAAACTGAGGGTTCTAGAGGGGAAGGGAATGGGGGGATGGCTTAGCCTGGTGATGGGTATTAAAGAGGGCACATATTGAATGGAGCACTGAGTGTTATACTCAAACAATGAATCATGGAACACTACATCAAAAACTAATGATGTAATGTGTGGTGATTAACATAATAAAATGCAAAAAAAATAATGAATATTTCATAATAATTTAAAATAAATTCTTAATTATTCATTAAAAAAAATGCACTTTCATGAGTCAACTCCAGGAGCACCTTCAGGTTCTCAGGATGAAGACCTGAGAAAATTCCCTTCATGTTTCTGGGACAAGAAAAGTACCCATTTCGATATATGCCCAGAGTGTTCTGTTTTCCTTAACAAAAGCCTACCCTTGAAGGAAACTACTTTACCAGAGTTAAACTACTTTGTTTTACCAGAGCCTAACTGATGTGGGGGAAAGGATATATTAAAATCCAGCACCCTGTAATCATTGCTGTGAGGTAAGGGAAATACTTCCCCAGCCTTTTTAACATTTCCTGTGGGGAAAGAGAAATACTTAACTCTAGCTCCCTCTAGCCTTCCTCTCTCATGTAAGAGGGAAAAAAGCTAAAAATCACTTGTGAAAGTCACAGCCCAAGGACACAGGTTCATTAAGAGACTGAAATCTAATCATATATTTCTCCTCCTTACACATTTTACCACCACCACAATAAGGCTCTGTATAAGAATAGTGGACTAAAACTGAGAAAACTGAAGTCCTCAGACCCAATTGAATTTGGATTATTTAGGATACACTAAAGATAACAGGGGGACAAGAAATTACCATCACTAATACAACAGCTACAGCAAACAATAAATATAACCTAACTCCCAGTAAGATAAAAGTAAAGCTTCTTACTAAAACCCTGTTTACCTGAGTTCCTTTTAGCCAATGCACCATTTCTGGCTTTAAAACAAAAATTACAAGACATGAAAAAGGCAAAAAACATAGTCTAAAGATATAAAGCAAGCATCACAACCAGAATTAGATATAACATGTCTTTTAGAATTATCAGATGGGAATTTAAAATAACTATAATTAGTATGCTAAGAAAATGGAAAACATACAAGAATACATGGGAATATTAACACTGTATGTTAATGATACTTGAATAAAAAATACATGGGAAATATAAGCAGAGAGATGAAAATTTTAAGAAACAAAAGTAAATGCTAGAAATCAAAAACACTTCAACAAAATGAATAGCTTTGATGGGCTCATCAGTAGACCAGACAAAGTCAGCTAAGTCACTGGATCATTTCCCAGGAGGAGGAGGCGTCCATCAACCTCAATGCCATCAACAAGTGCCCCCTGCTGAAGCCGTGGGCCCTGACCTTCTCCTGTGGCTGAGCCCTGCAAGCTTCTGCCCTGAAGGCCTAGGGCGGAAAGAAGGAGAACCTGAAGGCTGCCCAGGAGGAGCACATCAAGTGAACCCTGGATGACAGCCTCGCCTGCCAATCAAAGTACACCCCATGTAGTCAGGCTGGGGCTGCAGCCAGTGAGTCCTCTTCATCTCTAACCATGCTGACTAAGCGGAGGTGTCCTAAAGCTGCCCCCTCAACACTCCAGCCCCCGCCCCCTCCCACACTCACTCTTGAAGAGGGGGCGTCACCAGGGCTCCAGACTGCTCTTTCCCATCACTTTTGCACTTTCATGAGTCACATACTGAAGTATGTCAATAGAAACTTTCCAGAATGGAAGAAAAGTGAAAAAAAGATTGGGGAAAAAAAAAAAACCCACAAGAACAGAATATTGAAGAATTGTGCAACAATTACAAAAAGTGTAGAATAAATGTAATGGGGATGCCAAAATAACAAGAATGAGGAAAAGGAACAGAAGAAATATTTAAAGTAACAATGAATGAAAATTTTCTCAAATTGAGATACACCAAACAAAAGATTCAGGAAGCTCAGAGATTACTAAGAAGAATAAATATTTAAAAAAATCTACACCTATGCATATTATACTCAAACTACAAAATCAAAAACAAAGAGAAAATCTTTTTAAAAAATCAGAGAGTGGGGCACCTGTGTAGCTCAGTTGGTTAAATGACTGCCTTTGGCTCAGGTCATGACCCTGGAGTCCTGGGATCGAGTCCCACATCAGGCTCCCTGCTCAGTGAGGATTCTGCTTCTCCCTTTGAACCCCCCCCCATGCTCTCTCTCTCTCTCAAATAAATAAATAAATAAATCCTTAAAAAAAATAAAAAATCAGAGAGAAATAAATGCTCCTCACCCATACAGGAACAAAGATAAGAATTATACTGAACTTTTCTTCAGAAACCAGGCAAACAAGAATAGAGTGGTGTGAAATAGTTACAGTGTTGAAAGAAAAAAAAACAAACAAAACACCAACTTAGAATTCTGAATGCAGTGAAATTTCCTTTTAGTAGTGAAGAAGGAAATAAAGACTTTCTCAAACAAAAGTAGAGGGAATTTGTTACCATACCAGAGATCTGCCCTATAAAAAATGTTAAAAGAAGGTCTATAGAGAGAAGGAAAATAATTTAGGTCAGAAACTTGGATATACATAAAGGAAGAAGGTTAGAGAAGGAATAAATTAAGGTAAATGTATTTTTTCTTATTCTTAAACAGTCTTACAAATAATACTCTATTCAAAATAATAATAACAATGTATTGGCAAGTGATATAAATGACAATAATGTTATAAGGGATAAGAGGGAGGAATTGAAAATATTCTGCCGAAAGATACTTGCACTACACATGAAATGGTATAGACTTATTTGCAAGTGAATTTATAAGTTGTAAATGCATATTGCAAACTCCAGAGCAACCACGTAAATTTTTTTTAAAAATAAGTAAAATTAATATACTAAGAGAAGAGAGGAAAGAGAATCATATAAAATAGTCAGTTAATGCCAGAGAATACAACAAGAGTGGAAGAGAAGATAAAAAAAAAAGGGGGGGTCAATGAATAGAAAACACTTATAAATATTATAACTAATTATCCAATTATTAATAATCACTTTAAATATGATTGGTCTAAATACACCAATTACAGACATAGATTGCCCCATGTACTCTAGTGACTAAGAATGTTGATGTTTTGGCCATTACTTGCAATATACCTCTTATATAATCATGTATCAAGCAAAATAACCAAAATGAAACAACAACAATAAAAGAATGAAGACTGTCAGAGCAGATAACAAGAGAAGATCAAACTATTTGGTGTCTATAAGAAATTCATTTTAAATTTAAAGACATAATTCAAAGTAAAGGAATGGACAAATATATACTATGCTAACACTAATCAAAAGTAGGAGTAGCTATATTAATTTCAGACAAAGCAGATTTCAGAGCAAGAAAAATTGTCAAGAATAAGAGGGGTATTACATAATGATAAAGAGGCCAATTCTCCAAGGAGACATTAATAAGCCTTAATGTGTTTGCTCCTCTTAACAGAGTGTCAAAATATGTGAGGTAAAAACTGGTAGAACTGCCAGAGAAAATAGATGAATCCACTATTATAATTGGAGACCTCAATACTCTTCTCTCAGAAATGGATATATTAAATTGACAGAAATTCAGGAAGAGCATAATTGAACTGAAAAGCACCATCAATCAACTGGATCTAATGGACTTTTATATTTTATCCAACAACAAAAGGACATACAATCTTTCAAAATTGAACCATGAAGAAATAGAAAATCTGAACAGACTGATAACAAGTAATGAAATTAAATCAGTAATGAAAACACTCCCCAAAATAAAAGAAGTCCTGGACCAGATGGCTTCAGAGGTGAACTCTACCAAATATTTAAAGAAGAGTTAATACTTATTCTCCTCAAACTAGTCCAAAAAATAGAAGAGGAAGGAAAATTTTCAAATACATTATACAAGCCAGCATTACCCTGATACCAAAACCAGGCACACACCATTAAATAAAGAAAACTACAGGTAGATATCCTTGGTGAGCATACATGCAAAAATCACCAATAAAATACTAGCAAAGTACATTCAACAGTACATTAAAAAGATTAGTCAGCACAATCAAGTAGGATTTATTCTGGGGATGCAAGAATGGTTCAATATTCACAAATCAATCAACGTCATACACCACATCAACAAAACTAAGGATAAAAATCATATGATCATTTCAATACAGCAGAAAAAAATTTGAAAAAATTTAACATCTGTTCATTATAAAAATTCTCAATAAAAGTAGTATTGTAGAGGGAACATAGCTCAAAATACTAAAAGCCATATATGAAAAACCCACAGGTAACATCTTAATGAAGAAAAACTGAGAGCTTTTCCTCTAAGATTAGGAACAAAAAAAAGATGTCTAATCTTATCACTTTTATCAACTTAGTACTGGAAATCCTAGCCACAATAATCAGACAAGAAAAATAAATAAATATCCAAATAAGTAAGGAAGAAGTAACACTTTCATTATTTGCAGATGACAGGATACTATGCATAGAAAACCCTAAAGACTCCACCAAAAAACTACTAGAAGTAATAAATTAATTCAGTAAATTTGCAGGTTACAAAAATAAAATCCAGAAATTGATAGCATTTCCTTATACAAATAACAAAGAAGCAGAAATAAATTTAATGAAAATTCCATTTACAATTGCACCAAGTAGAATAAAATACCTAGGAATAAATTTAACCAAAGAGGTAAAGGGCCTGTACTCTGAAAACCACAAAACACCAAGGAAATAAATTGAAGATGACACAAACAATTGGAAAGATTTTTCATGCTCATGGATTAGAAGAACCAATGCTGTTAAAATGTCCATGCTACACAAAGCAATCTAGAGATTCAATGAAATCTCTATCAAAATACCAACAGCACTTTTCACAAATCTAGAACAAATAATATGAAAATCTTTGTGGCACCACAGAAGACACCAAATACTCAAAGCAATCATGAGACAAAGAAAACAAAGCTGGAGGTATCATAATTCCAGGTTTCGGGGGCACCTGGGTGGCTCAGTCATTAAGCGTCTGCCTTCGGCTCAGGTTATGATCCCAGAGTCCTGGGCCCACATCAGGCTCCCTGCTCAGTGGGAAGCTTGCTTCTCCCTCTCCCACTCCCCCTGCTTGTGTTCCTGCTCTCGCTGTCTCTGTCAAATAAATAAATAAAATCTTTAAAAAAAATCTAAAATAAATAAATAAATAAATAATTCCAGGTTTCAAGATACACTACAAAGCTGTAGTAATCAAAATAGAATGGTGCTGGAACAAAAATAGACATGTAGATCAAAAGGCCAGAATAGAAAAACTAGAAATAAATCCCTGATTATCTGGTCAATTAATCTATGACAAAGAAGGCAAGAATGTACAATGGGGAAGACAACCTCTTCAATAAATGGTGTTGGGAAAACTGGACAGCTACTTATAAAGAATGAAATTGGACCACTTTCTAACACCATGCATAAAAGTAAACTCAAAATGGATTAAAGAACTAAATGTGAGACCTGAAACTATACAAATCTTTGAAGAGAACACAGGTAGCAATTTCTCTGCCATAAGTTGTAACATTTTTCTGTGTGTCTCCTAAGTCAAGGGAAATTAAAAAATAAATAAATGATTGGGACTACATCAAAATAAAAAGCTTTTGCACCTCAAAAACATCAACAAGACAAAAGGCAACCTACTGAATGGAAGAATATATTTGGAAATGATATGCCCAATAAGGCATAAATATCCAAAAAATATAAAGAACTTATGCAGAGCTTAGAAGATGATGACAAAACCTTAGTTTCACCTTATCCCACAAACACAACTGTATAACTATCAAATCATCCTAATTACCCCAGAAATCACCTGAAAACTGATAGAACAAACTACATAACAAAAAGGAAGAGGCCACATCAAAGAAGGTAAGAAGTGCAGAGCTGAGGGTTAGGGGAGAAAGAGATCACAGCTGCTGCAGAGGTGAGGGAACCATGGTCCTGTAGAAGGGCACAAGAGAGTGGAGCATACAGGGAAACAACACAAGGAAAACATGCTATTGGCATGAAAAAGAAAGAGGGATGAATTTTGTGAGTTCTTGCAACCAGTAGGGCTTAAAGCCTGGAGTCTGAAAGGTCAGGGGCTGTGCCTGGGATAGCGCCTGGAGGGCACTCCTCTGCTCCTAGAGAGAAGACTGGCAAATGACCCAAGGCCAGACAGCATGGAAACAGTGACCTGAAGAGCACTTGGGGTGCACTGTATAGAGATTATTCACTGTTCTCTGAGCAGTTCCCTGATTGGCAGCATTCATTAAGGAACAGGCTGGCACCATTTCCCTCCCAAGTCTCTCAGCATAAACACAGAGCCACCTGTAAGAAGCAGTGTAGTGATAACACTGGCTACCTAACTTGCTTACACAAAGTCCCATCCCCTGTGCTCTGGTGGATCTGCCCTACCAAGTCACACTTGCCTCATTCAAGCCCAGAGGGCTCCTTCCCCCAAAGACCAGCACAAACCACAGCCCATACCACCTCTCCCCTATAAGAGAATTTTGCAGGGGCTCAGTTCTGGTAGGGATAGTGTTAGGTCTCATTTCACAAGCTAACCAGAACACACCTAGTTAAAACTGACCATATTCAAGTCAGGGACAAAACACTGCCTACAGCAGGCAAGGAGAGCCTCAGCAGATGAATGGCCTGAAAGAAAGAGCAACCAAAACACAACAGCAGAGCATGTGCAGCACAGATCAGAGACACTCCTTGATATACCAGTCCCTTAATACTACATGGCCTCTTCTTCATGAGGCCATTATGTTCAGGAGAAGGAAACATAACTTCATTTTCTAACACAGAAGAAGGCAGGGACTTAAATGAAATGCCCAGACAGAAGGATGAAAGAAAAAGATAAAGCCACAGCTAAAGATCTGAGTAAAAAAAAAAAAAAAAAAAAAAAAAAAAAAATATATATATATATATATATATATATATATAGAGAGAGAGAGAGAGAGAGAGAGAGAGAGAGACTTTCTGAATTCCTTGGTTGTCAGATGAGGAAACAAAGACACAGAAGGTGAAATAATTTGACCCAGGTCCCACTGCTTCTGAGTGGCAGAGCTAGAATTCAACCCAGGCCTTCTGGATCTAGAGTTGGCTCTCTCAATCACAATGATAACTATTGCTAGACTGACCTTCCAAAAGAATACCAAGCTTCTATTTTACACATGAAGAGGGAACACAAAGAAATTGAAAACCTACCGGTCACTTCTGATTTGTTTAGTGTATATTTTTCTGGGGTCATTGTTACCCTGTTAGCATTTTGTTCTCTCATTCATCTATTCTCTGGACAAAATGGAAAAAATCACCTCAAAAAAAAAAAAAAAAGAACAAGAAGCAGTACCGACTGCCAGGGACCTAATCAATACAGACATTAGTAAGATGTTGGAAATAGAGTTCAGAATGACGATTCTAAAGATACTAGCTGGGCTTAAAAAAAGCATGGAAGACATTAGAGGAGCCCTTTCTTGAGAAATAAAAGAACTAAAATCTAAACAAGTCAAAATCAAAAAGGCTATTAATGAGGTGCAATAAAAAATGGAGGCTCTAACTGCTAGGAAAAATGAGGCAGAAGAGAGAATCAGTGATATAGAAGACCAAATGATGGAAAATGAAGAAGTTGAGAAAAAGAGAGATAAACAACTACTGGATCACGAGGGCAGAATTCGAGAGATAAGTGATACCATAAGATGAAACCATATTAGAATAATTGGGATCCCAGAAGAAGAAGAAAGAGAGAGAGGGGCAGAAGGTATATTGGAGGAAATTATACCAGAGAACTTACCTAATTTGGGGAAGGAAACAGGCATCAAAATCCAGGAGGCACAGAGAAACCCCCTCAAAAATCAATAAAAATAGATCAACACCCCAACACCTAATAGTAAAACTTATGTGTCTCAGAGACAAAGAGAAAATCCTGAAAGCAGCTCGGGACAAGAGATCTATAACCTACAATGGTAGAAACATTAGATTGGAGGGGGCACCTGGGTGGCTCAGTTGTTAAGCGTCTGCCTTCTGCTCAGGTCATGGTCCCAGGGTGTGGGATCAAGCCCCACATTGGGCTCTCTGCTCAGTGGGAAGCCTGCTTCTCCCTCTCCTACTCCCCCTGCTTGTGTTCCCTCTCTTGCTGTGTCTCTCTCTGTCAAATAAATAAAATCTTTTTTTTTAAAGAAACATTAGATTGGAAACAGACGTATCCACAGAGACCTGGCAGACCAGAAAGGACTGGCATGATATATTCAGAGCACTAAATGAGAAAAATATGCAGCCAAGAATACTATATCTTGCTAGGCTGTCACTGAAAATAGAAGGAGAGAAAAAGCTTCCAGGACAAAGAAAAACTAAAGGAATTTGCAAACACGAAACCAGCCCTACAAGAAATATTGAAAGGGGTCCTCTAAGCAAGAGAACCTAAAAGTAAAAGAGACCAGAAAGGAACAGAGAAAATACACAGTAATAGTCATCTTACAGGCAATACAATGACACTAAATTCAAATCTTTCCATAGTTACCCTGAATGTAAATGGTCTAAATGCCCAATCAAAAGACACATGGTATCAGATTGGATTAAAAAAAAAAGGCCCATCGATATGCTGTGTGAAAGAGACTAATTTTAGACCCAAAAGACACTTCCAGATTGAAAGTGAGGGGTGGAAAACAATTCACCATGCTAATGGACACCAAAAGAAAGCTGGGGTGGTAATCCTTATATCAGAAAAATTAGATTTTAAACCAAAGATTATAATAAGAGATGAAGAAGGACACTATATCCTACTTAAAGGGCCTATCCAACAAGAAGATCTAACAATTGTAAATATCTATGCCCCTAACATGGGAGCAGAAAATTATATAAGGCAATTAATAACAAAAACAAAGAAACACATCAACAACAATACAATAATAGTAGTGGACTTTATCACCCTCCTCACTGATATGGGCAGATCATCTAAGCAAAAGATCAACAAGGAAATAAAGACTTTAAATGACACACTGAACCAAATGGACTTCACAGATATATTCAGAACATTCCATCCCAAAGCAACAG
>NW_023270513.1:17136391-17140608 GCF_011800145.1 Mirounga leonina
CACAGGCAGCAACCTCTTCGACCTCAGCCACAGCAACTTCTTCCTAGGAACATCACCAAAGGCAAGGTACACAAGGAGAAAAATGGACTACTGGGACTTCGTCAAGATAAAAAGCTTTTGCACAGCAAAAGAAACAGTCAACAAAACCAAAAGACAATTGACAGAATGGGAGAAGATATTTGCAAATGACATATCAAATAAATGTCTTGTATCCAAAATCTATAAAGACCTTATCAAACTCAACACCCAAAGAACAAATGATACAATCAAGAAATGGGCAGAAGACGTGAAAGAAGACATCCAAATGGCCAACTGACACATGAAAAAGTGCTCAAAATTACTTGGCATTGGGGAAATCCAAATCAAAACCTCAATGAGATACCACCTCACCCCAGTCAGAATGGCTAAAATTAACAAGTCAGGAAATGACAGATGTTGGTGAGGATGCAGAGAAAAGGGAACCCTCCTACACTTTTGGTGGGAATGAAAGGTGGGGCAGCCACTTTGGAAAACAGTATGGAGGTTCCTCAAAAAGTTGAAAATAGAGCTACCATACAACCCAGTAATTGCACTACTGGGTATCTACCCCAAAGATACAAATGTAGTGATCCAAAGGGGTATGTGCACCCTCATGTTTATAGCATCAATGTCCACAATAGCCAAACTATGGAAAGAGCCAAGATGTCCCTGACAGATGAATGGATAAAGAAGAAGTGGTATATATATACAATGGAATATTATGCAGTCATCAAAAACAATGACATCTTGCCATTTGCAATGATGTGGATGGATCTGGAGGGTATTATGCTGAGTGAAATAAGTCAGTCAAAGAAAGACATGTATCATATAATCTCACTGATATGAGTAACTCTTAATCTCAGGAACCAAACTGAGGGTTGCTGGAGTGGTGGGGGTGGGAGGGATGGGGTGGCTGGGTGATAGACATTGGGGAGGGTATGTGCTATGCTGAGCACTGTGAATTGTGTAAGAGTGTTGAATCACAGATCTGGACCTCTGAAACAAATAATACATTATTTGTTAAATAAAAAAGAAGAAGATAGTAGGAAGGGAAAAATAAAGGGGGAGAAATAATAGGGGGAGATGAACCATGGAGACTATGGACTCTGAGAAACAAACTGAGGGTTTTGGAGGGGAGGGGGCTCAGGAGATGGGTTAGCCTGGTGATGGGTATTAAAGAGGACACGTATTGAATGGAGCACTGGGTCTTATTCACAAATAATGAGTCATGGAACACTACATCAAAAACTAATGATGTAATATATGGTGATTATCATAACATAATAAAAAATAAAGAAGAATTGAATACCTATTCTTCTCACGCTATTTCAAAAAATAGGACAGGAAGGAAAAATTCCAAATTCATTCTTTGAGGCCAGCATTACCCTAATACCAAAACCAGATAAAGACACCCTAGCATCATCCTTAAAGAGGAGAAACAGAAGGCTTTTCCTCTATGGTCAGGTAGAAGTAAAGAAGGTCCATTCTCACCACTGTTATTTAACATAGTACTGGAATGTCTAGTCACAGCAATCAGAAAACAACAACAACAACAACAACAAAAACAAAAAAAAAATAAAAGACATCCAAATTGACAAAGAAGAAGTAAAATTTCCACTATTTTCAGAGGCCGTGATATTATATATAGAAAACCCAAAATGCTCCACTAAAAATCAGCTAGAAGTGATAATAATTTAGTAAGTTCTCAGGATAAAAAAATCAACTTACAGAAATCTGCTACATTTCTATACACCAATAATGAAGCAGCAGAAAGATAAATTAAGTAATCAATTGCATTTTTAATAGCACCAAAAATTGTAAGATACCTAGATATATACCTTACCAATGTAAGGTGGTGAAAAACGTGTACTCTGAAAAGTATAGAACATTTATGAAAAAAATTGAAGATGACATGAAGAAATGGAAAGATATTCCATGCTCATGGATTGGAAGAACAAGTATTGTTAAAATGTCTATATTACCCAAAGCAATCTACACATTTAATATAATCTATTCAAAATACCACCAGCACTTTTCACAGAGCTAGGACAAATAATCCTAAAATTTGTATGGAACCAGAAAAGACTCCAAATAAGCCAAAGCAATCTTGAAGAAGAAAAGCATAGCTGGAGGCATTACAATTCTGGACATCAAGTTATGTTACAAGTTATATTACTACTACAAAGCTGTAGTAATCAAAATGGCATGGTACTGCCACAAAAATAGACATAGAGATCAATAGATCAGAAGAGAAAACCATGAAATGAACCCACAAATATATAGTCAATTAATCTTTGACAAAGCAAGAAAGAATATCCACTGGGAAAAGTCTTTTTAACAAATGGTGTTGGGAAAACTGGACAGCCACATGCAAAAGAAAGAAATGTGGATACTTTCTTATACCATACCCAAAAGTAAATTCAAAATATATTAAAGGTCTAAATGTGAAACCTGAAACCACAAAAGTCCTAGAAGAGAACACAAGCAGTAACTTCTTTGACATTGGCCTTACCAACTTATTTCTAGACATGTCTCCTGAGGCAAGGGAGAAAATAAAGTACTGGGACTTCATCATAATAAAAAGCTTCTGCACATCAAAAGAAACAATCACTAAAAGACAACATATGGAATGGGAAAGGATATTTGCAAATAACATATCTGATAATGTGTTAGTATCCAAAATACATAAAGAACTTATAAAAATCAACACTGAAAAAACTAATAATACAATGAAAAAATGGGCAGAAGACATGAATAGACATTTTTTCAAAGAAGACATTTTGAAGGCTAACGGATACATGAAAAGATGCTCATCATCATTTATCAACAGGGAAATGCAAATAGAAACTACCATGAGCTATCACCTCACACTGGTCAGAATAGCTAAAATCAACAATACAAGAAACAACAGTTGTTGGCAAAGATGTCGAGAAAGGGGAACCCTCTTGTACTGTTGGTGGGAATGTAAACTCATGCAGCCACTCTGGATAACAGTATGGAAGTTCCTCAAAAGATTAAAAATAGAATTTCCGTAGGATCCAGCAATTGCACTACTAGGTATTTACCCAAAGAATACAAAATTACTAATTCAAAGGGATACATGCACCCCGTTATGTATAGCAGCATTATCTACAATAGCCAAGTTATGGAAACAGCCCAGTATCCATGATGGAAGAATGGATAAAGAAGATGTGATTATATATATAATGGAATATTAATCATAAAAAGAATGAAATCTTTCCATTTGCAACAACATGGGTGGAGGTAGACAGTATTATGCTAAGTGAAGTCAGTCAGAGAATGACAAATACCATGTGATTTCACTCATATGTGGAATTTAAGAAACCAAAAAAAACGGGAAAAAAGAGAGAGGCAAAGCAAGAAACAGATTCTTAACTATACAGAACAAATTGATTGTTGCCAGAAGGGAGTTTGGTGGTGGGATGGGTTCAATGGGTGAAGGGGATTAAGGAGTACAGTAATTGTGATGAATACCAGGTGATGTATGGAAGTGCTGAAGCACTTTATTGTACACCTGAAATTAATATTACACTGTATGTTAATTAACTGGAATTTAAATAAAAACTAAAAAAGAGAAGTTATACAACTCAACACCAAAACACAAACAAGCAAACAATCTGATTAAAAATGGGCAGAGATACTGATTAGGTATTTTCCCAAAGACACATACAGTGGTCAATGTAAACATGAAAAGATACTCAACATCACTAATCATCAGAGAAATGCAGATCAAAACTATAACCTTACACCTGTCAGAATGGCCAGTATCAAAAGACAAGAAATAAGTTGGGTGATGATATGGAGAAAAAGGAACCCCTGTGCACTGTTGGTAGGAATGTAAATTTGTGCACCAATTTGGAAAACAGTATAGATGTTCTTCAAAAAATTAAAAATATAAATATTATATCCAATAATTGAACTACTCAGTATTTACCCCCAAAAATGAAAACATTAAGTCAAAAGATATATTCACCACTACATGTATTGCAGAATTATTTTTTTATAAATTTTATTATGTTAGTCACCATACAGTACATCATTAGTTTTTAATGTTGTGTTATTTACAATAGCCAAGATATGGAAGCAATCTGAGTCCATTGATAGATGACTGGATACAGAAAATGTAGTGTCTATATATATATATATATATATATATATATATATATATATATATATAT
>NW_023270513.1:17140618-17276357 GCF_011800145.1 Mirounga leonina
TATATATATATATATATATATATATATATATATATATATATATATATTCAGTCATCTTATTCAGTCATAAAAAAGGATGAGATCTTACCATTTGCAAAGCAGGGAGGGACCTAAAATGTATTATGCTAAGTGAAAAAATCAGACAAAGATAAATACCATATGATTTTACTCATTTGTGGAATCTTAAAAAAAAATGAAATAAACAAATGAAAAACAGAATCATTCTTGTTAGAGAACAAGTCGATGGTTGCCGGTGGGGGGATGGGCAAAATGGGTGAGGATGCTGGGAGATATAACCTTCCAGTTATGGAATGAATACATCACAGGACTAAAAGGTACAGTATAAGGAATGTAGTCAATGATATTGTAATAGTGTTGTATGGTGACAGATGGTAGCTATACTTGTGGTGAGCATAACATAATGTACATACTCATGAAATCACTGTCTTACACACCTGAAACTAATGTAACATTGATTGTCAACTCACTTGAATAGAAAAAAAAATTCAAAAATAAGTCTTGGAAGAACTGTAAGTGCATATTTCTAAGTGAAACAAAGCCAGTCTGAAAAAAAAAAATAGTGTATGATTCCCTCTATATGGCATTGAGGGAAAGACATACCTATAGAGACAGTAAAATCCAAGGGTAATAATGAAAGGATGAATCTGTAGAGTGCAAGGGATTTTTAGGGCAGTGGAACTGATCTGTATGGTACCTAAAAGATTGATACATGATATTTTGCATTTGTGAAAAGCCATACAATGTGCAACACAAAAAATGAACACTAATACAAACTATGTACTGTAGTTAGTAAGCATGTATCAATATTGATTCATTAGTCATAGCAAACATACCACACTAATACAAGATGCTAATAAGCAGAGAAACTGCTGGTGGAGAGGAGATATATGGAAATTCTGAGTAATTTCTGCTCATTTTTTCAGTAAACCTAAAACTTTTCTAAAAATGAAGTCTATTAATTTAAAAAGGAAGGACTTTTACCATACCCAAATAAATAGGGTTAAAGAGGTAGATTCCAGATAGAGGCATGAATAAGAGTAAGCTAAGGTGAATTCAAATTGTAGAATGCTGCAATTAGAGAACTAGAGTAGAGCATACATAGAGGAATATCCTGAGATAACAAAGCTAGAAAAGTAACTTCACATGGAACCAAAGAGCTTATATTTTATTTTGGAGACATTAAGTAGCCACTAAAGTCCTAAAATTGGAGTGGAAAAGCAAATGAAATGGCATAGGAGAACCAACCAGAAGACAGGGTACCAAACAAGTATGATAGGATTGGTACCTGACTAGAAATGGCAAGATGTTTCAGAGGTCAATATGACTTGGTAATCAAATGAGTATGGGATTTTAGGAGAGTTAGAGTATTACTGAAGTTTGTAGCCTTAATAGCTAGGAAGAGGTTGTGCCATTCACTTACATAAAAGTTATAAGAGTTGCTGGAATACCAAGATGCTTTAGAAATAATGCTTATGGGCGCCTGGGTGGCTCAGTCGTTAAGCGTCTGCCTTCGGCTCAGGTCATGATCCCAGGGTCCTGGGATCGAGTCCCACATCGGGTTCCCTCCTTGGCGGGAAGCCTGCTCTCCCTCTCCCACTCCCGCTGCTTGTGTTCCTGCTCTCGCTGTCTCTGTCTCTGTCAAATAAATAAATAAAATCTTTAAAAAAAAATTCTTAAAAAAAAGAAAAAAAGAAATAATGCTTACAGTAGCTAGCATGATGACCTTGGGGTTAACAGGAAAGAGAGACCCATTTTGGTGATTTTAAAAAATAATTTAATTACCATACTATTAAAAGTCTATACATTTCAGGCATGTTACTAAATGAGCCAGATTGTTAGAGTGTGGTGTAGTTTTGATGGCTCTTAATTTAATGTTTTCAACTTTGGTAAAAGGTTGACTTACATAATTCAGTATCTGCATATGCTTTGCATGTGCAGCTCATGTGGGGTCACTGTTAAACTAGCCAGTGATGTAAATATTAGCTTAGAGTCTTAGGGTATTATAGTCAATTGACAGTTATTGCAGGTCATGATCTGAAAGTGTAATTTTAAGTCCTTCAGGGTCTTTTGAAATGTTTGATGAATTGTATTTTAAAAACTGTCAATTGGCTGTTAAGTTCTGTTTGTAATCTGTGTTTAGTTTGCACGTCAATTGGACTTTAAGTAGGCATATGACTTGATATGGCCAGTTGGTGTCTGAATGATGCTGAAAATCTTTGGAGAATGAGGACAGATTATTACACTGTTAAGGGAAATGTAAATTGAACAAAGGCATATTTAAGCATTTGTGTGGTAAAGGGAGGCACTGATGGCTACTTTTCATCTGCAGTTTGACCAATTTTTCTACTAAAACTCTGAGTGCGCAAAGAAGAATTGAGATCTATAATTATCTTGGGTAAATGAGAGCCTTATATAGAAACCTATTTACGTCACTGATGGTTACTATTATGTTGAGCATAAAGTGAAGGTTTAGGGAAAAGATAAACAGTGATTAATTTAATATGTGTTATGTAATATCATTATAGCAAAGTCATATGATGAGTATAGTATAAAAGTGCATATACATCAAAGTAATTTTGGAAGGCTAACTGAAAAACTTGTAGTTTAAAAGGGGATGCAGAGGCCATTTTTTAATTCAGTGTTTACACTGTATTGAGGCTTCTCTAATAAATTAATAATCACAGAAGGAAATTTCACAACTGAAAAGTTGGGTTTGACAGATTGTTCCTTAAAAGGATTTAGAGGTAGTGAGCCATAAGTGAATTGATAGGGGGAAAGTTTAAAATATTTTATTAATATTCTATGGGGATTTGCAGTCATAGGAAGTAGACTATGTTCTCCTTCTTGGTTTCCATGCAGAATTTAAGTTTCTCACCTTTATTAAAATTAAACCCTTGTGTAATTCTATTAACAGTACATTTTATGGTTGTTTTTATCACGAATATTGGTGACTGTTGTGTTATTTATATAGGAGCTCCTTCAACTGAGATTATCACTTTAGTGTTGCATGAGACCTGTTAAGTGTGTTTATTATATTGCACAATTTTGATGCTTTTGTTGTTGTTGTTGTTGTTAATGGCTTTAATTCAACCATCATTGTTGAGCCCAGGTGACAGACCTTAAGTCAACGAATAGCATTTTTTTCTAGCCTGCTTTTTGCACTAAAAGTATGTGTTTTGAAAGTTTGTATTACTGTTACTGTATACAGGGGGACTCTGAATATACTTCCTATTGATTCATTGTTGTTCACTAGCTGTTGTGATTTTCGAAGCAAGAAAAAATGAGGGGACGGCAAAGAGGATAAAAGGATATTATTAATAGTGGATAATTGTATGTGGGATCAACATAAACACTATCCATTGTAGAGTTCTATAATATGTAATAATTTAGGAAAATTATAGGCAAGGATGTTTCAGAACATCTGTTAAATATTACTGATTTCTGGGCTTCTGTCCAAATGAAGGCAAGATTACTGTTGAGGCAATAGTTTAAAATATATTGTAAAGTACTATGGTTTACTTATCATAGTGATGTTAATATCTGTAATATTAAGCTAACCCTCCCTAGCTTCTGCTCAAAGGGGATTTCCTCACAAATCCCAACCTCATAAGGGGTAAGTAGACAACAATTTTAATTTGTTACATTTTTCATGATGACATATCTGCGGCTACCACAAGTGTAATGTAAATAATACTTGAAAGATATTAATTAAGAAATTTAAAATGTGTGAAAACTATTTCACCTTGCATACGAAAACAAACAGAATTCTAGATACTACTCAATGATGTTGATATTTGTTATTAAACTGAAAATAGTTTGAATATTTTGATAGGGGAGTTACTCCTTATTGATAAAGGATTCAAATTAGAGCCACAGAATTCATCTTAGAGATTATAACTAAAAGGGTGGACCATATTCCAAGGGGCACCTGGGTGGCTTAGTTGGTTAAGCATCAGACTCTTGGTTTTGGTTCATGTAGTGATCTCGAGGACATGAGATTGAGCCCTGCATTGGGCTCCGCACTCAGTGCAGAGTCTGCTTCAGATTCTCTCTCCCTCTGCTTCTGCCCTCACTTGCACACTCTCTCTCTAAACTAAATAAATAAAATATATATTTTTTAAAAAGAACATATTCCAAGTCTTATTTTCCTTTTATTTTTTTTCCAAGTCTTATTTTCTTTAATAATTCTGAAGCTTAGGGAATCTACATCCCGTCTTAACAGGACCACTGTTAAGTTAGATGCTACTAACACATCAGTATATTATAATGATTAAAAAGAAAGTTACTTATTAAACAAAATGATGTTTTGCTTAAAGATTTTTATTTATTTTTATGGGTAAAACAAATTACATCTTATAAATATTTTGAGAGTGAGAGCAAGAACAAGGAATAGATAAAAGTTTATGGATATAGGAATATTTTTAAAAAGTATAAAGCAATATTAAATCCTAGGTACCATTAATTGCCCAAAGAGATACTAGGATATAATAAAACTTGATTTAAAAAAAAAAGCCAACAAGAATGAATTCAGATAATTTTTTTTTACTATTTTGTAGCATCAATTTTGATGTGGTTTTCCTTTTCCAGATGTAGCAATTTAACATACACTGTCTCTTTTAGGACTGGATCTGCCATTTATGATGATGCCTCATCCCCTACTTCCAGTCAGCTTACCTCCTGCATCAGTTGCCATGGCAATGAATCAGATGAACCATCTTAATACTATTGCCAACATGGCTGCTGCAGCCCAGATTCACAGTCCACTCTCCAGAGCTGGAGCCTCTGTTATAAAGGTAAGAACTGTGATTTGGAAGAGGACACAGGTTTTAATTACATGTACATTTTGAGAAAATATTAGCAATACCACTGAATCTTCAGTATAAACACACAGCTCATTGACTCAGTTGCTTAACATATAGTATTGATTTTATTTCTGACTAGACCTGCTAAAGTGTTTTGTTGTTGTTGTTGTTTGTTTGTTTGTTTTTATTGCATGACCACAGATCTCACCTTTAATTCTAGCTTCATGTCTTGTAATCATGAACACAGTGTGTGGGAGGCATAGCAAGACTAATGACACAGAATAGTGTTCAGAAATCATTACCATTGCTATGGTGAAATAAAGTAAACACTGTGTTCTTTTTGGTGTTTGGGAGGCAGTTCTGGGGTAGTATATACCATGCAGGACTTGTAGTCAGAAAGACCTAAGTTTTGATCCTGCCACTTTAGCTCAATAACCTTGGATATGACATTTAACCTGCATGAACTTGTTTCCTCAACTGTAAACTAAATGTTAGAGTAATAATCTATCCCACTTACTTCACTGGCTGTCCAGAGATAATGTGAGTAAGACATAGGTTAAAAACTGTGAAACATTAAGCAAATATTTATGATAATTTATAGCATTATCATTATCATCATTAGAATACTATTTTTTTTCAAAATTTCATGACCATTGGGTAATGAAACACAAATAATATTTTATAATCTGTCCTGATGTCTTCTTTTAGTTTGGCATAGTGCCTCTCTGCCCTCTCTCCAAGTATCATGTAAACTTGTTTTTTTAATATTTTTTTTCTTTTGGCAAGGAGGTGATATAAGGGTACATAGGATCAAAAGTAATAATAAGAGCAACCCATTAACTTGTCCCTTTGTTCTTTTATTTTTTCAACAAATATTATACTCTTGATGTTTACATGTTGTATTGGGCAATATGGGATATAGGTAAAGAAGACAATCCCTGACTTCCAGTACTCACAAACTGTGATATAAACAAGTACCCATTTAGTTTTCAATAACAAGACAGACTGTGATGAATGGCATAGAATATCATCACGTGTTATAGGAATTTAGAGGAGGGACTTATTATACGTAGCTTGGCAAAAAGAGGGGGAAAAAATCACAAAAAGCATTACGGTTGTTGGATTTGACCTGGACCTTGGCAATATTGATATGATTGTAATAGATGTACATGGGGGAATGTAAAAGAAAGAGGAAATGTGAAATTCTGGATTTTTTTTTCATTTTAAATTAGCTTCTAGTTTTGGGGATTTTTAAAATAATGAGGAAAATCTGTGACCTAAACTTTGTAGGAAAGAACAAGAAAAATTGATAATTTTTTATTAAGCTCCATATGTATTTAAATGGCCATGTAGAAGTATGCTTCCCGCAAAGATTGTAGCCCTCAATAGATCAGTCTATCGTAGCTAATCAAAACTTTGTTGTTTGAATATTTGATCAGAGGCTAAACTAGGAAACAGAGTTATCTTTGAGAAAAAAATCATCCATGAACATATTTAAAAGATGGAATAAGTTTCCCATGATTTTGAAATTGGGTGACCTACTAAGTAAATGTGACCTCACACAAAATTAGAAAACTATTAAGAAAGAAACCATATTTTAAAGTACTTGCTTTGAAATGATGAAAAACCACTTTCAGTAGAGGCATGTTTATGGCTTTTCAAAAATACATTTATTTAGCTTTCTTGATGATGATTATTCAAACTGAATCAGCTACATTTTGGTTGAATGCTTGGGATATTTGGTAGCTTCACCATTATTTGGAATGAAGAGGCATTTGGGGAGGAGTTCATGACAAGCATTTGGTTATTGGTGGTGATGATGATGGAAATGGGAAGGATAATTATATTCTCCTTAAATAATCCAAATATTGTTAACATAGTAAGGCAATAAAACTATATTTTCTACTGCTGATTTATTTCATATGCAACTTTAGAAAAAGTCAGAACCTTTACAGACATAAAATTGGATATTGCTTTTTAAAAGCTGATATTAGATAACATGCTTATTTAAGTCTTAACAAATATGAAAATTAGATCTACTTTCATATAATTGTTTTGACAAAGTCAGTTGAAAACAATATATTTATTTTGAATGCTCTTTGATAAAATTTTTCTAAAGATCTATAGAAGTAGATTTCCATCAGAGGATGGTAGGGAAATGAAGAAAAAAAGTTTTATTTTGTTTTCTTTTTAAAGAGTTGATTTCCATGAATAGTGAGAGGCTTTTGAAATTGTTTCCACGTTGTGTTTGTTTTTTTGCAAAGATATTATTATATAATTGTAACTATTAGTTTTAAAAATAATTCACAGGAAATAGCATAATAAAAACTTTCTAATTAATTGCCAAATGGGCGTTAATATATTGAAATTTTTAACACTCCTTTCAAGAATAGTTATCAATATGATACTAAGCTATAAGGACAAATTTCACACTTCAGTTGATGTATATTTTAATAAAAGTTTGTTTTCAATATGCTTCTTGGTGAAGAAAACTTTCAAGTTCAATCTATTAGAATCCTACTGGCAGTGGGCAAACCTATGTAATTGAGACTTTTTCATATACTACTGTTTGGAGGCTATGGGGACTATTTAAACAAAATGTTTTCTCTATTTACATTTACAGATTTTTAAGTTTTTATTTGACTTTCAGTTAGTTAATAGACAATATAATATTAGTTTCAAATCTACAACATTGAGATTCAACACTTGCATAAAACACCCAGTGCTTATCACAGCAAGTGCACTCCTTAATCCCGATCACCTATTTAATTCATCCCTCCACCACTCTCCCATCTGGTAACCATCAGTTTGTTTTCCATAGTTAAGAGTCTGTTTCTTGGTTTGCCTTGCTCTCTTTTTCCGATATGCTTATTTGTATTGTTTCTTAAATTCCATATATGAGTGAAATCATATGTTTTTTGTCTTTCTCCAAATGACATTTCACTTAGCATAATACTCTCTGCTCCATCCATGTCATTGCAAATGACAAGATATCATCTTTTTTATGGCAGAATAATATAGCACTCTCTATATATGTACCACTTATTTATCCATTCATCAGCTGATGGACACTTGGGCTCTTTCCATAATTTGGCTATTGTAGATAATGCTTCTATAAACACCGGGGTACAGGTATCCCTTTGAATTAGTATTTTTGTATTCCTTGGGTAAATACTTGGTAGTGCAATTGCTGGATTGTAGGGTGGTTCTATTTTTAACTTTTTGAGGCATCTCCATACTGTTTTCTAGAGTGGCTGCACCAGTTTGCATCCTACCAACAGCACAAGAGTGTTCTCCTTCCTCCACATGCTCACCAACGCCTGTTGTTTCTTGTGTTGTTGATTTTAGCCTTGCTGACAGGTGTGAGGAGATATCTCATTGTACTTTTGATTTGCATTTCCCTGGTGACTGATGTTGAACATTTTTTCATGTTTCTGTTAGCAATTTGTATGTGTTCTTTGGAAAAATGGCTATTCATGTCTTCTGTCTATATTTAATTGGATTATTCCCTTTTGTGGTGTTGAGTTTTACAAGCTCTTTATATATTTTGGATACTAATCCTTTATCAGATATGTCATTTCCATATATCTTCTCCAATTCCTTAGGTTTCCTTTTAGCTCTGTTCATTGTTTCCTTCACTGTGTAGAAGTTTTTTTTATTTTGATGTAGTTCCAATAGTTTATTTTTGCTTTTGTTTCCCTTGCCTCAGGAGCAAACCTAGAAAACCAATGTCAAAGAGGTTACTGCCTGTGTTTGCCTCTAAGATTTTAAAAGTTTTATGTCTCACATTTAGGTCTTTAATCCATTCAGAGTTTATTTTTATGTTTGGTGTAAGAAAGTAGTCCATTTCATTTTTTCCCAAGTTGTTGTCCAGTTTTCCCAACACCATTTGTTGAAGAGACTGTCTTTTTCCCATTATGTATTTTTCCCTCTTTGTCAAAGATTAATTGACCATATTATTGTAGGTTCATTTTTGTGATTTGTCTTCTGTTCCTTTGATCTGTGTATTTGTTTTTGTGCCAGTACCATACTGCTTTGATCACTACAGCTTTGTAATATCACTTGAAGTCTGGAATTGTGATGCCTCCACCTTTGCTTTTCTTTTTCAAGATTGCTTTGGCTATTCAGGGTCTTTTGGGATTCCATACAAATTTTAGTATTGTTTGTTCTAGCTCTGTGAAATCGCTGTTGGTATGTTGATAGGGATTGCATTAAATGTGTATCTTGTTTTGGATAGTATAGACATTTTAACAATATTTATTCTTCTAATCCATGAGCATGGAATGTCTTTCCACTTCTTTGGTCATCTTCATCAATGTTTTATTGTTTTCAGAGTACAAGTCTTACACATTTTGGGTAGGTTTATTTGTAGATACCTTATGGATTTTGGTGCAATTATAGTTGGGAGTGATTCCTTAATTTCTCTTTCTGCTGCTTCTTTTTTGTTGTATAGAAATGCAAGAGATTTCTGTACATTGATTTTGTATCCTGTGACTGTACTGAATTTGTTTATCACTTCTAGCAGGATTTTTATTTTCTCTTCTTTTCTTTCTTTTTTTTTTTTTGTGGAGCCTTTTCAGTTTTCTACATATAGTGTCATGTCATCTGCAAATAGTGTAAGTTTTACCTCTCCCTTGCCAGGTTAGATACCTTTTATTTCTTTATGTTTTCCAATTGCTGTGGCTAGGACTTCCAGTACTGTGTTAAATAACAGTGGTGATGTGTGACATCTCAGACTTTCTACTGACCATAGAGGAGAATCTATCAGTTTCATCCCATTGAGGATGATAATATCTGTGGGTTTTCATATATGGCCTTTATTATGTTAAGGTATGTTCCTTTTTTTTTTCTTTTAAATATTTATTTCTTTAATAGAGAGGGAGAGAGAGAACATGAGAATGGGGGAAGAATCAGAGGGAGAGAATCCTCAAGCAGACTCCCTGTTGAGTGCAGAGCCCGACTCAGGGCTTGATCTCAGGACGAGTGAGATCATGACCTGAGCCAAAAGCAAGAGTCAGACACAGTCAACTAAGCCACCCAGGTGCCTCAAGGTTTATTCCTTTTAAACCTACATTTTTTGGGTTTTTTTTTTTATCATGAATAGATGTTGTGCTTTGTCAAATTTTTTTTTTTTGCATCTATTGAAATGATAATATGGTTCTTATCCTTTCTACTATTGATGTGATACGTTACCTTGATTGATTTGTGAATATTGAACAACGCTTGCAACCCAGGAATAAATTCCACTTGATCATGATGAAAGATTTTTTTAAATATATTGTTGGATTCAGTGATCTATCCTGGAGAATGTCCTATGTGCACTTGAAAAGAATATGTACTTTGTGTTTTAGGAGTGGATGTTCTGAATATATCTGTTCAGTCCATCTGTTCCAATGCCATTCAAAGCCATTGTTTCCTTGTTAATTTTCTGTTTAGAAGATCTGTGCATTGATGTAAGTGGGGTGTTAAAGCCCCTACTATTATTGTATTATTATCAATGAATGCCTTTTTGTTTGTTATTGTTTTATATTATTGCATCCTTTCAAGTTGAGGGCATAAGTATTTACAATTGTTAGATCTTTAGTTATTGTCTGGGTAACTTTATCTCTCCTTCTATTCTGAATGATAATTTTCTTAAATACAGCATTCTTGGCTGCAGATTTTTCCCATTTAGCACTTTGAATATATCATGCCACTCCCTTCTGGCTTGCCAAGCTTCTGTTGAGAAATCTCCGGCTAGCCTTCTGGGTCTTCCTTTGCATGTAGAGGACTTCTTTTGCCCTGCTGGTTTTAAGATTATTTATCACTAAGATTATTTATCACTGTTTATCAATTTGTAAATTTAACTAAAATATGTGTTGGTGTGGGTCTGCTTTTGTTGATTTTGATGGGAGCTCTCTGTGCCTCCTGGATCTGGGTATCTCTTTTCTTCCCCAGATTAGGGAAGTGTTCAGTTATTATTTCTTTAAAAAAAATTTATGTCCCCTTTACTCTCTCTTCTTCTTATGGGACTCCTATAATACAAATGTTATTACGTTTGATGGAGTCACTGAGTTCTCTAAGTCTATTCTCATGTTTCATAATTCTTTCTCTCTCTTGTTCAGCATCATTGTGTTCCATTATTTTCTCTTCTAGATCACTAATTCATTCTGCTTCTTCCAGCTTCCTGTTCTTTGTATCAAGCTTGTTTCTAATCTTTATTGCATTCTTCATCTTTGATTGATTCATTTTTAACTCTTTTATCTCTGTGGTAAGGGTATCAGTGATGCCTTCTATTCTTTTCACAAGACCAGTGAATATCCTTATGATTGTTACTTTAAATTCTCAATCAGGGGCACCTGGGTGGCTCAGTTGGCTAAGCATCTGCCTTTGGCTCAGGTCATGACCCCTGAGATCAAGTCCCATATTGGGGTCCCTGCCCAATGGGGAGCCTGCTTCTCCCTCTTCCCTTGCTCCTCCCCCTGCTCATTCTCTCTCTCTCTGTCAAATAAATAAATAAATAAAATCTTTGAAAAAAATAAATTCTCAATCAGACTTGTCACTCTTATTTTTTTTTGCTTATATCTCTCACCATGGCCTTATCTTATTCTTCCATTTTGGATAAGTTCCCCATCTTCACATTTTGTCTAAGTTTCTGTGTTATTCTCTGTGTTAGAAAAGGCAGTTATGTCTCCTGCTCCTGAAAGTAATGGCCTTATGAAGAAGAGGTCATGTAGTGCCCAGCCTAGTGCTTCAGGGAGTGTCTCCTGTGTGTGCTATGTGTGCTCTGCTATTGTGTTTTGGTTGCTCTTTCCTTCAGGCCAGTTGTCTGTATAGTCTTTACTTGCCTGCTGTGGACAATGTTTGGTCCCTGGCCTGAATGTGTCAAGTTTTAACAAGGTGAGCCCTGATCTGCTTGTTAAATGAGACCTGACACCACTTCCACCAGAATCGAGGCCCCACAGAACTCTCAGGTCAGGAGACTTGGTGTGGGTGGGTGTTCACACTCATCTTTTTTGGGAGGGGCACTCTGTGCTGAAACTGAGGCAAACTTGAGTGAGAAGGGAAGACCTTGCCACCGCAGGGGAGTAGGGCTTGGTGTAAGCAAATTAGGAACCAGGGCTGGTTCTGGGCTACTTCCTGCTGGTAGCTTTGTGTTTATGCTGAGGTGCAGGAGAGGGAGATGGCACCATCCAGCTCCATTGTTCCAGAAGAGGCTGGTCTGTGAATGCTGACTCTCTGGACATGCTCCAATAAGAGCAAATAATCTCCCACTGTGCTCCCAAGCATTCTTCAGATCACTGTTTCCATGACATCTACCCCTTGGATTCTTTGCCTGCCTTCTCTCCAGGAGAAGGACAGTGCCCTCAGGACTCTACCCCAGCCAAGCCCACTGACCTTTAAAACTCCAGGCTTTAAGCCCTGCTGGTTGCAAGAACTCACTGAATTCAGCCCACCTCATTTTCCAAACCAATGGCTATGGGGCAATGTTCTTGTTGTGTGTTCCCCTGTTGGTCTTCTTTCATGGTCCTTTCTTGTGATCACAGGTCCCTCCCCTCTGTAACACCCAGGATCCATTTCTTCCCTAAACCACATCTCTGCACCTTACTTTCTTTGATGTGCCCACTTCTCTACCTTTAGTTGTGGAATTTGTTCTTTTAGTTTTCATGTCAATTTCTGAGGTATTTAGTATGATTTGATAATTATCTAGTTGTGTTCATGGAATGAAAGGAGCCTAGGGTTCACTTACTCCACCACCATCTTCCTCCCTCTCCCATTTACAGATTTGTTTTTAATCCCAGCAGTTTGGCACAAAAAATTAAAATTTTAATTAGTATTGCTCATTATTTTGCAAAATATTTGAATTGTGGTCACCATACCTTTTATATGATATTGACCATTTAGAGTCAATTGACCTTCCAAAGTATGATCAGGAAATTTAACATTGAACATTTTGAAAGAAATGTCATAATTATGAAACTTGATTTCTTTCTGGCAAATCCACTGTGAATTAGGGAAAGCCATAATAACCTGATTCACCATCTTTGCTGTGTATTATATTGTCTTAACTCAGTGGTTTGCTGTAACAAAATAGTATAGACCAAGTAGCTTAAACATGGTAAATTTATTTATCATAGTTCTAGAGGCTGGAAAGTCCAAGATCAAAGTGCCTTCTGATTCCTGGTGAGAGCTTTCTTTCTGGTTTGCAGATGATCACCTTCTCACTGTGTTGTAACATGGCAAAGATAGACAGGAAAAATGGCAAAGATAGACAGGAAGCAAACTTTCTCATATCTCTTCTTAAATGGGCATTAATCCCATCATGAGGGCTCCCCCAACCCATGACTTCATTCCCCCTCAAAAGTCCTATTTCCAAATACTTTCACATTAAGGATAGAGTTTCAACATATGAATTTAGGGGAGATATTCAATCCACAGAATATACAATCTAATGTGATTATAGTGTCACCTTTGCTAGCTTCTCTACAGTTAATGATCTGCTGATATTTCCATTATATCCTTATTTTCAGCATTTTTTAAATATTTTATTCATTGATTGGAGAGAGAGAGAGCAGGAGCAGTGGGGAGAGGCAGAGGGCAAGGGAGAAGCAGACTCCCTGCTGAGCCGGGAGCCCAACAATGTGGGGCTCGATCCCAGGACCGAGAGAGCATGACCTGAGCTGAAGGCAGATGTTTAACCATCTGAGCCACACAGGTACTCCTATGTTCAGCATTTTAAACCTTGGCGGCACAAAAATAAATTTGTATCAGAAACGTGTACAGAAAAATATTAGGACACATTACACAAAAAGTCCAAAATACACGTTTAGTTATATTAAAATTTATGAAAGTTCACAAAAAGAGCTACCAAATTTATTCATATGTTTATTCTTATTTACATATCTTTTCTTTTTTCTTTTTTTTTTTTTTTTTTACCTTCAAGTAAAGCTTTACCTTTTTTCCATATCATTTAAAAATGTCCCTGGAAAAAAAACAACATGCTGATATTAAAAGGAGGTTTCATATCCTTCTAAACACCTGCTCCTCTTCTTTAGCATAATCTGTGTTAAGCTGATGTCTGTGCTTTGCCACTGATGATCATGAGACTGTGATTCCAATTTCCTTTGGAAGCTGATCTTACAGCATGTGATTTGAATATTAGGACTATATGATAGAGGTTATCAAGTTAGTGAATGGCTGGCCTACAAATCGTATTTAATTTCTAGCACTTAACATTTCTAATTAAAGGTCTGGAAGCAACTATTTTAATATTTCTGCACTTAAATTTTCCTTCCTGTAATATATATCTCACTTTCTTTACACTCGTTTCTGTGTTTACAGTTCTTCTGATTGAGTCTATATCAGAAAACAGTTTATGTTAATGTATGTCATGTTAGCTCCTCATTTTAAGTCAGGTAGACTCAATTGTCATTTGTTAATAAGCCCATTTGTTAACTAATTGAATCAGAATAAGCCACTGATACCTAGTTTAAAAAGTCTGTGGGTCTATCTGAATTTTTTGTTTTCCAATGATTGAGTCCCTTGCATCAGGTGGTTTTTAAGGTTTATAATCTAATGGGGAGAGACAAACAATAAACAGAATTAATAGTTTAATAATTTTTATTAAACATTTAAATAGACAAAATGAACTCAGGTACTATTTTGAAAACATGGTTTTGCAGATTTTGTTTTATACTCTGTAAGACCCGGGTTCCTGAGTCACAGCAAGAATGGAAACTACATATAATGATTTGAATTTTCCTACATTCTCTGTTTAATATTTTAATAGTAGATGTTTTGTTATGCAATATGTTTGTTTCTAATTTTTCAGGTTCTTTAGAAGAACTATGTGGGATGCAGACAACAGTAATTGAGTGCATTTTACCTAATATGTATTTTTATCATACAGCACTCTACTTGTGTTTCTTTCAATGCTCATAAACTCAAATAAATACAGCATTTAGTGTACTTATTTATATACTTAATATTTGCCTAGTCAGATAATGTTGAACATTAGAAAGAAATAAAAACCTAGAATTCCTATAATAGACTTAAACATTCAATGTTTTTTATTTGGGCCAGCATCCAATGGTGTGCCTGTAAACCAGATCTCAAAAAAAAAAAAAAAAAAAAAAAAAAAAAAACCAAGACAAAATAAAATAAAAACTCTGACTTATACCATTTTCCAATTTCTGTGTTGTATATATTTCCATCATGGCTGATTTCAAGTTACAATCATTTTAACACCTGGCTCACAAAATTACTGAATATTTAGCAATTGGCCCTAGTTTGAACAGGCCCCAAAATAACACTTTCCTTTTAAAGCATTATATGAAATATGAAATGTTTATCAAATCAAACACTTCATGCCAATCTCCCTTCATAACCATTAAACAAAACAAAAATTTTCAAAGTAGTTTACCACTAATTTCTATTTCTTTTTTTTAAAGATTTTTATTTATTTATTTATTTGAGAGAGAGTGCAAGAGAGCACAAGCAGGGGGAGCAGCAAAGGGAGAGGGAGAAGTAGGCTCCCCGCTGAGCAGGGAGCCTGATGCTGGGCTCAATCCCAGGGCCCTGGGACCACGACCTGAGCAGAAAGCAGACACTTAACTGACTGAGCCACCCAGACCCAGGTGCCCCTTCAGAATAACATAACATGTTAACAAAAAGTTTGAGAAAACTCTATAAAAATTAATGAATAAGTAGTTTGTTTCTCAATGGAAATTATACCGCCTTAACATAGATTGATGTCAAATTGAAAGGAACATGATTGCATTTGGGCCTTTTTCTTCTACCAATGTATAAATATTTCTACCTCAGTGTGAGAAATGTTTGGTAATCGAGGTGTGGATTCCTGTAAATGCCCTCAAATAGTGAAAACTAACACAGAGAAGAATAGACATGACTGTCTATTCACCACAGCTGTCATCTTTTTTTAATTTTCTTTTCACAGGTAGGAGAGAAAACCATAGCTTTTTAGGGGTTTGAGAAGTGATATTATATATATATATATATATATATATATATAAATTGCTTATAGTTTAATAAATTTCCCTATCTCCATGGATGTAAACTATGTAACCATTGTAATTAACAATGAGTTTTATTTTTTAAGATTTTATTTATTTGAGAGACTGTGAGAGAGCAAGCATGAGTGGGGGGAGGGGAAGAGGGAGAGGGAGAAACAGACTCACTGCTGAGCAGGGAGCCCAAGCATGGCTTGATCCCAGGATCCCCAGGATCATGACCTGAGCTGGGGGCGGACACTTAATGGACTGAGCCACCCAGGCACCCCAACCATGAGTTTTAGATGCATAGAATATATTTACTATAGCAACACTGTTCACTACAGTAACCACTAGCCACATGTGGCTATTTCAATTTAAATGAATTAAAGAAATGAAAACTTCAGTTGTTCTGTTGCAACTAGCCACATTTCAAGTGCTCAATAGTCACATGTCACTTGTGGCTACTACAAGTATAGAACATTGCATCATTGCAGAAAATTTTATTGGATAGCACTGTTTTAGAGCATTAAGTAGGGTGGACAAAAAGTCATGAATCACTGGTAATCTTTGGGAAAAAAGATAATACAGACTAAAAAATCAGTAAGTATATTGCAATTAACCTTGCAGTTAGCCAAAAAAAAGATAGTTATTGCTGAATATTGGCTTATTAAGTTATTATTGTCATCATTTTTTGTTGGAAAAAGGGCAAGAACACAGAATTCAATGATTTCACAAGATTTAATATGTGCAAAGGACTGTGTCACATTGCTTTGTTAAAAACACAAAAATGAAACAGACATAAGATCCACCCTCAAAAATATTATAGAATTATATACTGTTTCTGGCTAGAACCATCATAGTTTGTTAGTGAAGTTAAATGAATTAAGAAGCAGATTTCACTGCTTGACTCATTTAGTATAATCCCCTCCAATTCTATCCATGTCGATGCAAATGGTGAGTATTCATCCTTTCTGATGGCTGAGTAATATTCCATTGTATATATGCACCACATCTTCTTTATCCAATCCATCTGTTGAAGGACATCTCAGCTCCTTTCACAGCTTGGCTATTGTGGCCATTGCTGCTATGAACATTGGGGTGCATGTGCCTCTTCTTTTCACTACATCTGTATCTTTGGAGTAAATACCCAGTAGGGCAACTGCTGGGGCATAGAGTATCTCTATTTTTAACTTTTTGAGGAAACTCCATACTGTTTTCCAAAGTGGCTGTACCAATTTGCCTTCCCACCAATAGTGTAAGAGGGTTCCCCTTTCTCCACATCCTCTCCAACATTTGCTGTTTCCTGTCTTGTTAATTTTTGCCATTCTAACTGGTGTAAGGTGGTATCTCAATGTGGTTTTGATTTGAATTTCCCTGATGGCTAATGATGTTGAACATTTTTTCATGTGTCTGTTAGCCATTTGTATGTCTTCGATTATCATATGGTTTCTTTTTTTTAATATTTTATTTATTCACTTGAGACACAGAGATACAGAGAGAGAGAGAGCATGAGCAGGGGGAGAGGGAGAAGCAGGCTTCCAGCTGAGCCAGGAGCCTGATGTGGGGCTCAATCCCAAGATGCTGGGATCATGAAATGAGCCAAAAGCAGACGCTCAACCATCTGAGCTACCCAGGCACCCCTATGGTTTCACTTATATGTGGAACATAAGGAATAGCATGGAGGACATTAGGAGAAGGAAAGGAAAATGAAGGGGGGGAATTGGAGGGGGAGAAGAACCATGAGAGACTGTGGACTCCGAGAAACAAACTGAGGATTTCAGAGGGGAAGAGGGTGGGGGACGGGTTAACTTGGTGATGGGTATTAAGGAGGGCATGTATTGCAATGAACACTGGGTATTATATGCAAGCGATGAATCATGGAACACTACATCAAAAAATAGTGAAGTACTGTATGGTGACTAACAACATAATTTTTTAAAAAGATGTTATGTGTTAGCTGAGGCTACAGTCCTCTCAAGGCTCAAATTGGGAAGGACCCACTTCACTCACATGGCTGTTGCTGGCCTCAAAGATTGACTTTTAAAAGTCTCTTGATAGGGCATCCTCTCTATATGGCAGCCAGCTTCTCCCAGAATGAACAATCCAAGAGATAGTAAGGGAGAACACACAAGACAGAAATCACTATTTTATAACTTAATCTCAAAAAGAACATGCCATTGTTTCTGCCATATTCATTTTCTTAGAAACAATTCAGTAAGCCCAGCCCACACTCAAGGGGAAAGGATTACACAAAGACAGGAATACTAGCAGGCAGTGACCACTGAGCATCGTCTTGGAAACTGCCTACCACACATGCTATCTACTAAATCTGAACAAAAGGTGTACCCTATAACCCAACAACTTCATTTCTAGGTATGACATTACAAAAATGCATGTATTTGTATACCAGAAAAATATGTACAAAAATGTTCACAGCTGCATTATGCATAGTGGACAAAAACTAGTAACAACCCAATGTCTATTGGAATGAATAAATCGATCATGATCTATTCACGCAGTGGAATACTACACATTAAAGAAAATGAAGGAACTACTGTTATATGCAATTATAAAGATGAATTTCATAAATATAATGTATAAAATAGCAAGTCCTGGCATATAAGAGTGCATAACACATATAAAGTTCAAATAGAAGACTAGTCTATGGTGTTAGAAGTCAGAATAAGTGATTATGGTTGGAGAAGAAAGGGGCTAGTGACTGGAAGTTAGCATGTGGGAGCCTTCTGGAGTGCTGGTAGTATTTAGTTTCTTAACCTGGATTGTGTTATATGGCTGAGTTCACTTTGTGAAAGTTTGTACATTAATGTTTTGTGTATTTTTGTGTATATATTTTATATTTAATTACACAGTATTAATAAAAGAGGAAGCATGTCAAAAAAGAAAAAAAAAAGCAGATTGGAGGCAGTATGGCCTAATGGGTAGGAGCATGGGCTCTGAAGTCAGACTGCCTTCCTGTATTTAAGTTCTAGTTCCACCATTCCTTGTTATATGACTTTAGGCAAATTAATCTACCTGTATCTCAGTTAGCCTCATCTTCCAGTGAATTGGTGAGAGTAATTATATCTACCTCATAGTGTTAACATGAGACTAAATGAGACAAAGCTTGTCAACACACTTAGAACACTGTTTAGCATTTAGTAGTCAGTATATATTAGCAAATATTATTCTATTTTATTATGTTTTACACTCAAGGATCCATATAGAAATACTAATAAGTAGAAACCAATATCATGGCCAAGAGCTAGCCTGAGAAAGAAGTAACTTCCCTTATATACATTCTTCTGTATAACTCTTAATAGCAGAACCAAGGGTTCCCCCACCATTAGATGCATATACAGGTATTGGGCCCTCCCTCTACAGAGCATTTGTTCACCTGTCATGGCTGATTTGATCTCCATGCAGGAAAAAAAAAAAAAAAAAGAGTCAGGGATCTGGTGAGGACTGGAGAGGAGTGTCTATTCTAATACCAAAATTGATCTGATTTGTATTTTATTTTATATCATCTTTGAATGTATATGTGTGGATTATTTAGTCTTTAGTTTGAACTATGAACATTTACATCCCATGTGAAAATACTGATAGACCTTCGTTCCATCCCCAATAGGTACATTAGACACTAAAAAATGTTTGTTGCATGAATGAGTTAAAAATAATGATTCATTGGACATTAAACTTTGGGGAGTATTTCTAACATAAATGATCATTAGTGATACAGAGTTTAATTCCAAAACTGGAAAAGACATTACAGGTTGCAAACAAATGTTTTCTTGTTGTTGTTTTGTTTTGTTTTGTTTTTTTGGGTTTTTGTTTTATTTTGTTTTTGTTTTTGTCGAAAATTAGTTTGGGAATATTGTTACTCCAAGCACATATTCTTTAGTTCCACCTCAGATTCCTTTACTATTGGCTCAGCTAGTAGCATTTGTATCTAATAACTAATATAGGTATAGCAGGAACTGAAAATTGCATTATGGTCATTAGGCTTGCAAGGCTATTTATCCTTCAGTTATATTACTGAGTGTGGCAAAATCCTGAGAGTAAAATGGGTAAAATACCTGACTGGTATGAAAATCTATTTCCTATTTGACAGTTAAGTACCTTATTTTTTTGTGGGAAGCTTTTTTTAAGTTTTTATTTTAATTACAGTTAATTAACAGTGTTATATTAATTTCAGGTGTACAGTATAGTGATTCAACAATTCCATACATCATAGGATACTTTGTAATATCAGTGTGCCATAGTTTTTTCTGATAACAAATTTGAGAAATTTAAGTAGGAAGCTGTTATTTGGCTGTTTACCAGTACTATCTGATTAGCTCTGCTTTTTGTTTGGCCGAGCAGCTGGCAATTGGTAGGAAGTGGTCACAAGGCAGTGGCATTAACATGTGAACATCTGGTATTAAAGTTAATCAACACAGAGAGGGTTTTTATGATAATTTAAATCCACTGAAAAAAATCACTAGTTGTGTCTTTATTTTAAATTCTATACCTGAAACTAATATTCCACTTTAACTAACTGGAATTTAAATAAAACTTGAAAAAGAAAAACAATGCTCTATGGAAAGACAAAGCAATTACTGTCTTTTAGAACATAAGATGAAGATGCATTGAGTGAGAACTGAGGTGTGTGTGTGTGTGTGTGTGTGTGTGTGTGTGTGTGTGTGTTTGAGTGGATGGCCGAGGTCCAAGCCCAAAACATAATTTGGAAGCCTTGTATTTTCCCACTGAACTATCCATTTTCCCACTCGAGGGCATTTGCAAGTTATGAACAGATATTATGACTGATTCTCTTAAGCTGTCAGCCTCTTCCAGAACAAGTTGATCTCATTGAAGATGTGAAAGGGTCCTTTGCCCTAATATAACAGATCACATGAAGGGTATGCCTATGATTTTGGACTGTTTCATGGTTACATGTTCCAGATGCATCCCCAATCTGCCTATTTTTTTTTAATTCATGAAAAACCTGCCATATTTGTTTATGTTAACTTTAATAAAATTGTAAATTGGTGATTGTGGAACACAGACTAAATCTTTTTTTATAACAAGGATTTATTTGTTTATTCATTTTAGAGAGAGAGCATGAGCAGGGGTAGGGGCAGAGGGAGAGGGAGAGAGAATCCACAGATTCCCTGCTAAGCACAGAGCCTAATACAGGGCTTGATCCCAGGACCCCAAGATCATGATCTGAGCCAAAACCAAGAGTTGGGCACTTAACTGGCTGAGCCACCCAGGCACCCCCACAGACTAATTCTTAAACTGATTTATAAAGATCCATAAGTTGTCAAGTTTCCAATATTATTCAGAAACCAAATTTGGGCCTCATATTCTTCCTCAGGAATAGTAGTAACCCAAGTTAGCAGCAACAATGAATAAACTTTTCATTTCCCTGTCCCTGATTTTATTATTAAAGTCTGTCAAGTTACAATCTGTTCTGTTTCTGCAGAACTCTGGTGACAGTAAGAAGGAGCACATCAATTTAATATGAAATATCAAGACAAATGCATGGATAAAATATCTAGCGCTCAGACAAACTTCCAAAAGCCACTCCTCAGTAGTGAAATGCCATTAAATCCTTTAGGAACTCATTAATAGATTAGCATTTGGAAACATAATTACAGTGAGAGTTGAATTCCAATTAAAAATAAAAAGACAAATTATATAATACATAATCACACTGAATACTTGATAATAATATAATAAAATGTCAGAGGTAACAATTTAACATTGATTGATACAGTTGTTAGTAAAAGGCAACTACACACATGTACACATACATATAAATACATGTTTAATATGCATTTATTAGTACTTCATACATTCCATGTATACCACCATATTTCCAAGGACATAAAGGAATATATTGAGATGAAATAAAGGATCTGCATGAAAATGGGCAGAGTTGATACTTTACTGCCAATAAACTAAATCCTAAACCAAATTGACTGTGTTAAACCTTGTGTAAAACTGAATTTTCTAAGCATTGACCCTATTTTTTATTAAGGTTCAAGTGTACTTTCAAATGATTTAATATGATGAATGTCTCCTTTGACCATTTGTGATATATACCTCCCAAAAGGGGAAAAGTATGATGAAAGAGGGGATAGTATGTACTAATTAATAACATTTTCTGTAATGTTTCTTTCATTTTAGGCGTAAGCCTTGAACTATACATATATGCTAGAATCTGAGTTATTATTACAGATAATTTTACTAATTGCAGGGAAAATGGGGATTTGATTGGGTAAGTATGTATCAATTTTGGAAATGTCTCCCCTTTGCTACTTTGAATCTGGAAAAGACCTGTAGTGTTTCAGAAGAGCTACAGCTATTGTCAATGGGCCCAAATGAAATACATGAAGTGTAACAGGGTTGTAAAATCATAAATGCCAAATAAAATTAAGTCATCAATGACTAAAAATGATTGGGGTTTTAGAGTTGCAATTTTCCTTTTTAAATACCCCTATTGATTTGTTGCAAATAGTGTTAACCCTGTATTTGGCAAATGATGAGGACGTTATCACTTGTGTTCTCATTTGTAATAAAACACATTAACTTGCTGTGAAATTTTAACTAGGCTGAGACACAACAGTAGCCACCTAATGAACCAAAGCACATTGTAGTTAAGTAGCTAAATAGATGCATACTCATTATAGGGATGAAAAATGGATCTGTTTACTTGCAAAGAAGAAATTGTTCATAGAACTATTAATTATTTAAGAGAAATTAAACATTCCCAGCTCTACACAGATATATATATATTTTTAAACCCACCTAACTCTTAATCAATATAAGGCACTGAACTTACATAATACAGTTTACATGGTGAAAAAAGTCTGACCTCTCTGATGCCATAGGAAAACAATAACAATGAACTGAACCTTGATTGAATTTGGAAAGTGCAGGCAATGAAATCTTAAAGCAGATATATTACTTTATGCAAAATGTTACTGTCACTCTAAATCATGTTTTTTTTTAATTGTTATGTTAGTCACCATACAGTACTTCATTATAAATCATTTTTTCAAAGTTAGTTTATTGTTTCACTTAATATGGTGTTGAAAATGTCAAAGAAGGAGTTGAAGAGTAAGTTATTTGAGTTAATATTATTTGATCTTTAACTAATTTAAGTATTTGGGGGGATCTTCCTTTATAGTATTGTATTTTTTCTCATTTTCATAGCATTTTTCTATTTGTGTAGATGTCCTTTCAACTTTTAAAAAAAAATTCAAAATGAGCTTTCATTTTTTTTTTTTTTTTAAGATTTTATTTATTTATTTGAGAGAGAGAGAATGAGAGACAGAGAGCACGAGAGGGAAGAGGGCAGAGGGGGAAGCAGACCCCCCGCCGAGCAGGGAGCCCGATGCGGGACTCGATCCCGGGACTCCAGGATCATGACCTGAGCCGAAGGCAGTCGTTTAACCAACTGAGCCACCCAGGCGCCCGAGCTTTCATTTTTTATTAGGCAGAGTGGACAAGAGCAAGTATCATTGTCAGTTGGATTCTCTTGTTTTTCCAAACCATCAATTTTATGAAACAACTTAAAAATTTTCCATTTTTATTATGGCAGCATATATTGCTGTGTGTATGATTCCTGTTTGTCACCATACAGTGATTTTTTTGCTCAGTTCTATTTTTGTCTAGTAACTGCTGTACTTTGTCCCTGTCCATTCATTCAGATGCCCATGAAACCTAAATGTAGTTCATTGAATTACATATTTTTTCAACAAATTTTCAATGTTACAATTCAAAGACAAACACTGAATGTTCTACACTTTATATACATATTTTGGCATAGAATCGTTGAGGACAGTGAAAGCCAAAAAAAAAATTTTTTTTGACCTTATATATAAAAATCCTTGCATTGGTGTGTGTTTGTGTACATATACTATTTAAAGAATTTATTTTTGATCATGACAGTTTAAGTTGAATTTCACAATGAACTACTAGTCTTCTCAGAAAGTAAAAGAATGTGGTACAAAGGCTGTATATACCTTGCTGTCTATCCCCATACCATCACTCTGGAATACAAGTGTAATTATTTAGAAAATAAAAACTTGATTCTTTTCTTCTGCTTTGCTTATATGTTTCTTTTTATTTTGTACTGTACATGTAGTGTTACAGCTAGATATTTATCTGTATAGTAAATATAAATGAAATGTATATTTCTATGTCTTAAAACATTTGTTTTTGAGGTATGACAACAGTTATAGAGCCTTTAAAGTGTAACATAAATTTATTATAATTATCAGTATTTAATTAGGATATAATATTGCAGCTAATATACTCAAAGTCTACTATTCATTTTATTAAAATTATTGGATGTTAATTATATGTTAAGCAATAATACAAAACACCATTTAAAAACAAAACTATATTGATGATTGTATTAGTATTTTATTTCTACTATAACAAAATATGACATAGTGGCTTAAAACAATGCAAATTTATTTTCTTATGGTTCTGTAGGTCAGATGTCTAACATAGACACCACTGAGCTAAAATCAAGGTGTTGGCAGGGCTGCATTTCTTTCTGTAGCTTCCAGGGATGAATCTATTTCCTTGCTTTTCCACCTTCTAGAAGCCACCCACATTTCTTGCCTCCTGGTTCCCTTCATCCATCTTCAAAGCCAGAAAGGTTATATTTCTCTGATTATTCTTCCATAATATCTTCCTCTGACCTTCCCTTTCTGCCTCTAAGTGCAATTTATCTATATCAACGTTCTCAAACACATCTGAAAAATCCATTTACCATGTGATGTAACATATTCACATGTGATGCAACATATTCATAGGTCTCAGTCATTAGGATGTGGAGTGGCCATTTTGGGGGCCACTATTCTGCCTGCTACAATGATAGACATTGCAAAATGTTAACTTCTGCTAATGAAATAATAAGCTTTAACTCTCATGCTATTACTTTTGTATTTAAACAAACAACAGTTTTCTTTAGGGAATTTATAAATTTTAGGCCTCTCATGCAAAATCAATGTGAAAATGTACAAGTACTTATTTGAAAAACTAATTCTTAATGTTATGATGATTAGAATACTGATGTTGTAATTACAGATAATTAGAATATTTAAGAAATTTATTATGGATGAACTAAATATTTTATAGAACAAACATTCTCTGTCCCAGCATGTCTATTACCCCGTCACATTTATTGCATATATGCATAAACATAGCAATTTGGTTCTTCTAGTGATTGAATTAATTGAATGATTGTCAGATTTATTCATCAAGTTGTGATGTATAAACATAGTGAATAATTTCAGAGTTTTATAGCAATATTCATAATCACAAAAGTCTTGAGGACTATAACAGTTACTGTAAAGGTATGTAAAATAAATGTTTTATTTTTATTCAAATTCATTATTTAAAACTATAAAAATCTAAATAATACTAAGCAATTGTTATTGACAGGTTTTAGTGTTAGTTTGGAAAACCTATCATTGTGTCCTGTGACTACCAAACCATTTTGCTGGCAGAATTCAACATAAATTCCTAAGGTCTGATAGAGTGCATGTATATTGTTTCCATAGTTTCCATAATTTTTATTTGTGCAGAAAGACTCAATATTTACCAGATGCCACTACGTGTGAGTTTTATTCCTAGGTTTTCAAGTGTTTACTTTTGGAAGATCTTCTTAGAGAGTAGGATCACCCTCCAGGCTTTGGCATATACTTTATATAAATTTAAGAGTTTACAATAACAGTAATCTTCACTGCACACCTATGTTCATAATTCTTCCTGAATTTTCTAGGAAAGGAAATGGAAACTAACCTTTCTTGAACCTCTAACATATATCCAACATGGCACTGAGCCCTTTCACGTTCTCTTATTTAGCCCTCATAATATCCCATTAATTTTACAAGAACAAAAAATATGTATTTGTCTAAAGATACACGTTTAAGACCAAGTATCATGAACATGCATGCTTTTGGGATAACTGAGAGGTCAACATTTCAAATATTATGGACTCAACCAACATGAAAAACTTGGTGAACAGATGACATTTACTGTTGTGTTTCCTTGTGTCAGGAACGGATCCCAGAGAGTCCTTCTCCTGTTCCCTCTCTGGAAGAGAATCATCATCCTAGGAGTCAGACTTCCTCCCACCCCAGCAGCAGTGTGTCCAGCTCTCCCTCTCAGATGGATCACCACTCAGAGAGGATGGGTAAGTATCTCATCTAAAACAAAGAATTAAAAGATATCCTTTTGGGAATTTCTTCATTAGTCAATAGAAAAGGGAGAGCTGGGGGGTTGATGCCTCCTTAATAAAAATGACTTTTTGAAGTGGTCATTTTTTTAGTGCTGAAGCAATATGAACAACAAAATGAAACTTAAAGTGTTAGAAGTTTCTTCTCTGAAAGTGTCTTCATTTACTGTGTCACTGGATTCTATCAGAACAATATGATGGGATTTTTGTAGACTATATGTTAGTTCAACATATTGATATTTAACAGTTCACATGAAGAAATACACTTGTTACATTCACAGCATCTTTGAATAATGAAAGATAAAATATCTTTTAAACAGTTGATCATTTAAGAGTGATTAAAAAGTGAATCAAGATATAATTTGCTACAATCTCAATAATTTGGATCAAAAATATTTAATATTTTCCCTTTCTTTATTTTTTTATTATCTCAGAAGCCTTACACCATAGACACTATTCCAGAAAGACTATAATGGTATTGTCAGTGATGTGGCATATTGGAGACTTGAATCTAGCCATAGTTCTGGCACTGAGTAGCTATGAGACCTTGGGTATGTCACTTAACCATCATGAGTTTCTTTACCTAATATATGGAAATAATTACTGCCATGCCTAATGCACTGGATTTTTGTGAGGTCAAATGAAATAATACGTGGGAAAACACTTCAGAAGTTTAAAGTGCTAAGGAAATGTGAGGGATAAGCACTCTTATTGTCTATGTGGCTTTACCTTGATTGTTTATTATCCCTTGCTGTCTGATTTTACTCAGGTATACAGATGTTACCAAGTGCATTCAGTTGTAACAAATTCTCATCTAGTATATAATAATTATGAACTAAATGAGATAGGTAAAATCTTTATTAATCTTTTGTATCTACACAATCCAATTTCTTAAATATCCATTTCCTTTAGGAAAAATGATTTCTGTTCCTCTTTTAGTCTTACTCTATAAAATTGTTCTTTATATGAACTCTAAGTTTTTATACACCATAATAGTGATTGCTTTAAGCCTCTCCAAAATAATGTTTTTTTGTTTTTTGTTTTTCTGGGGTTTTTTTTGTGGGGAGGAGAGGAATTTGAGGGATTAACAGAAGTGTTAGTTTCTGAATTTGTGCTGGGGAAGGATGAAGATTATTTCTCCCTTCTGGAAATTCATCCAAGTCTCATTTAGCCTGTCAATATTATATATTGTTTGTGGCTCATAGTAAGCGCAATGAGTCTCAAATCTGGCACCCATTATAATCACTTGTGGAACATTTACAGATATGAATGCCCAGGTTACATGCTCAGAGTCTGATTTACCTCGTCTGGAATAGAGCCTGGCAGCACTGCTTTGTTTTGATTTTCAGTGTCTCCTCATGATATTCTAACATGCAACCAGAGTTAAGAACCACTGAGCTAGAACTTGAGGTTAATGCCCTAAGGGAGTAAGTTCAATTCCTGGAAGAGGTGATGGGTCTTCTAGCTTTACTTTATCACAGCTTTTGGGACACAGACTACCTGGTTGTTACAACTGTGTGCAACTGATTTAAGGGAGTCTGAGCAAGAAAAGCAGATAGAGCCAGATACCATTAACGAATCAAGAAACCAAAACACACATTATTTTGTCAGGATAATCTTTGTATTAATGAGGGGTGGGGGAGAGAGAAAAGGGAGAGAGAGAATTATTTATTGAGGGCTGGCTAAGAGCAGAACACATAGGGAAATATACTATGTGATAAATATATTTTAAGGGAATAGTATCTTACACTTAGAAATAAAATCAAATATTTCTAAAACAATATAGTATTCTAAAAAATATATCAACCACATAAAACATTTCTAATTCCACTGGCAGTAATTAGGCTGTCTATGCATATTCCCAGGTGTCCAAGCATGATTGTGAGATTGTCTAAAACAAAAAAAGAAAAAAAGTTTGAGGATTTTTGGTTTAAAGTGACCATATTTTACTTATAGAGCAATATAATGCATTTTGGTATTTTTTTATTATTATGTTATGTTAATCACTATACATTACATCATTAGTTTTTGATGTAGTGTTCCATGATTCATTGTTTGTGTATAACACCCAGTGCTCCATGCAGAACGTGCCCTCTTTAATACCCATCAGACTAACCCATCCCCCCACCCCCTCCCCTAGAGAACCCTCAGTTTGTTTCTCAGAGTCCATAGTCTCTCATGGTTCGTCTCCCCCTTCATTCTTCCCCTCCTGCTATCTTCTTCCTCTTTTTTTTTTTTTTAACATATAATGTATTATTTGTTTCAGAGGTACAGGTCTGTGAATATAATGTTTTTTAAAAGATTTTATTAATTTATTTGAGAAAGAGAGACAGAGATAGCAAGAGAGCATGAGCAGGGAGGAGAGGGAAAGCAGGCTCCCCACTGAGTAGGGAGCTAGACATGGGGCTCAATCCCAGGACCCTGGGATCATGACCTGAGCCAAAGGCAGACGTTTAACTGACTGTGCTACCCAGGAGCCGCTAGCAATATAATGATATAAACAAATATAACAAAAGAGAATTAAATGATAAACTATGAAAATTGGCACACTTTTCCCTTTTTCAATATAAATGGTTTGTGAAAAAGCATTTATAATAATTACCAGAAAGTTATACTTTACCTATTAATTTTGCTATATGTATTTGTAAAAAAAAAAACTCAATAAAGTGAGTTATCTGTAATGATTTTAAACTCATGAAATTAAGTGATAAATTCTGGAAACATTTTGGGAACTATATTATTAATTATGCAGGTAAATAGCTAATTTGCATATGAATTTTAAAAGAGCAAACATTTAAAATGATTTAAAAAATATGTGGGCAATTATATATGCACTACATATTAATTCCACTTTAAAAATTCACATGATTGAGCAGTTTATTGATTTTTAAACTACATAATCATCAAACCAACACTAATGATTCCACTGTTTCAGATAGAGATGTATACAATTCATGTTAGTTGTTATTGGAGTAAAATAGTTATTTATATAATACTTTTCTACTTTTCTTTTGGGTGTTTTGCAAGAAAATTACTCAGTTTTATCTTTTATTTATAGCTATGATGCCCAACAATAGAGAGGAACTTACTGTTGATCAGGATAATGGACCAACCATCAAAAAATTCCAAAGGGATAATAAAGGTAAAATGATTTTTGCTTATTTGTTGGACATATAAATATTAGGTAGTAACTGAATTAACATGCTAGTGCTGTATCTTGCAACCACATTTCCTAAACAGAATAAATTTGTACTGGCTTTAGATAAATTATATTAGTAGTAAAAAAAAATACACTTACCTGAAGCTTGTTTATTTAATGTTAATAAATTACATATCAGCCTGAAGTTTTTCTGTGCTTGTGGTTGGAAACTTCACTTTATGCCCTTTTATTATGCCTGATCAGAAATATCTGACTTATATATGCACTTTTTTAACTATGTTTAAATGACTCACCATTTGATAGTTACATTTGAAAAACTGAGTTGCTGTAATGGAGAAAAGATGTTCCTCCAACAATCAAAAGAGATTTTTAAAATATATGCTTACTTGGGCATTTCAAATGAAAGCTTAGGAAGTTACTCCGATCAAGTATTTATCTAGAATGTTGATAGATATGATGTCAAACTAGATTTTGATCCACTGAAGTACATGTATCATCTCTGCACAGTATATAGTTTTTTTCTTAGGATATCAGTTTAAAGAAGGTAAGGAGAGTAAGAATTTCAAAGTCATGCTAACTTTTAAAAATTTAATTTAATTTAATTATGTTATGTTAGTCACCATACAATATATCATTAGTTTTTGGTGTAGTGATCCATGATTCACTGTTTTCCTATAACACCCAGTGCTCCATGCAGTACGTGCCCTCTTTAACACCCATCACCAGGCTAACCCATCCCCCCACCCCCCTCCCTGTAAAACCCACAGTTTGTTTCATGGAGTCCATAGTCTCTCATGGTTCATCTCTCCCTCCGATTCCCTCCCCCCTTCATTTTTCCCTTCCTTCTCCTAATGTCCTCCATGTTATTCTTTATGTTCCACAAACAAGTGAAACCGTATGATAATTGACTTTCTCTGCTTGACTTATTTCACTTAGCATAATCTCTTCCAATCCCATCCATGTTGATGTAAAAGTTGGGTACTCATTCTTTCTGATGGCTAAGTAGTATTCCATTGTATATATGAACCACATCTTCTTTATCCATTCATCTGTTGAAGGGCATCTTGGGTCTTTCCACAGTTTGGCTATTGCAGACATTGCTGCTATGAACATTTGGGTGTATATGGCCCTTCTTTCACTACATCTGTGTCTTTGAGGTAAATAACCAGGAGTGCGATTGCTGGGTCATAGGCTAGCTCTATTTTTTAATTTTTTGAGGCACCTCCACACTGTTTTCCAAAGTGGCTGTACCAACTTGCATTCCCACCAACAGTGTAAGAGGGTTCCCCTTTCTCCACAACCTCTCCAACATTTGTTGTTTCTTTCCCTGTCAATTTTTGCCATTCTAACTGGTGTGAGGTAGTATCTCAATGTGGTTTTGATTTGAATTTCCCTGATGGCTAATGATGATGAGCATTTTTTCATGTGTTTGTTAGTCATTTGTATGTCTTCTTCAGAGAAGTGTCCGTTTGTATCTTCTGCGCATTTTTTGATCTGATTATTTGGTTTTTGGGTGTTGAGTTTGAGAAATTCTTCATAAATCTTGGAAATCAGCACTTTGTCTGTAGTGTCATTTGCAAATATCTTCTCCCATTCTGTGGGTTGCCTCGTTGTTTTGTTGACTGTTTCCTTTGCTGTGCAGAAGCTTTTTATCTTGATGAAGTCCCAAAAGTTCATCTTTGCTTTTGCTTCACTAGACATTGGAGTTCTATCTTGAAGAAGTTGTCATGGCCAATGTCGAAGAGGTTACTGCCTATATTCTCCTCTAGGATTTTGATGGATTCCTGTCTCACATTGAGGTCTTTCATCCATTTTGAGTTTATCTTTGTGTATGCTATAAAGGAATGTTCCAGTTTCATTCTTCTATATGTAGCTGTCCAATTTTCCCAGCACCATTTATTGAAGAGACTGTCTTTTTTCCATTGCATATTTTTTCCTGCTTTGTTGAAGATTATTTGACCATAGAGTTGAGGGTCCATATCTGGGCTCTCTATTCTGTTCCATTGGTCTATATGTCTGTTTTTGTGCCAGTACCATGCTGTCTTGGTGATCATTGCTTTGTAATATAGCTTGAAATGAGGCTACGTGATACCCCCAGCTTTGTTTTTCCTTTTCAACATTTCCTTGGCGATTTGGGGTCTTTTCTGATTCCATACAAATTTTAGGATTGTTTGTTCCAGCACTTTGAAAAATGTCATTGGAATTTTGATCAGGATGGCCTTGAAGGTATAGATTTCTCTGGGTAGCATAGATATTTTAACAATGTTTATTCTTCCGATCCATGAGCATGGAATGTTTTTCCATCTTTTTGTGTCTTCTACAATTTCTTTCATGAGTATTCTGTAGTTCCTAGAGTATAGATCTTTTACCTCTTTGGTTAGGTTTATTCCGAGGTATCTTATGGTTTTGGGTGCTATTGTAAATGGAGTAGATTCTCTAATTTCTCTTTCTACAGTTGCATTGTTAGTGTATTAGAAAGTAATTGATTTCTGTGCATTGATTTTGTATCCTGCCACATTACTGAATTGCTGTATGAGTTCTAGTAATTTGGGGGTGGAGTCTTTTGGGTTTTCCACATAAAGTATCATGTCATCTGCAAAGAGAGAGAGTAACTGCTTCTTTACCAATTTGAATGCTTTTATTTCTTTCTGTTGTCTGATTGCTGTGGCTAGGACTTCTAGTACTATGTTGAACAACAGTGGCGAGAGTGGGCATCCTTGTCGTGTTCCTGATCTTAAGGGAAAGGCTCTCAGCTTTTCCCCATTGAGGATGATATTCACTGTGGGTTTTTCACAGATGGATTTTATGAACTTGAGGAATATTCCCTCTATCCCTATACTCTGAAGAGTTTTAATCAGGAAAAGATGCTGTATGCTATCAAATGCTTTTTCTGCATCAGTTGAGAGGACCATATGGTTCTTCTCTCTCCTCTTATTAATGTGTTCTATCACACTGACTGATTTGTGAATGTTGAACCATGCTTGCATCCCGGGGATAAATCCCACTTGGTTGTGGTGGATGATCCGTTTAATGTATTGTTGGATCCTATTAGCTAGGATTTTGTTGAGGATTTTGGAATCCATATTCATCAGGGATATCAGTCTGAAATTCTCCTTTTTGATGGGGTCTTTGCCTGGTTTAGGGATCAAGGTTATGCTGGCCTCATTGAATGAGTCTGGAAGCTTTCCTTCTGTTTCTATTTTTTGAAACACCTTCAGGAAAATAAGTATTATTTCTTCTTTGAATGTTTGGTAGGTTCCTCAGGGAATCCATCAGGCCATGCACTCTTGTTTTTTGGGAGGTTTTGGATCACTGCTTCAATCTCGTTACTGGTTATTGGCCTATTCAGGTTGTCAGTTTCTTCCTGTTTCAGTCTTGGCAGTTTATAGGTTTCCTGGAAGGCATCCATTTCTTCCAGCTTGCTTGCTTTATTGGCATAGAGTTGTTAATAATAATTTCTAATAATTGTTTCTATTTCCTTGGTGTTAGTTGTGATCTCTCCCCTTTCATTCATAATTTTATTAGTTTGGGTCCTTTCTCTTTTCTTTTGGATAATTCTGGCCAGTGGTTTATTGATCTTATTAATTCTTTCAAAGAACCAGCTTCTAGTTTTGTTGATCTGATCTGTGTTTCTGGTTTCTAATTCATTGATCTCTGCTCTAATCTTAATTATTTCTCTTCTAAAGCATGGCTTAGGCATCATTTGTTGCTTTTTCTCTAGTTCTTTAAAGTGTAAAGTTAGTTGGTGAATTCGGGATTTTTCTTTTCTTTTTTTTTTTTTCTTTCTTTTTGTGAGGCTTGGATAGCTATGTGTTTCCCCCTTTGGACCGCCTTTGCAGCTTCCCATAGGTTTTGGACCGATGAGTTTTCATTCTCATTGTTTCCCATGAATTGTTTAAGTTATTCTTTGACCCAAACATTCTTGAGCAGAGTGGTCTTTAGCTTCCAAGTGTTTGAATTTCTGCCAAAATTTTTCTTATGATTGAGTTCCAGTTTTAAAGCATTATGGTCTGAGAGTATGCAGGTAATAATCTCAATCTTTTGGTATCGGTTGAGACCTGATTTGTGACCCAGTATGCGGTCTATTCTGGAGAAAGTTCCATGTGCACTCGAGAAGAATGAGTATTCTGTTGTTTTAGGGTGGAATGTTCTTTATATATCTTTGAGGTCCATCTGGTCCAGTGTATCATTCAAAGTTCTTGTTTCTTTGTTGATTTTCTGCTTAGATGATCTGTCTATTGTTGAGAATGGAGTATTGAGATCTCGTACAATTAACGTATTGTTATCAATATGACTCTTATTGTGGTTAACAGTTGGCTTCTGTAGATGGCTGCTCCCATAGATATTTACAATTGTTAGCTTTTCTTGTTGGATAGACCCTTTAAGAATGATATAGCGTCCTTCTGTGTCTTTAACTACCATCTTTAGTTTATTTATTTTATTTTTTTTTAAAGATTTTATTTATTTATCTGAGAGAGAGAGTGGGAGACAGAGAGCATGAGAGGGGGAGGATCAGAGGGAGAAGCAGACTCCCCGCTGAGCAGGGAGCCCGATGCGGGACTCGATCCTGGGACTCCAGGATCATGACCTGAGCCGAAGGCAGTCGCTTAACCAACTGAGCCACCCAGGCGCCCCCATCTTTAATTTAAAATCTAATTTGTCTGATGTAACAATTGTGACCCCAGCTTTCTTTTGAGGTCCGTTGGCATGGAAGATGCATCTCCATCCCTTCCCTTTCAGTCTGGATGTATCGTTAGGTTCAAAATGAGTCTCTTGTAAACAGCATATGGGTGGGTTCTGTCTTTTTATCCAGTCTGCAATGCTGTGCCATTTTATGGGAGCATTTAGGCCGGTCACATTGAGAGTGACTTTTGAAAGATATGAATTTATTGTCATCACATTGCCTGTGAAGACGTTGTTTTTATAGATTGTCCCTGTAAATTTCTGTTGTATATCACTCTTGGGGTCTTTCTCCTTTTATAGAATCCCCCTTAATATTTCTTGTAGGTCCAGCTTAGTGGTCACATATTCTTTCAGTTTCTGCTTGTCTTAGAAACTCTGCATCTCTCCATCCATTCTAAATGACAGCCTTGCTAGATAGAGTATTCTTGGCTGCATGTTCTTCTCGTTTAGTACCCTGAATATGTCTTGCCAGTCCTTTTTGGCTTGCCAGGTCTCTGTGGATAGGTTTGATGTTATTCTGATGTTCCTCCCTCTTTACATAAGGAATCTCTCCCCCCTAACTGTCCTTAAGATGGTTTCCTTGCTTCTGAGATTTGTGAGTTTTATTATTACATGCCGGGGTGTTGGCCTGTTTTCCTTGATCTTGGGAGGGGTCCTCTGCCTCTAAGACATGAATGTTTCTTTCATTCCCCAGATTAAGGAAGGTCTCAGCTACAATTTCCTCAAATATATCTTCTAGTCCTCTCTCTCTTTCCACCCAGTCAGGGATCCCAATAATTTTGACACTGGAATCTTTCTTGGTGTCACTTATTTCTCTGATTCTGTTTTCATGGATTCTGAGTTGTTTCTTCTGGCCTCCTCTTTATCCTTCTTTTCTATCAATTGGTCTTCTAGATCACTAATTCATTCTGCCTCGCTTACCCTAGCTGTTAGATTATCTAGATCAGATTGGATCTCATTTATAGAATTTTTAAGTTCTGCCAGTTCAGCTTTCATTTCTACCCTTAGAAACTCTATAGTGCCATTAATCAATTTCTCCTTTCTGGCTATTGTCTTCACAACTGCTACCCTGAATTCCATCTCCGACATCTTGGCTATATCTGAATCCATTTGTAAATCTGTGGCAGAAGTCACAGTCTCTGAGTCTTTCCTATTTTGGGGGTTACTCCTCCTAGTCATTCTCTTGAGGGGTGATTGAGGGAATGTACAGAGTCCAAATTATTGACCACAACCCACGCAAGGTGCACCTGTTTTATAGGGACCTTAGGGTTGCTGGCCTCTTGTTCTCCCAGCCTGTCTTCTGGGGGAGTGGCCCGCTGCACTGTTACTCAGGTAACCCTATTTGGGCACAGTTGTCCTGCCCCCTGTGGTGGGGGGATGGGCTCAGTGAAAACTGGTTTTGGGGGCCTTTTTTTCTCTGGAGGCTTCCCACATCTCTTCCTAGAGTCAGAGCAGGGGAGATCATTTCCAACCATCTGCCTCAGAACAGAGAGATCACAGTCTGTTCTTCAGTGAACTCTCCAGCCCACACTATCTCTGCTTTTGTCTATGCTGCTAAAAACTGCAGTGTCCTGGGTTGTGCGCCCCTCAGCAGTACTTCCAATCTTCACCTCCAGGTCAGGGCATGTCTTTGTCCTTTGTGCTCCTAAAACCACCAGCCATCTCCAGTTCACATGGGTGGCCCCGCTGCTCCAGGTTTCAGTCCAGAGGGTTTCCCTAAAGTCCTTTCCCCACTGTTACTGCTCTGCGAGTCTGTGCCCTGTCCCCAGTTCAGGAGGCTATCTCTCACCAACAGTGCAGGATCCCAATGACTGGGCTCCCTCCTTCTTCCTTTTATCTTTGGTTATGTGCCCTCGGAATCACATCTCCCCACTTCATACTTCGAAACCAACTGCCTGCGATATTCTGTTTGTACAGATCCAGATATATCTTCTTACATCTCAGGCTGATTTCATGGATGTTCAGAGTGGTCTGGTGGATATCCAGCTCAGTTCCAGGGACTGATTGGAATAGGGTCCCCTGCTCCTCTGCCATCTTTTCCTCTCCAAAGTCATGCTATCTTGATATGAAAACTGAGTACAGTTTTGTTTAAAAGGCTAAAAGGTAAGAGAAAAAGAAAACATATTGGCATATATTATAGGCTATACATTATTTCTGTCATTGTGAATTAAACAGTAACTCTAAGCTAAAGAGCATAAGCTAACACATAATTTATCAGTTCATCAAATGGTCTGTTTGTACTTCAGTATAGGGTGCATTTTTCTATCTCTACTAAAGATAAACATAATATATAGAAAAAAGACTCCATGAGCTGAAGACTTAATGGAGAAATTTATCTTTCTTCTCTAGACTGAACTTGCTTCCTAATTACATAGATGAGCATTTTAGTTAGAATTTGGAATAATGTATGATTTTAATTTCATTGATCCATGGTTGGTTTCCTTGCCATATGTTTAGTCATTTCTTATCCAAATGCTGAAAGGCTATGCCCTCTGGGGCTCCAAGATATAAATGATTGATTTCAGAATACTTGCCAGAATGGAAGAATCCAGTTTTAGTATATTAGAATACCCAAGCTCTTATACAGGTAATGGAATTCTAGTTAAAGATGCAATTTCATTCTTAATCCAGCAACAATTTGTTCCTGAGAACTCTTTACCACCAAATCATGATTATTTGGAGGACAGTGTGGTAGTAAAACAACTTTTCTAGGAAAATCTCAAGCTGTACATGATACATGTGATTCTATCAGAAATGCAAACCCCATTAGTCCAAATGGCATTTAGGGCTGGCCTGTGTGCTACAGTGCTCAAGTGCACACTACTGTGTCTTATGAAAAATAAACTCGAGCGCTAGTACAGATGTACAGTAACTGATTTTCATAAAATACACAGTAGTATGTACTGGAATTTCTGAATCACTTGCTGTGGAATGGCAGTTTTACTCATTACAATCAAATAGGTTGGTCACACATTCTGATAAGGACATTAATAGATAGGAGTGGCATATTAAACTGCACCAAGTTTATAGTGGAAAGCTTTCTTTTAAATGAGATTTTTGGTGTCAAACTCTACCAATTATATATGTGATATTAAGATAAAATATATTCTATTCAAAAGATTTGAGTTATTAAAAGAAAAATAAATTAATGTAGAAGTCTCAACATTATTAAATTTGACAAGTAAGCAGTTTATACACCTGTGGCAAACATATATTTTCACATCTGCTTTGAGTAATATCATCATGATTTAAAAAATGATTTATAGTTCTAGAAATTCTAAAATGCCACCTTGCTATAATGTGGAAATTTCAGAAAAATGAAGAAATACCATTACAGTAAGCTTCATGTAACCCACCTCTTGCTGTACCTTATAAAACGGGGTGACAGTGCAATACATGTCTGTATAATTTACATTTTCCCTTGAATTTTCATATGTAGACATTTCCATCTCTGTATAAGTCTGGGCTTTCCTGGCAGTGATGTCCATTTAGAGTGTGTCCAAAATGACTTACCAAAATTGGTATTTTAGTTTTGACTCAAGTATTTTGACTAAACTGACTGATCAGTTAAGAAAAGCCTTTAATTTTATTTTTTTCACAGACTTTGTCAAACAAATTGAGCAAATCAAGTGTATGTTATAACATTCTGTTACATGGTTTTTAACAGTCAGTTCTGGAATTCCTTAGAGCAGTTGTGACTATTCACTGTAGTTTAAACCATGTGGAAGCAAAGGCACAAAACAAGATCATGTTCCCATGGCAGCCCAAGCCACTAGCAGGAATAGAGATTTGTGATATTTTGCATTTTGTATTGAATTTATTTATTGATAACTTCACATGTGCAAGAAGTACTGATGATCAAGTCTAGAATTCTATAGAAACAGTGGAAAAATAAATTTATCATCTAGCTCAAGATCTGAGTCCACTGAATCATTATATTTTAAATCAGTGCACAGGCTACAGATGAGAAGCTAATAATTTTAACTTCCTTTGATCATAAGAATCTAAAGTATATTTCATCTAGGATAAAAGAATTATCATATTTGTTTTTATGCAAATGGACTAATTTCAGTTTAGAGCAGGATTTGGGCTAAATATTGACACTATAATAATTTAAATGTTCTCTATTCAATCAAGTGTTTTTCTCTTTTCATTACTGAGACAATGTTAGATACTACACTAAATCTTTCAGACCAAGTGGCACTATTTAGGTGTTGGGAAATGAATATTGACACTGTTTAAATTGGAAAATATATCTTCTGAATATCATATTATCTTGAATAAGAGAGACAAATGTATTGAGCCAACTAAAATACAAACATCATTACAAATAAACTTTGTGATGAAGCTAAAATACATAAAGGAAAGTGGAATATATAGTTTCATGCATTTTATGTGATTTTTTCAGTGATTGTAAATAAAAATGAGAGGACAAAAGGACGTATCTCACTAGAAATTTTCTTTTAGCAAGAATCATTCTTGGTTAAACCTCATTGGCTATGATACTTTCACTACACAAAGTTTGGAAATTTTCTTTGAATTAACTTCATTTATTTTTTTTTATTTAGAAACAATTGTAGATTGACAATAAGTTTCAAAAAGAATACAGAAAGATCTTGTGTTTCCTTCAAATATTTCTCCCAGTAGCAATATCTTACATAATTATAACATGAAAGTCAGAAAATTTACATTGCTATAACCACATACCTTATTCATATTTCACCAGTTTTACCTACAATCATTGGTGTATATGTCTGTGTGTGTATCTTTCTATGGAATTATATCACATGTATAGATTTGTGTAACCACCACCACAAATCTATACATGTTCCATCACCACAGGGTTCTCTCCTGCTATTCCCTTATTGTCTATCCCTACCCCATGATCCTTAACTTCTGAGAACCACTAATCTGTTTCCCATCTCTATAATTCCATCATTCTAAGAATGTTCTAAAAATGGAATCATACATTATATGACTTTTTGAGATTAGCTTGTATTTCACTCAGCATAATTCTCTTAATATTCATCCAAAGTGTTGCATGTGTCAATATTTTTTCCATTTTTCCATTTTGTTGCTGAGTAGTTGTGTAACCATTCATCCATTGTAGGATCTCTTGTTTCCAATTTTTCCATGTTATTAATAAAGCTTCCATGAACATTTATGTATAAGTGTTTATGTAATATAACTTTCATTTCTCCAGGACAAATGTCCAAAAGTGCAATTGCTGGGTCACATAGGAAGTGTATATATAGATTACAACAAACTGCCAAATTGTCATTCAGAGTAGCTGGGCCATATTTATACTCCCAAAAACAATATATGAGTGTTCCAAGTTTTTCACATCCTTGCCAGCATTTTGTGTTGTCCTTTTTTCATTTTTTAAAGTTAGCTGTTCTCATAGGTGTGTGTAGTGATATCATTGTGATTTTAATTTGCATTTCTCTAATGGCTAGTGATATTGAGCCCCTTTGTCTGTATATCCTTTTTGTTGAAACATCTCATCATGTCTTATCCCCATTTTCTAACGGGTTTTCTTGTTTTCATATTGCTAAGATTTGAGAGTTCTTTTTTTTCTTACAAATTTTTTTATTATGTTATGTAAATCACCATGCATTACATCATTAGTTTTTGATGTACTGTTCCATGATTCATTGTTTGCATATAACACCCTATGCTCCATTATTTATAGAGCAATATAATGTATTTTTTATTTTTTTATTATTATGTTATATTAATCACCATACATTACATCATTAGTTTTTGATGTAGTGTCCCATGATTCATTGTTTGTGTATAATACCCAGTGCTCCATGCAGAACGTGCCTTCTTTAATACCCATCACCAGGTTAACCCATCCCCCCGCCCCCTCCCCTCTAGAACCCTCAGTTTATTTCTCAGAGTCCACAGACTCTCATGGTTGGTTCATCTCCCCCTCCAATTTCCCTCCCTTCATTTTTCCCTTCCTGCTATCTTCTTTTTTTTTTTAACATAATATATTATTTGTTTCAGAGGTACAGGTCTGTGATTCAACAGTCTTACACAATTCTCAGTGCTCACCATAGCACATACCCTCCCCAATGTCTATCACCCAGCCACCCTATCCCTCCCATCCCCTACCACTCCAACCCTGTTTGTTTCCTGAGATTAAGAATTCCTCATATCAGTGAGATCATATGATACATGTTTTTCTCTGACTGACTTATTTCGCTCAGCATAATACCCTCCAGTTCCATCCACGTCATTGCAAATGGCAAGATTTCATTCCTTTTGATAGCTGCATAATATTCCATCATATATATATACCACATCTTCTTTATCCATTCATCTGTCAATGGACATCTTGAAATCTGAGAGTTCTAATATATACTAAATACAAGTCCAGTAGGCAAAGAGAACTCCCATCAAAATCAAGAAAACAGGCCAACACCAAAACATATTGTAGTAAAACATGCAAAATACAGAGATAAGGAAAAACTAATGAAAGCAGAAAGGGAAAAGAAATCCCTAACTTATAAGGGAATACAAATAAGGTTAGCAGTAGATATCTCCACAGAAACTTATAGGCCAGAACACAGTTGCATGGTATATTCAAGGTGTTGAGTGGGAAAAATCTGCAGCCAAGAATACTATCCAGCAAGGCTGTCCCTCAGAATACAAGCAGAGATAGTTTCCCAGACAAACAAAAAATGAGATAAAATAAAAGAGTTCATGATCACTAAACCAGCCCTGCAAGAACCATTAAAGGTAAATCTTTGAGTGGTAAAGAAAGACAAAAAACAACAAAGACTAGAAAGAATCAGAAAAAATCTCCAGAAACACTGACTTTACAGGTAATACAGTAACACTAAATTCATATCTATCAACAATCACTCTGAATGTAAATGGACTAAATGAACCAATCAGAAGACATAGGGTATCAGAATGAATTTTTTAAAAAGACCCATCTATATACTGCTTACAAAAGATTCATTTTAGACCTAAAGGCACCTCCAGAATGAAAGTGAGGGGATGGAGAACCATTTATCATGCTAATGGACATCAAAAGAAACCCAGAGTATGAGCATTTATATCAGGCAAACTAGATTTTAAACCAAAGACTGTAACAAGAGTTGAAGAAGGGCACTATATCATAATAAAGGGGTCTATCCAATGAGAAGATCTAACAATTGTAAATATTTATGCACCCAACTTGGGAGCACCCAAATACATAAATCAATTAATAACAAACATAAAGGAACTCATTGATAATAATACAATAACAGTAGGGGATTTTAACACCCCACTTACAGCAATGGACAGATCATCTAAGCAGAAAATCAACAAGGAAAAATGACTTTGAATGACCCACTGGACCAGATCACCTTAACAGATATATTCAGAACATTTCATCTTAAAACAGCAGAATACACATTATTTTTGAGTGCACATGGGTATTCTCCAGAATAGATCACACACAGGGTCACAAATCAGGCCTTAAAAAATACAAAAAGATTGAAGTCATACCATGCTTATTTTTGGGCCACAATGCTATGAAACTTGAAGTCAACCACAAGAAAAAAATTGGAAAGACCACAAATGTATGCAGGGTAAGGAATGTTCTACTAAAGAATGAATTGGTTTACCAGGATGTTAAAGAAAAAATAAAAAAGTACATGGAAACAAATGAAAATAAAAATATGATGGTCTAAAACATTGGGGATGCAGCAAAAGTGGTCCAAAGATGGAAGTATATAGCAATACAGGTTTACTTCGGGAAGCAAGAAAAATCTCAAACACACAACCTAACATTTCACCTAAAGAAGCTAGAAAAGGAAAGCAAATGAACCCTAAAGTCAGCAGAGGAAGGGAAATAATAAATATTAGAGCACAAATAAACGTTATGAAAAAAGTCCAGCAAACAGATCAGTGAAACTAGGAGTTGGTTTTCTGAAAGAATTAATAAAATTGATAAACCTCTGGCCAGACTTACCAAAAAGAAAAGAGAAAGGATCCAAATAAATAAAATCACAAATGAGAGAGGAGAGATCACAACCAACAGCACAGAAATACAAACAATTATAAAGGAATATTATGAAAAATTAGATGCTAACAAATTCGGCAACTGGGAAGAAATGGATAAATTCCTAGAAACATATAAACTACAAAAACTTAAACAAGAAGAAATACAAAACCTGAACAGACCCATAACCAGCAAAGAAATTGAAACAGTAATCAAAAATCTGCCAGCAAACAAAAGTCCAGGGCCAGATGGCTTCCCAACAGAATTCTTCCAAACATTTAAAAAGAGTTAATACATATTCTTCTCAAACAATTACAAAAAATAGATATGGAAGGAAAACCTCCAAAGTCATTCTATGAGGCCAGCATTAGATTGATTCCAAAATCAGACAAAGATCCCACTAAAAGGGAGAATTACAGGCCAGTGTCCCTGAATGAACCTGGAAGCAAAAATTCTCAACAAGATACTAGGACATTAAATCCAACCATACATTAAAAGAATTATTCACAGCAACCACGTGGGATTTATTCACAAATCAATCAATGTGAAACACATAAATAAAAAAATGATAAGAACCATATGATCCTCTTGTTGGATGCAGAAAAAGCATTTGACAAACTATAGCATCCATTCTTGATAAAAACCTTCAAGAAAGGATACAGGGAACATAATTCAACCTCATAAAGGGCATATACAAAAAACACACAGGTAATATCATCCTCAATAGGGAAAAACTGAGAGCTTTTCCTCTATGGATGTCCACTCTCATCACTGTTATTAAACATAGTACTGGAAGTCCTAGCCTCAGTAATCAGACAACAAAAAGAAATAAAAAGTATCCAAATCAGCAAGGAAGAAGTCAAACATTCACTATTCATGGATGGCATGATACTCTACGTAGAAAACACAAAAGACTCCACCAAAAAGTTACTGCAAATGATATACAGATTCAGAAAAGTCACAGGATACAAAATCAATGTACAGAAAACTGTTGCATTTTATACACCAATAATGAAGTAGCAGAAAGAGAAATTGATGAATCAATCCCATTTACAATTGCACCAAGACTATACAATACCTAGGAATAAACCTAACCGAAGAGGTAAAAGATCTGGACTTTGAAAACTAAAAAACTTATGAAAGAAGTTGGACATGACACAAAGAAATGGAAAAAAAAAATTCCATACTTATGGATTGGAAGAACAAGTATTGTTAAAATGTCTATACTACAAAAAGCAATCCATTTAATGCAATCCCTGTCAAAATACCACCAACATTTTTCACAGAGCTAGAACAAATAATCCTAAATTTTGTATGGAACCATAAAAGTTCCTGAATAGCCAAAGCAGTCTTGAAAAAAGAAAAGCAAAGCTGGAGGCATCAGCATTCTGGACTTCAAGCTATATTACAAAGCTGTAGTCATCAGCTGCAGTATGGTACTGACACAAAAACAGATACATAGATCAATGGAACAAAATAGAAAACCCAGTAATGCACTCACAGCTATATGGTCAACTAATCTTTGACAAAGCAGGAAAAAGTATCCAATGGAAAAAGTCTCTTCAACAAATGGAGTTGGGAAAACTGGGCAGCAACATGCAGAAGAATGAAACCAGACCACTTTGTTACACCACACACAAGAATAAATTCAATAAGGGGCGCCTGGGTGGCTCAGTTCGTTAAGCGACTGCCTTCGGCTCAGGTCATGATCCTGGAGTCCCGGGATCAAGTCCCGCATCGGGCTCCCTGCTCAGCGGGGAGTCTGCTTCTCCCTCTCACCCTCCCCCCTCTCATGCTCTCTTTCTCTATCTCATTCTCTCTCAAATAAATAAATAAAATCTTTAAAAAAAAAGATTAAGAATAAATTCAATAAGGATGAAAGACCTATATGTGAGGCCTAAGTTATAAAATTCTAGAAAAGACTACAGGCAGTAACTTCTCTGACATCTACTGAAGCAATTTTTTTTTTTCCTAGATAAGTCCCCTGTGGCAAGGAAACAAAAGCAAAAATGAACTATTGGGACTTTTTCAAGATAAAAACCTTCTGCAGAGTGAAGGAAACAATCAACAAAACTAAAAGGCAGCCTACAGAATTGGAGACAACATTTGCAAATGGGATATCTGGTAAAGGGTTAGTATTCAAAATCTATAAAGAACTTATCAAACTCAACACCCAAAAAACAAATAATCCAGTTAAGAAATGGCAGAGGACATGAATAGATATTTTTCTAAAGAAGACATACAAACAGCTAACAGACACATATAAAGATGCTCAATATCGCTCATCATCAAGGAAATAAAATCAAAACCACGATGAAGGGTGCTTGGGTGGCTCACTTGGTTAAGCGCCTGGCTTCAGCTCAGGTCATGATCTCAGGGTCTTGGGACTGAGCCCTGCTTCAGGCTTCCTGCTCAGCAGGGAGTCTGCTTCTCCCTCTTCCTCTCCCTCTATGCGTGCTCTCTCTCTCTCTATCTCTCTCACTCTCTCTCAAATAAATAAATAAAATCTTAAAAAAAAAAAAAAAACCACAATGAGATACCACTTCACATCTGTCAGAATGGCTAAAATTAACCACACAGGAAACAACAGACGTTGGTGAGGATGCGGAGAAAGGGAAACCCTCTTACACTTTTGGTGGGAATGGAAGCTGGTGCAGTCACTCTGGGAAACAGAATGGAGGTTCCTTAAAAAGTTAAAAATAGAACTACCCTAAGACCCAACAATTGCTCTACTATATATTTACCCAAAGGATACAAAAATACATATGGACCCTGGTGTATTGTATACATATACACAATATGTGTGTGTGTGTGTGTGTGTGTATACACTATATATATATATTTTATATATATATATAATATATATATATACATACTATATATATACATATATTTACACACACACACATATATACACACACACACACGTACACATATAATGGGATATTACTCAGCCATAAAAAGGAATGTGATCTTGCATGTGCAATGACATCGATGGAGATAGGATGTATTATGCTAAGTGAAATAAGTCAGTCAGAGAAAGACAAATACCATTTTATTTCACTCATATGTGGAATTTAAGAAACAAAACAGATGAATATAAGGAAAGTAAAAGAGAGAGAGAGAGAGAGGCAAACCAGTTGCTAGAGGAAAGTAAGTGGAGGATGGGCTAAATTGATGTCGGGTATTAAGGAGGGTACTTGTGATGATCACTAGTTGTTATATGAAAGTGATGAACCACTAAATTCTCCTGAAAATAATATTACACTACATGTTAACTAGAATTTAAATAAAAATTTGAAACATTTAAATAAATAAATAAATTGCTTTTCCTACAATAAGTAACGGGTTATTATCCTCTGGCTACTTTCAAGATTTTCTTTGTTGTTAATTTTAAAATTTGACTATGATGTGTCTGGTGAAGATTTCTTTGGATATATTCTTTTCGGAATTTACTCAGAGTCTTGAATTGGTTGGTTTATCTTTTGAGAAATTTGGGAAGTTTTCAGACCTTATTTCTTTGAGTAGCTTTTTGGCCTTGCCTTCTTTCTTCTTTCCTGAGACTCCAATGACACAAATGTTGGATCTTTGATATAGTCCACATAATTCTGTAGCTCATTCTCTCACTGTTTTTTGTTTTGTTTTTGTTTTAAGTGCATTTTGTTTCTCTTTTCCAGATTAGGTAATTTATATGTTTCTGTCTTGAAATTCACTGATTCTTTCCTCTAACCTCTCCTTTCTTTCCATTGAGCCTACCCACTGAGTTTTGAAATTCTGGTTATTGTGATTTTAGTAGTGAAATAGTCATTTGCTGCCTTTTGAAATTTTTTATTTATTTATTTTTTCGTGTAACTTTCCATTTCTTTACTGATATTTTCTATTCTTCCATTTATTTCATGTATCTTTGTAATTGTTTATTGAAGCATTTTTATAGTGACTGTTTTGAAATCCTTTTCAGAAAGTTATAATATCTGTGAAATCTTAGTATTAGTGGTTGTTCATTGTCTTTCGTCATTAAAGTTGAGATATTCTGGGTTTCTTGGTTTGACAAGTTATTTTTTTAATTGTCACCTGGAAAATATAAGTATTATGAGACTCTGGATCTTATTTAAATCTTGCATTTTCTTTGACCTCTGTTGACATAGATCCAGTGAAGTAATGGAGGCAAGACCACCTCATTTTTACCAAGTGTGGTTGGGAGTCTAGATTCTCCACTCTGTTTCCATTGATATTCTGGGGTGAAGTGGTACTAAGTTAGTGTTGGGTGGGAGTAGGAGTTCAGGCTCTTAATTCTTTTGATACCACTCTGTCTGGAAGGGGTTACCACTCTCACATATGGCCTTGCCTCAGACTGCTGGAGCAGATAGCCTCATTCCCACTTGGCAGTGGTGACAGTCTTGACTTTCCAGTGTCTTTTGTCTGATACCACCCCAGGTAGGAAGGTGAAAGTTACTGGTTAGAAGATGGAAGTCTAAGCTTTCCATGTAGTCTCCACTGACACTGTGTGTTTGTGGGGGCTGGGTGGTCTCATTACTGCTAAGCATGCCTGAATCTCCACTGAGCCTTCTTCTCTAACACAATCCTTGGTGGGTGAAGGGGGAAGAGAGTTTGATAGGCATTAGGACACCTCATTACAGCCTGGCAAGGGCGAAGATTAGGTTTTCCACTTGGCCTTTGCTGGTATGGTGGAAGTGGGACTGTAGATTTTTCTGGGATAATTGTTTGAAGTTGAGTAGTTGTCTAAAATTTTTAGTATTGCTAAACTACCCATTCCTGATATTTTGGCTAGAGAGAGCTTGCTTTTCTTGGGGATTGTGTGTGTGTGTGTGTGTGTGCATGCATGCGTGCACACATGCACACGTGCATGTGAATGCCAATTGGTGTTTCTGAATTGTTATCTTTTCTATTATTCAGTCAGGGATATATGAGACAAAAGGAAAGGCCAGGGACATCACTTCCATGTTATTCTCTAGAGAATAACAGTCACTAACTGTTCAGTCACTAACTGATCAGTCACTAACTGATCTTCCTTCCTCTGTACATTTTCAGAGTATCCTTATGTTTTATATAAAAAATGCCCAGAGGTTTTAGTGGTACTTAAAGGGAGGAATAGGAAAAATGTATATATCTACTCAATCTTTTGGAGGCAGAAATCTCTCTTCATTTCCTTCATTTTTTTTAAACAAAATTGAGATGCACTCCATATATAACAAAGATCACCCATTTAAAGTGTGAAATTTAGTGTTTTTTATTATATTATCAAGGTTGTGCAAACTTCCCTACTATCTAACTCAAGAACATATTCATAAACCAAACCAAACAAACAAACGAACAAACCAGTCCTGTACCTATTAGATGTCACTACCCATTCCCCTTCCCTCAGCCTCTGGAAACCACTAATCTGATTTGATCTCTATGGATTAGCCTAATCTGGATATTTAAAATGGAATGATACAATATGTGTCCTTTTGTGTCTTGTTTCTTTCACTTACATGATTTCAAGCTTCACCCATGATGTAGAATGAATCATTATTTTGTGTCTTAATATTATTCTATTCTATGGGTAGACTACATTTTGTTTATCCATTCATCAGTAGATGGACATTTGGAATGTTTCCACATTTTGGCTATTATATATAATACTACTATAAATGTTTGTATATTTTTTGTATATATTTATATTTTTTATTGTGTATATACCTAAGAGTAGAATTCCTGGTTCATATGGTAATCTTACGTTTAACCACTTCAGGACCTGCCACATTGTTTTCTGAAGTGGCTACAGAATTTTATATTCCTACCAGCAATGTAGGGGTTCCAGTTTCTCCCCATCCTTTCCAATGCTTATTATTTTCCTTTTTCGTTATAGCCATTCTAGTGGATATGAACTGTTAACTTGTGGTTTTCATTTTCATTCCTTGATGAATAATGACTTAGGGAATCTTTTGAGGAATTTATTATCCATGCATATCTTTTCTGGAGAAATATCTATTTAATTCCTTTTTCCATCTTTAAATTGAAATGTTTGCCTTTTTTGTTTCCAACTTTTAAAAATTCTTTATATATTCTGGATATATATAAGGCATTTATCAGACACATGATTTGCAAATATTTTATCCCATTCTATGGATTGTCTTTTCACTTTCTTCACAGTATTTGTCAATGAACAAAAGGTTTTGATGTTCAGTTTATTATTTTCTTTTACCACATATGTTTTTGTTGTCATATCTATGAATCCTTTGCAAAAACCAAAGGGTACTCCTTGAAGATACAGTCCTGTTCTTTGATTCTTGAAGAAAAAAACACACTACCTGAAGATAGACTCCTATTCTTTGATCTAAGAGTGTTATAATTTTAACTCTTATACTTAAATCCATGAACACTTTTGAATTAATTTTTGTGTTTGGTGTTATATAGGGAACCAATTTCATTCTTTTGCATGTGGATATCCAATTGTACCAGCACAATTTATTGAAAACACTCATTTCCTCAATGGATTATGTTGGCACCCTTGTCAAAAATCACATAACTATAAAAGTAAGGGTTTATTTCTGGACTCTCAATTATATTCCATTATCTATATGTCTATCCTTATGCCAGTACTGCAATGCCTGGATTACTATAAGCTTATAGTAATGTTATGGAACCTGGACTAGATCGCCCAATGGAAGAACCAAGCTTCACTCAGAGATCTTGGAGGATAGGAGGTTTATTTAACGCCGGCGGGCTCAGAGGAGAGTGATCTCCAAAGGTCTGAGCCCCGAGCACAAACAAAGGGGGCAATTTATACACTTCTCCTTCCACATACTTGGCATTTTTGGTGCGTGCATGAAGCAGAGCAGGGAGAAGAACCTGGAAGAGCCCCGAGGCAAGGACTGGGACTCTCTTGCTGGCTTGGTCGGCCATCTTAGTGGACAGATTTTCCTTATCATTCCCCCCTTTGAACACCTAGTTTAGAGGGCATCATTTTCATCTTCTAAGGGGCGATAGTGAGTAAAGAGCAATTGGAGTCTGCTTTTAGCAATTTGAGTAGTGATAAACCTAGTAAGGACATTAAGAATACAAGGACCAGAAGATAGTAAGAAGGGAAAAATGAAGGGGGGGAATCAGAGGGGGAGACGAACCATGAGAGACTATGGGCTCTAAAAAACAAACTGATGGTTCTAGAGAGGAGGGGGGTGGGTGGATGGGTTAGCTTGGTGATGGGTATTAAAGAGGGCATGTATTGAATGGAGCACTGGGTGTTATATGCAAACAATGAATCATGGACAACTACATCAAAAACTAATAATGTAATGTATGGTGATTAACATAACATAATAAAATAAAATTAAAAAAAAAAGAACACAAGGACCAAATGCTACTATAAGGAGAAGCAATAGGTGGGGGGCAACGAGGGGGATGAACCAAGAGAACCATTGTGAGAGGGTATCCCACCAAGTGGTCCACTGGAGTGTTTCCCACCAGTGATGTACTCGTTCCTATAATTGGGTCAGAGTTTCTTGGACTACCCCCAACTCATTAGCATAGAAACAGCATTCTTCCTGTAAGAAGAGGCAGAAACCCCCTTGCACGGCTGTGAGCAAGTCAAACCCGGGCCTGCTTTGGAGGACCACTGAGGCCAGTGAATTGAGTTGGCACTGCAGGGCTAGGGCCAATTGAGTGAGGGTGGAAAAATCTGCCATGAGTTGTTGAGTTAACCCCTGGTACTGAACCTGAGACATCCTGACCCCAGTGGTGCCAGGGCAACACCTGATGCGGCCAGCAGGCTCACAAAAAGAGGGATCGCTGTCGGGGTGCATCAAGGGCAGCTAGGAAGTCTCCATATGAGTGGGGCATCGCTCCTGGGGAGGACTGAAAGATCAGGTAAGAGACTGACAAGTGGCATGACTGATCACGTGGGGTGATGCAGATGTATACACCTTGATCACAGGTCAGAAAAGTGTTGTTAGGTGCACAGACCTGACTGTGGTCCATGATGGGAGAGGAAGAGTTGCCATACAGCTGTACCAGAGCCAGAAAGGGATAATCTGAGGTCCCCGGTGCTGAGATGGGAGGTGACATGGTAGATTGGTTGAGGATGACACCTAGGTATTGGACAGGACCGGGCTTCATACAGATCCAGCAGTCAGATGCTAAGGGTGGATTTGAGTGGTTAAGCACTTGGTGGGAGGTGTTAATCATACCTAACAGTTGCGCTATAGATGCTTGCTGCATGTGGATGGGGGACCCAGGAATGTGCCAGGGTGAGTTATTTTCTGTCTGACTTTGGGGGTTGACTGTAAGGCTTGGAGTGAACATGGACTTAATCATAAATTTGGCCATGGTGTCGGTCCACATAGGGTGATATTGGCCCAATAGGAGAATGATTCCTGTAGCTCATGATGTGGCATTGGGTTCTAAGACTGAGAGGGTGAGCAGTATACAGTGATTGTTAGGGCAAGAGGATGGGCTGGTGTTGCATGACAAGGAAATCTGGATGTCACTGCGCTGTTTGAGGCGCCACCTGGTGGACCATCGTTCCATTCCCGGCCAAGTCACCACCCATGACTCACATCCCCAGGGTCGCGAGCAGAACTGAGGGCAGGTGTTTGTCTGTTGAGGCATAGGGCCCCCACAGATGTAGACATCTACCAGCCAGTAACCAGAGTGAGGGCCATGGTAGGAAAACTGTCTATGAGGTTCCCAGAAGGTATCAAGAAGCTGGCATCCATCAAAATGGAGGTTGACCTTTGGTGTATGTCCATTCCAGGTGGAAGAAGTCAGTGGGGGTACTGGTGCAGGATTGAGGGGGATAAGCTGGAAAGTCCATCTGTAACAGTGATACGAGAGTTTGCCCGCCTTGCCTGGCTGGGCAAGCTAGTGGCAGTGAGGAGGAACAGCACACCAGGTAGCAGAAAACCAGGACTGACTGGGGCCAGGAAAACCATGGTGAAATGCACTCAGGAGTAGACAGCAGAGGGCCAATAAAAGTGGGATCTATGACCTTAGGTAGAGGGAGCCATCATGGCTAACCCATCAGCAGATGAAACCCGTGGACAAGGAAGTGCAGTAATACACCTTAGGGACACCCAAAAAGCAACGACAATAGTAAGCCTCTGGGGGAAAGTCCAGTCAGGAGGGGCAATAGGGTAGAGTCCAATTCCCAAGATGAGGGAAATCATGCCAATGAGAGCCAGGGACCACAATGAGCAGGTGTCCATCAGTCAGTGGGGTCTTGTCTAAGGTGAAGCTGGAGTGGGTTCGTGAAATCTGGCTGGACTCTCCACTGGTGTGGCTCCTCATCCAAATGATGAGCTCTCTTCACTCTGGAGTGGTGGACCCATGGGGTGACACCTGAGACCTTGAGGACAGTAGGGGCAATTAGAACAACAGTGTGGGGCCCTGTTCACTACGGTTTGAGGGGGTCTTTCTTCCAATCTTTGACCCAAACTGAGTCCCCTGTCTGGAAGGAGTGTACCTGAAACCCTAAGGAGATTGGGGCCCTCTCGATGGTGTACTTTTGTAATTTATATAGGGTGGCCCCCAGGGTCTGAAGCTGCTCCTATATCCCTTTATCTCCAACTTGATGCAAGTTTCCTGGAAGGCTTCCCAAGCACAAGGGAGGCCGTCCATATATTAATTCGAATGGGGACAAACCTGATGTCCCGGGCGTGCAGGTAGCATGCAGGATAGCTTGGGGTAGCAGATCCGGCCATGGGAGGTTAGTCTCCTGACAAAACTTTGCTAAGGTTCCCTTGAGGGTGAGATTCATTTGCTCCACTTTCCCTGAACTTTGGGGCCAGTAAGCGGTGTAGAGTCTCCAGGTGATGTTGAGAGATTTGGTCAAGACCTGTACAATGTCTGCCACAAATGTGGATCCATTGTCACTATGGATTGTTAATGGCAGGCTGAACAATCTCCTGCAAGAGGACTTTAGTTACTTCCCGGCTTTGCTCTGTCCTAGTCGGGAAGGCTTTCACCCACCCAGAGTATGTGCATACTATTACTAGGAGATATCTGAACCCTCTGCTTGGCTGCATATCTGTGAATTCTACCTCTAGATCTTTGAAGGGGGGTGCTCCTGTCCTCTGGACACCTGGCGGGGGCCGTGGTGCAGACCAAGCATTATTTTTAGCACATGTTATGTATCACTCACTTGTTGCTCAGCATAGTGCTGGCAGCTGACTGATGTAGTAGTGCTTCTTGAGAAGGACCTCTAATGCAGTTTTTCCCAGATGAATGAGTTGGTGGTATTCCTTGACTAGATGCCCTCCAGTTGCTGTTGGAACAAAGATGTGCCCATTTGGCATCATCCACCATCCCTTTTCAGTCAGGGTGGCTCCCTCAGCCATGGCTCATTTCTTTTCCTTTTTAGTGCAACTGGATGGAGGGACTTCTTCTGGGGGTGTTAGGGCCATGGTGAGGGAAGGGGCTCTGTCCATGTCCTCACTGGCTGAGGTCTTGGCTGCCTCATCTGCCAGACGATTTCCCCAAGCTATGGGGTCGTCTCCTTTCTGGTGTCTCTTACAGTGCAGGATTGCTACTTCCTTTGGAAGCCAGATGGCTTTGAGGAGTCTCAGTATCTCCTCCTTGTTCTTGATAGCTTTTCCTGTGGGAGTTAGGAGGCACCTTTCCTTGTAGATGGCTCCATGTATATGTACAGTAGCAAAAGTGTACCGAGAGTCAGTATAGATGTTGACTCACTTGCCTTCACCGAGGGTGAGGGTTCGGACTAAGGCATATAATTCGGCCCGTTGAGCTGACCATCCAGCTGGTAATGCCTTAGCTTCGAGGACTTCAGTGGTTGTGGTTACTGAATAACCCGCTTTCTGGGCACCCTCTTGTAGGTAACTGCTGCCATCGCTGAACAGCGTGAGCTCTGGATTCTTTATGGCTTGATCCCACAGATCTGGACGGCTTGCGTAGACTTCATCCGTCACCTCGGAGCAGTCATGGTCTGGTTCCCCCTCTTCCGTGGGGAGAAAGGTTGCTGGATTTAATGTCCTTACTGTTTCAAGGGTGACCCGTGGGTTTTTGCAAAGGAGCTCTTGGTATTGTGCTAGCCAAGAGTTGGAAAGGAAGCCGTGTCCCTGTGCGTTCATGAGGGACACAACTGCACGAGGGAACTTGACGTTAAGTTCTTGCCCCAGGGTAGGTTTTTCCAACTCCTTGATGAGTAGGACTGTGGCTGCCAGCGCCCTGAGGCACGGTAGCCATCCCATTGCCACTGGGTCCAGCTTCTTTGACAGGTAAGCAACTGGCCGTTGCCAGGGTCCAACAGTCTGGGTGAGTACCCTGAGCGTAATTTTTTCTTTTTCATGCACAAAGAGATTGAAGGGTTTTTCTACATCTGGTAGGCTCAGGGCTGGAGCCCACCCCAGGGTGGTCTTTATCTCTGTGAAAGCGGCTTCTGCTTCCTCAGTCCAGGCAGGGGGCTCTCAATCTGGTCCCCCTAAGAGATCATAAAAGGGGTCTTGCTATTGCCGAGAACCCAGGGATCCAGATGCGGCAGAATCCTGCAGCCCCAGGAATTCTTGTAGGCCCCTTTTTGTCTGGGGCTGTGGTAAGGAGTTGATGACCCTTTTCTTCTCTTGCCCTAGTTCTCTTTTCCCTTGGCTGAGGAGGAAACCAAGGTATCAGACCTGTTGCTCGCAGATTTGTGCCTTCTTCCACGAGGCTAGGTATCCTGAGTCTGACAGGAGCTGTAGGAGGGCCTTTGTGCCTTTTGTGCAGTCTTTTTGTGTGTCACTGGTGAGAAGGAGGTCATCCACATACTGGAGGAAGGTGCATCATGTGGCCCCTCTTGGGAAGATGGTGAGGTCCACAGCCAGCTCTTCCCCAAAGAGGGTTGGTGAGTTTTAAACCCCTGCGGGAGGTGCGTCCAAGTCAGTCACATCTGGCATCCTATATCAGGTTCAGATCATCCAAATGCAAATAGTGGCTGGCTCTGGGGAGCTAAGCGGAGGCAGAAGAAGGCATCCTTCAAATCTAGGCAAGTGAACCATCTGGCTGACCCTGGGATTTGGCCGAGGAGGGTGTATTGATTTGGGACCACTGGGTGCAGAGAGATGGTCACCTTGTTGATGGCCCGCAGGTCTTGAACTGGTCAGTATCCCCCTCCTGGCTTCTTGACTGGCAGGAGTGGGGTATTCCAGGCCGACTGGCACTCGACTAGAATACCTGCTTCTTTGAGTTTGGTCAGATGTTCTTGGATGCTGATCTTAGCTTCTTGTGGAAGGGGGTATTGCCTTTGCCTCTGAGGTTGGGCTCCTGGGATCAGTTCAGCAATGATAGGGGCCAGATTCCGGGCTAGTCCAGGTGGGTTGTTTTCAGCCCATACTGAAGGGAAGGTGAGTCTGAACTCCAGCAGGTTGATCGATTGGGCCTGGGCACAAAATAGCCTCCATTCTTCTTCCCTTGGCATGGTAATTGCTAGTATTAGAGACCCCATCTCCTCTTGCCTTGGGTTCAATTGGAGGCTAGTGTGGCCAGTGGGCTCAAAGATTATCTGAGCCTTAAGCTTGGAGAGTATGTCTTGGCCCAGGAGAGGGATGGGGCAATCAGGCAGATAAAGGAATTCATGTCGGACCTTGTGGCCCCTGAGTTCGCACTGATGAGTCTGGCAAAAGGGCTGTAGTATCATCCGTGTCCTGGTGGCCCCAAGGATGGTTGCAGGCCTTTTGCTGAAAGGGGCCACTGGGGAGGTGACAACAGAGTGCTCAGCCCCAGTATCAACCATAAAAGTCACTGGTTGACCCCCTACCTTCATTTTGACCATGGGCTCATGGGGGCCAAGGAGGAAAGAGCCCAGTTCCCCTCAGTCTGAGTCCATTCCTGCAAGGCCTATGAGGTCCTCCTTTAGGGTTTTTCCCTGTAGCAGTTGGGCTTTTGAGCCTTTCCCCAGTTGGGACATTCGTTTTTCCAATGCCCTTTCTCTTTACAGTAGGCACATTGATCACTTGCCAAGGGGGTTCTGGGTTTCCCCCTTTTCGGTAGTTGGGGTGTCCCCATCTTTGTGTTGTCCTTTTCTTTCAGGGTGGTGGTGTGGAGGCTTCATCTTTTTGTCAGCTTCCCATTCAGCTGTGACCTCCTTGTTCATGTAGACCTTATTGGCAATCTCTATTAGTTGGGTGATGTTCATCCTGGTGAAACCCTCTAGTATCTGAAGTTTTTCTCTGATGTCTGGGGCAGCCTGAGGCACAAAGGAGGTGTTTACCATCTGTTGGCTTTCCTGTGGCTCGGGGTCAAATGGAGTGTATATCCTGTAGGCTTTACATAATCTTTCGTAGTAGTCCCTGGGGGACTTCTCTGGTTGTGACCAAGGATACCTTAGTCATGTTCATGGGTTTTTACCTCCTGCCTGGATTCCCTGGAGGAGGGCTTCCTGGTACCGGTCGATGTGGGCCTATCCCTAGGTTGTGGTGAAGTCCCATGCTAGGTGCTCTTTGGGTGTGGCCGTATTAGCCCAGGCAGCAGGGTTGATGACTCCCACTGGTGCATGCTCTTCCAGGTACTGCCGTGCATCTTTCATTATTCTCCTCCTTTCCTCTGTGTTAAACAGGGTGTGGAGTAACTGTTGGCAGTCTTCCCAGGTTGGCAGATGAGTCTGGAAGAGGGAGTCTATGAGGTCTACCAAAGCCTGTGGTTTCTCAGAGTAGGATGGGGTGTTATGTTTCCAGTTGAGGAGGTTGGTGGTGGAAAAGGGCTGATAATACATCATGGAATGGCTGGGTTGGACCGTCCCATCTTCATCATGCCTCTCAGGTTCCCGTGTCTCTCACACCAGCATTTGGAGGATGCTTGGGCCCGCCCTGGGGCACAGCCTGGCTGCTGGTCCTGGAGAAAGTGGATCTTTTGGGCCTGGGGACGCCAGTGGATCCTCTGGGCCTGGGGGCACAAGTGGATCCTCTGGATCTAGGGGCACCAGTGAAACTGATGGTGGTGGAGTGTTTGGAGCTGAAGGGCCAGGTGTAGACGGTCTTGGGGTACGTACGGTGAGAGCAGGGTCAGTTCATCCTTGGGATCTCCGGCTAGGATTTGTGGAGACTGGGGCTTTTGCTAATTTTCTTTAGGTTGCTTGGATGAGGCAATTAAGACCCTGGCCTGTCCCTGCCTATTGCAAGTGAATTGCACCCAGGGGGGAAGGGTATGAGCAATTCCTAGCCAGGGGTCAATGTACGGAAACTGGTTAGGGAGTCCTGGTCCTCCTGTTATTATTCGCCATACTCAATGAATAGTTGGGACATCTAATGTCCCTTCTGAAGGCCACCCATCAAAGGTGGGCCATTCCAATTCACATAGGGTTATCAACTTGCCAGGGTTGATAGTCTCCTGAAAACCCCTTCTTGAAATTTTTGATCATGGTCTCTAGAACCGGAGGTTTACTCTGCCCTGACCTCATGGTGTTGTCCCCATGTGCAGTGGCACAGAGACAGAGGGGGGTGCCTCCTGAGGTGAGGAGACCAATCAGATGCCTGTCTGGCCGTGTCCCAAAGGAGCTTAGGAGAGGCTTAGCCATAGCCATCTCAGCGTTGTGACTTACGATTGGAAACTATTCTGATGCTGCCATAGACTGTATGCCGTTCACCACGGAATCACAGATGGGCCCACTCAGACTCTGTAGGCTTCTGGGGATCTTAAGGGTGCCTGCCCGTGGAGTCACAGAATCACTCCGCTTGAGCAAGCCAGGTCAGACTGCACATTCACTCACACTTTCACACTCCAGAGGTTATTACATTCCCTCCCTGGGAATCCCTACCTGTGAGACCTCTAAGAGGTCTCTGGGAAATGATCAGGCTCCCCTTCCACCCCAATGGGTGGGCCTATCTGGGTCCTGGGGCTCCAGGCCTTACCATAATCCGACGTCGGGACCTGGTCCTCACCTGCCAAGTCTCCTCGAGTCTGGCGGGAACAGCAGAGCGGGGCTGGCCTGAGGTGACCGGAGTGGGAGACTGCTGAAAATTAGGCAGGGCGCGCCTTCTACATTATGTTCTCTCATTCTGTCACTGCCCTGCCATTGCCCCCAAACTGGTGACAACAATGGGCCAGCTCAGTTGGGTTTCCCAGCCAGGGAACCAAATGTTACGGAACCTGGACTGGATCGCCTGATGGAAGAACCAAGTGGCACTCGGAGATCTTGGAAGATAGGAGGTTTATTTAATGCAGGTGGGCTCAGAGGAGAGTGATCTCCAAAAGTCTGAGCCCCAAGCACAAACAAAGGGGGCAATTTATACACTTCTACTTCCGCATACTTGGCACTTTTGGCACGTGCGCAAAGCGGGGCAGGGAGAAGGACCTGGAAAAGCCCCGGGGCAAGGACTGGGACTCTCTCACTGGCTTGATCGGCCATTTTAGGGCACAGATTTTCCTTTGAAATTTCAGAATATGAGTCCTCTAATCTTGTTCTTTTATTTTTTTTTCAAGATTATTTTGGAAATTCTGAGTCCTTTACATTTCCATAAGAATTTCAGAATCAATTTATGCTAAAAAGGCAACTGGAATTCCATTAGAAATTATACTGAATCTATTGATCAAATTTGGGCAATATTGCCATTTAACAGTACCAAGTATTTTGATCCCTGAACATGAAATATCTTTCCATTTATTTAGGTTCTCTTTAATTTCTTACAATAATATTTTGTAGTTTTCAGAGGATATGTTTTACACTTATTTTTTAAGTTTATTCCTAGGTATTTTATTTTTCAATATTTTTTATTCAATTGTAAATGGGATTGTTTTCTTAATTTCAATTTTGTATAGAAATGCAATTGATTTTCCTATATCGATTTTGTATTCTTCAACCTTGTTGATCTTGGTTATTAGTTATAATATCTTTTTTCTGTAGATTCCTTAAGGTTTTCTACATATAAAATCATGACTTCTAAAAATGTAGTTTTACTTCTTTTCCAATCTGTATGTCTTTTTCTTATCTAATTCCCCTGGTTAGAGTCTTTAGTATAATGTTGAACAATAGTGGTGAGAGTGGAAATTCTTGTCTTATTCCTGAAATTAGGGGGGAAGAAGTCAGTCCTTCATCATTAAGTATGACATTAGCAGTGGGTTTTTCATAGATGCCTTTTATCAGGTTGAGGAAGTTTCCTTCTAGGCCTAATTTTGTTGCATGAAAATTTGTTAGAGTTGTGATGTTATTTTTCTGCTTTCATTGAGATGATCATGTGGTTTTTGCCTTTTATTCTATTAATAAGTGTATTATATTGTGTTTTTTTAATTTTTAAAGAAAATTTTACTTATAATAATAAAAAATAATTTTATCATTTTATCATGATAAGAACATTTAACATGACATCTATCCTCAATAAAATTTAAGTGCACAATACATTATTTTTCACTATAACACTATAGGCACAATGTTGTACACCATATCTTCAGAATTTATTTATCTTGCATAACTGAAACTTTGTATCCATTGAACAACTTTCCATTCCCCTCTCTCCAGTCCCACACAACTATGATTCTCCTCTTTGTTTCTATGAGTTTGGCTATTCTAGACACTTCACATTGTGGAATCATACAACATTTATGTTTCTGACTGGTTTATTTCACTTGGCATAATGTCCTTTAGTTTCATCCATGTTGCATATGTCAGGATTTTCTTGTTTTTTTTTTTTTTTTATTCTTATGTTAATCCCCATACATTACATCATTAGTTTTAGATGAAGTGTTCCATGATTCATTGTTTGTGCATAACACCCAGTGCTCCATGCAGAATGTGCCCTCCTCAATACCCACCACAGGGCTAACCCATCCTCCCACCCCCCTCCCCTCTAGAACCCTGTTTGTTTTTCAGAGTCCATCGTCTCTCATGGTTCATCTACCCCTCCGATTTCCCCCACTTCATTCTTCCCCTCCCGCTACCTTCTTCTTCTTCTTTTTTTTTTCTTAACATATATTGCATTATTTGTTTCAGAGGTACAGATCTGAGAGTCAACAATATTGCACAATTCACAGCGCTTACCAGAGCACATACCCTCCCCAGTGTCTATCACCCAGTCACCCCATCCCTCTCACCTCACCCCCCACTCCAGCAACCCTCAGTTTGTTTCCTGCAATTAAGAATTCCTCATATCAGTGAGATGATATGATACATGTCTTTCTCTGTTTGACTTATTTCACTCAACATAATACCCTCCAGTTCCGTCCACGTCGTTGCAAATGGCAAGATCACATTCCTTTTGATGGCTGCATAATATTCCATTGTATATATATACCACTTCTTCTTTATCCATTCATCTGTCGATGGACATCTTGGCTCTATCCACAGTTTGGCTATTGTGGACATTGCTGCTATAAACATCAGGGTACACGTACCCCTTCGGATCCCTACTTTTGTATCTTTGGGGTAAATACCCAGTAGTGCAATTGCTGGATCATATGGTAGCTCTATTTTCAACTTTTTGAGGAACCTCCATACAGTTCTCCAGAGTGGCTGCACCAGCTTGCATTCCCACCAACAGTGTAGGAGGGTTCCCCTTTCTCCGCATCCCCACCAACATCTGTCGTTTCCTGACTTGTTAATTTTAGCCATTCTGACTGGTGTGAGGTGGTATCTCATTGAGGTTTTGATTTGGATTTCCCTGATGCCGAGCAATATTGAGCACTTTTTCATGTGTCTGTTGGCCATTTGGATGTCTTCTTTGGAAAAATGTCTGTTCATGTCTTCTGCCCATTTCTTGATTGGATTCTTTGTTCTTTGGGTGTTGAGTTTGATGAGTTCTTTATAGATTTTGGATACGAGCCCTTTATCTGATATGTCATTTGCAAATATCTTCTCCCATTCTGTTGGTTGTGTTTTGGTTTTGTTGACTGTTTCCTTTGCTTTGCAAAAGCTTTTTATCTTGATGAAGTCCCAATAGTTCATTTTTGCCCTTGCTTCCCTTGCCTTTGGCGATGTTTCTAGGAAGAAGTTGCTTCGGCTGAGGTCAAAGAGGTTGCTGCCTGTGTTCTCCTTTAGGATTTTGATGGACTCCTGTCTCACATTGAGGTCTTTCAACCATTTGGAGTCTATTTTTGTGTGTGGTGTAAGGAAATGGTCCAGTTTCATTCTTCTGCATGTGGCTATCCAATTTTCCCAACACCATTTGTTGAAGAGACTATCTTTTTTCCATTGGACATTCTTTCCTGCTTTGTCAAAGATGAGTTGACCATAGAGTTGAGGGTCCATTTCTGGGCTCTCTATTCTGTTCCATTGATCTATGTGTCTGTTTTTGTGCCAGTACCATGCTGTCTTGATGATGACAGCTTTGTAATAGAGCTGGAAGTCCGGAATTGTGATGCCGCCAGCTTTGCTTTTCTTTTTCAACATTCCTCTGGCTATGCGGGGTCTTTTCTGGTTCCATAAAAATTTTAGGATTATTTGTTCCATTTCTTTGAAAAAAGTGGATGGTATTTTGATGGGGATTGCATTGAATGTGTAGATTGCTCTAGGTAGCATTGACATCTTCACAATATTTATTCTTCCAATCCATGAGCATGGAACGTTTTTCCATTTCTTTGTGTCATCCTCAATTTCTTTCATGAGTATTTTATAGTTTTCTGAGTACAGATCCTTTGTCTCTTTGGTTAGATTTCTTCCTAGGTATCTTATGGTTTTGGGTGCAATTGTAAATGGGATCGACTCCTTAATTTTTCTTTCTTCTGTCTTGTTGTTGGTGTATAGGAATGCCACTGACTTCTGTGCATTGATTTTATATCCTGCCACTTGACTGAATTCCTGTATGAGTTCTAGCAGTTTTGGGGTGGAGTCTTTTGGGTTTCCCAAATAAAGTATCATATCATCTGCAAAGAGTGAGAGTTTGAATTCTTCTTTGCCAATTTGGATGCCTTTGATTTCTTTTTGTTGTCTGATTGCTGTGGCTAGGACTTCTAATACTATGTTGAATAGCAGTGGTGATAGTGGACATCCCTGCCGCATTCCTGACCTTAGGGGGAAAGCTCTCAGTTTTTTCCCATTGAGAATGATATTCGCTGTAGGTTTTTCATAGATGGCTTTTATGATATTGAGGTATGTACCATCTATGCCTATACTCTGAAGAGTTTTGATCAAGAAAGGATGCTGTACTTTGTCAAAAGCTTTTTCTGCATCTATTGAGAGGATCATATGATTCTTGTTCTTTCTTTTGTTAATGTATTGTATCACATTGATTGATTTGTGGATGTTGAACCAACCTTGCAGCCCAGGGATAAATCCCACTTGTTCGTGGTGAATAATCCTTTTAATGTACTGTTGGATCCTATTGGCTAGTATTTTGGTGAGAATTTTTGCATCCATGTTCATCAGGGATATTGGTCTGTAATTCTCCTTTTTGATGGGGTCTTTGTCTGGTTTTGGGATCAAGGTAATGCTGGCCTCATAAAATGAGTTTGGAAGTTTTCCTTCCATTTCTATTTTTTGGAACAGTTTCAGAAGAATAGGTATTAATTCTTCTTGAAATGTTTGGTAGAATTCCCCTGGGAAGCCATCTGGCCCTGGGCTTTTGTTTTTTGGGAGATTTTTGATGACTACTTCAATTCCCTTAGTGGTTATAGGTCTGTTCAGGTTTTCTATTTCTTCCTGGTTCAGTTCTGGTAGTTGATACATCTCTAGGAATGCATCCATTTCTTCCAGGTGATCTAATTTGCTGGCATAGAGTTGCTCATAATATGTTCTTATAATTGTTTGTATTTCTTTGGTGTTGGTTGTGATCTCTCCTCTTTCATTCATGATTTTGTTGATTTGGGTCCATTCTCTTCTCTTTTTGATAAGTCTGGCCAGGGATTTCTCAATCTCGTTAATTCTTTCAAAGAACCAGCTCCTAGTTTCATTGATCTGTTCTACTGTTCTTTTGGTTTCTATTTCATTGATTTCTGCTCTGATCTTTATTATTTCTCTTCTCCTGCTGGGTTTAGGCTTTATTTGCTGTTCTTTCTCCAGCTCCTTTAGGTGTAGGGTTAGGTTGTGTACTTGAGACCTGTCTTGTTCTTGAGAAAGGCTTGTATTGCTATATACTTTCCTCTTAGACTGCCTTTGCTGCATCCCAAAGATTTTGAATAGTTGTGTTTTCATTTTCATTGGTTTCCATGTATTTTTTAATTCTTCTTTAATTTCCTGGTTGACCCATTCATTCTTCGGTAGGATGCTCTTTAGCCTCCATGTATTTGAGTTCTTTCCGACTTTCCTCTTCTGATTGAGTTCTAGTTTCAGAGCATTGTGGTCTGAAAATAGGCAGGGAATGATCCCAATCTTTTGGTACCGGTTGAGACCTGATTTATGACCTAGGATGTGATCTATTCTGGAGAATGTTCCATGGGCACTAGAGAAGAATGTGTATTCCGTTGCTTTGGGGTGGAATGTTCTGAATATATCTATGAAGTCCATTTGGTCCAGTGTGTCCTTTAAAGTTTTTATTTCCTTGTTGATCTTTTGCTTAGATGATCTGTCCATTTCAGTGAGGGGGGTGTTAAAGTCCCCCACTATTATTGTATTGTTGTCAATGTGTTTCTTTGCTTTTGTTATTAATTGCCTTATATAATTGGCTGCTCCCATGTTAGGGGCATAGATATTTACAATTGTTAGATCTTCTTGTTGGATAGACCCTTTACGTAGGATATAGTGTCCTTCCTCATCTCTTATTATAGTCTTTGGTTTAAAATCTAATTTGTCTGATAGAAGGATTGCCACCCCAGCTTTCTTTTGGTGTCCATTAGCATGGTAAATGGTTTTCCACCCCCTCACTTTCAATCTTGGGGTGTCTTTGGTTCTAAAATGAGTCTCTTGCAGACAGCATATCGATGGGTCTTGTTTTTTTAATCCAGTCTGATAGCCTGTGTCTTTTGATTGGGGCATTTAGCCCATTTTCATTCAGGGTAACTATTGAAAGATAGGAATTTAGTGCCATTGTATTGCCTGTAAGGTGACTGTTACCGTATATTGTCTGTGTTCCTTTCTGGTCTAAATTGCTTTTAGGCTCTCTCTTTGCTTAGAGGACCCCTTTCAAGATTTCCTGTGGGGCTGGTTTTGTGTTTGCAAATTCCTTTAGTTTTTGATTGTCCTCGAAGCTTTTTATCTCTCCTTCAATTTTCAATGACAGCCTAGCTGGATATAGTATTCTTGGCTGCATATTTTTCTCATTTAGTGCTCTGAATATATCCTGTCAGTCCTTTCTGGCCTGCCAGGTCTCTGTGGATAGGTCTGTTGCCAGTCTAATGTTTCTACCCTTGTAGGTTACATATCTCTTGTCCCGAGCTGCTTTCAGGATTTTCTCTCTGTCTATGAGACTTGTAAGTTTTACTATTAGATGTCGGGGTGTTGACCTATTTTTATTGATTTTGAGAGGGGTTCTCTGTGCTTCCTGTATTTTCATGCCTGTTTCCTTCCCCAAATTAGGGAAGTTCTCTGCTATAATTTGCTCCATTATACCTTCTGCCCCTCTCTCTCTTTCTTCTTCTTCTGGGATCCCAATTATTCTAATGTTGTTTCGTCTTATGGTATTGCTTATCTCTTGAATTCTGCCCTTGTGATCCAGTAGTTGTTTATCTCTCTTTTTCTCAGCTTCTTTATTTTCCATCATTTCATCTCATATATTACTGATTCTCTCTTCTGCTTCATTTATTCTAGCAGTTAGCACCCCCATTTTTGATTGCACCTCATTAATAGCCTTTTTGATTTCGACTTGGTTGGATTTTAGTTCTTTTATTTCTCCAGAAAGGGTTTCTCTAATAACTTCCATATTTTTTTCAAGCCCAGCTAGTATCTTTAAAGTGATGATTCTGAACTCTAGATCTGACATCGTACTAATGTCCGTATTGAGTAGGTCCTTGGCAGTCGGTACTACTTCTTGTTCCTTTTTTTGAGGTGATTTTTTCTGTCTTGTCATTTTGTGCAGAGGAGAATAGATTAATGAGAGAACAAAATGCTAGCAGAGTAACAATGTCCCCAGAAAATATACTCTAAACAAATCAGAAAAGACCTGAAGCAGTGGGAAAAGAAACGGAAAGAGAGAAAAAAGAAAAAGAAAGAGATAAAGATAAAAACAAAAACAAACAAAACAAAACAACAACAACAACAAAAAAAACCAGAATGTGATCAAATATGATCAGGCTGGTATATAGGTCAGTGCCACACACTAGATTTGGGGTGTATTTTGGTCTTTTAGAAGAAAGTGCCTCCCAAAATTTTAAAGAAAGAAAAACTTATATATGTACAAAAATAAGGGTTGATATGATGAAGGGATGGAATATGACTGTAAAGATGGAAATTATAAAAAATTTTATAAAAGGAATTGATAAGAAGTTGTTTGAAAAAAGAAAGAAGAGGATTTAAAAAAAGAAAAAAGAAAAAAAAAGGGAGAGGATGTGATCAGGCAGGGGAATAGAAAACACCATATACTAGAGATTTAGGGTATATTTTAATCTGTTAGGAGAAACTATCTCAAAATTTTAAAGAGAGAACAATTTATATATATAAGCCAAAAATACGGGTAACTACTATGAAGGGATAGAATATGACTCTAAAAATGAAAAATAAATTTTTTTTTTTAAAAAAAGGGATTGATAAGATGCTGGTTGAAAAAGGGAAAAATAAAAATTCAAAAAGAAAAGAAAAAAAGACAGTTAAAAAAATTTAACTTTCAAAGACTAAAGAATCATGGTAAAAAGGCCATGAATTCTATGTGCAGTATTCCCCTAGCGCTGGAGTTCTGCCGTTCTCATTGATCGGTAAACTTGGTCTTGGCTGGCTGTTCTCGCTGATCTTCTGGGGAGGGGCCTGTTGCCGTGGTTTCCAAATGTCTTTGCAGAGGCGGAATTGCCCCGCCCTGCCCCCTCCCGGCTAAGTAATCTGCTCGGGTTTGCTCTCCGGGGCTTTTGTTCCCTGCCAGCTTTCTGTACAGCTTTGGAGGCGGAGAGTGAAAATGGTGGCCTCCCAATCTCTGCCCCAGAGGAACCGAGAACTCGGGGCCCCGCTCTTCAGTGAGCCCCCAGAGAAAAACCGTCAGTCACTCCCGTCTCCCTGGTCTCCCACCGCACTCTGTGCTCACCCTGCCTGTGACGGCGCATTTCTATCTCTTGCACCCGACCCCGGGTGGAGTCTCCAAACCCAGCAGATCCCTGCGGTGCACTCCTGCGTGGCTTCTCCTGGGGGAGGATGGTGAGTCTCCCCAGATCTGCCACTTGTTGGGTCCCTGCTGGAGGAGCAGTGGCCTGACTGTGCCCCAGGTCACGGTTTATGGCAACCCCGAGCTGAAAGCCCGCGCCTGGGCTCCGCCTCTGCAGCCGGCTTCCCTGCTCCGTTACCTGGGAGCTCTGCCACACTCAGGCACCCCCGGTCTTTCTGTGACCCCGAGGGTCCTGAGACCACACTGTCCTGGAGGGATCCACCCCCCTCTTAGCCACCAGAGTGACGTTCCTCAGCGGAGCAGACTTTTAAAAGTTCCGATTTTGTGCTCCGCGGCTTTATCACTTGCCAGAAGCGGCCGACGGAGGCCCCTCCCCCACCGTCTATCCTCCCGAATATCGCCTCGGATTCACTTCTCTGCACGTCCTACCTTCCAGAAAGTGGTCGCTTTTCTGTTCAGAGAGTTGTTGCTATTCTTTTCTTCGATCTCCTGTTGAGTTTGTAGGTGTTCAGAATGGTTTGATCCCTATCCAGCTGAATTCCTGAGAGGAGACGAAATCCAGGTCTCCTACTCCTCCGCCATCTTGCTCCATCCCCCAGGATTTTCTTGTTTTTAAGGCTGAATAATATTCTATTGTGGATATATACTACATTTTCTTTATCCATTCATCCACTGATGGAGATTTATGTTGTTTCCATATCTATGCTATCATAAATAATGCTGCAATGAATTTGGGAGTACAGATATCATTTCAAGTTCCTGATTTCAATTTTGGATATATACCCAGACATGGGATTCCTTCATCATATGGTGCTTATAGTTTACATTTTTTAAGGAACCTCCATACTGTTTTCCATAGTGAGTGCTCCATTTTATGTTCCCACCAATAGTGTACAAATGTTCCAATTTCTCCATATCCACACAAACACTTGTTATCTTTTCTTTTTAAGTTTTATTTAAATTCCAGTTAGTTAATAGACAATGTGATGTTATTTTCCAGTGTACAATATAGTGATTCAACACTTCCATACAACACCCCGTGCTCATCACAATAAATACACTCCTTAATCCCCATCACTTATTTAACCTATCCCCCCATCCACCTCCCCTCTGGTAACCATCAGTTTCTCTATAGTTAAGAGTCTGTTTCTTGTTTTGCCTCACTATCCTTTCTTACCCCTTTGCTCATTTGTTTTGTTTCTTAAATTCTACATATGATTGAAATCATATGGTATTTGTCTTTTTCTGACTGAATTATTTCATTTAGCATAATACTCTCTAGCTCCATCCATCTTGTTGCAAATGGCAAGATTTCATTCTTTTTTATGGCTGAGGAATATTCCAGTGTGTGTGTGTGTGTGTGCGTGTGTGCGTGTGTGCGTGTGTGTGTGTATCACTTCTTTATCCATTTATCAGTCAATGGATATTTGGGCTGTTTCCATAATTTGGCTATTGTAGATAATGCTGCTATAAATATCGGGATGCATGTATCTGTTTCATTTAGTATTTTTATATTCTTTGGGTAAATACCTAGTAGTGAAGTTGTTGGATCATAGGGTATTTCTATTTTTAACATTTTGAGGAAACTCCATGCTGTTTTCCAGAGTGATTGCACCAGTTTGCATTCCTATCCACCGTGCAAGAGGGTTCCCCTTTTCCTGCATGCTTGCCAACATCTTTGGTTCCTGTGTTATTAATTTTAGCAATCCTGACAGGTGTGAGGTGATAGCTCATTGTAGTTTTGATTTTCACTTCCATGATGATGAGTGATGTTGAGCATCTTTTCATATTTCTGTTGGTCATCCATATGTCTTCTTTGGAAAAATGTCTATTAATGTCTTCTGCCCATTTTTAATTAGATTATTTTGGGGAGGTGTTGAGGTTTATAAGTTCTTTATATATTTTGGATACTAACCCTTTGTCAGATAAACACTTGTTATGTTTTTAAATAACTATCCTAACAGGTGTAAGGTTAAATCTCATTGTGGTTTTGATTTGAATTTTCTTGATTAGTGATGTTGACTGTATTTTTATATACCTGTTAGCCAATTGTATGTCTTTTTTGGAGAAAAGTCTATTTAAATAACTTTTACTTAAAACAGTTTATTTGTTTTACTTTTTTATTGAGTTGTAGGAGTTCCTTATATATTTTGAATATCAACTCTTTATCAGATGTGTAGTTTGCAAATATTTTCTTCAGTTCTGTGGGTTGCTGTTTTACTGTGTTGTTTTCCTTTTATGGCATGGAAGCTTTTTAGTTTGATGTATTCACACTTGTCTTTTTCACTTTTGTTGCTTGTGCTTCTGGTGGTATATCCAAGAAATCATTGCCTAGACTGTTGTCATGAAGCTTTTCCCCTATGTTTTCATCTGAGTTTTACAATCTCAGGTTTTATGTTTAAGTGTTTAATCCATTTTGAGTTTATGTAAGATGTAAGATAAGGGTCTAATTTCATTATTTTTCATGTGGATATCCAGTTTTCACAGCACCATTTGTTGAAAAGATTATCCTTTGTCCATTATGTATTTTTGGCACCTTTGTCAAAGATCAGTTGACTATATATGAGTGGATTTATTTTGCGCCTTCTATTCCGTTCCACTCATCTGTGTGTCTGTTTTTATGCCAGTATGATACTCTTGATTATTGTAGCTTTGTAATATAATTTTAAGCCAAGAAGTATGCTTCAAGCTTTGTTCTTTTTATTTTATTTTTTATCTAGATTGCTGTATACATTTGGGATCTTTTGTGGTTCCATATGAATTTTAGAACTGTTTTTTCTATTTCTGTAAAAAGCTGTCATTGGGGCTTTAATAGAGACTGCATTGAATTTACATATTATTTTGGGAAGTATGGACATTCTAACAATGTCACGTCTCCAATTCACGAACATGAGTTGTCTTTCCATTTATTTGTGTCTTCTTTAATTTCTTTTAACAACATTGTGTAGTTTTCAGTGTACAGTGTTTTTTTTTTAACCATCTTGATTAAATTTATTCCTAGATATGTTATTCTTTTCAATGCAACTGTAATTAAGATTGTTTTCTTAATTTCTCTGTGTGATAGTTCTTTATTAGTATATAGAAACAGTGGATTTTTGTATGTTGATTTTTTTATCTTACAACTTTAATGAATTTATTAGTTCTCACAGGGTTTTGTGGAGTTTTTAGGGTTTTCTACATATCAGATCATGTCATCTGCAAAAAGAGATAGTTTTACTATTTTTTGTATGTTGAACTTTTTGTCTTTGGGTAAAACATTCTTGGCTATGGTGTATAATCATCTTTACATGCTGCTCAATTTCAATTGCTCATACTTTGTTGAGCATTTTTTGCACTAATATTCACAATTGGTTTTTTCTACAGCTTTTTTTTTTTTTTCTTGTGATGTCTTTGTCTGGTTTTAGTATCAGGGAATTACTGCCTCATGGAATGAGTTGGAAACTAGTCTTATATAATGAGGTGGGAGTGTTCTCTACCTTTATTTTGATCTCAGAGATTTCATTAGTGGAAAAATATATTGTACAGTTTGAGGTACTTGTTTGAAAAAAATAATTAATTTTTTTACAGTGATGAAAGTACGATAGATAAAACAGGCACACAGCACCTGAAATATCAATAGGCAAGTGTGATATGAGGATTAATTCTCTAGAAGCTTTTTTTTTAGGGATTAAACTGAAAGCATCCAGATAGGGTAAACAAGGTACAAACAATGAGCTGAAAAACCAATGTATACATTAAATTTAAAGATTTTAAAATGCAGTGTTATTTTACAACACCTACAACATGTTTAGCCTGTTATTATTTTGGATTAGCTGTGACCTATGAACTAGAGACTATTTTCATGCTATTTTTGAGGTACATAGGTCAAGACATGATTTTATATTTGTCCTCAAGGTTGTTTTTGATGGTAAATATATGTCTTTATATCTATTTCTACTATAATCAAATCTCCAGATTAAAGATCAGCCACTCCTTTTCCACATTTTGTAAGATCATGGCAAACAAAGCCTTTAATGTTAATAATTTAACATTGAAGATTAAAATGACAAGGAGTTTTGAAATAAACTAACTTTATCTCAATTCATATTACCCATATCTGAAAATCACATTAGAACAGAGTCTAATGCTATTTATAAAGATGTGGTTACCATGAAGGCCACTTCTGGGAATAATTTGACAATCTCAAACAAGGCAGATAAAGCTAGTAGTTTTTACCTTTTAGAAATCCTCTTTTGTGTCTTTTTTCCTTTGTATCAAGATCTATCAGGGTCAGCTGCAACACTTTTGACACTATCTGACCTGTTTTGAAGAATATGAAAGAATTTCACTTTTAAAAAATTATTTATACCTGATATACAGATTTGTTATAGTTCTCAAAACATATTTAAACCATCAGCTTAAAAACCAGTAATAACACACAAAACAAACTGGACATAATCAGTGTATTTCTGTTCTCTTTAACCTAGAGCCTTTCTTAAATGATGAATAAGCCATGGTGTATGTGTGTGTGTGTGTGTGTGTGAGTATATGTGTGTGAGTATGTGTGTGCATGCACAGACATGCATGCATGTCTTTTTATGGAAGCTAAATTCTAAAAGCAATATTTGAGATTGTATTGCATTAAAATATTAGAGCTTCCTCAAGATGTTAAAAAGAGAGCTACCCTACGACCCAGCAATTGCACTACTAGGTATTTACCCCAAAGATACAGATGTAGTGAAGAGAAGGGGCACATGGACCCCAATGTTCATAGCAGCGATGTTCACAATAGCCAAACTGTGGAAGGAGCCAAGATGCCCTTCATCAGATGAATGGATAAAGAAGATGTGGTCCATATATACAATGGAATGTTACTCAACCATCAGAAAGGATGAATACCCACCATTTGCATCGACATGGATGGAACTGGAGGGGATTATGCTAAGTGAAATAAGTCAAGCAGAGAAAGACAATTATCGTATGGTTTCACTCATATGTGGAATATAAAGAATAGCACAGAGGACCATAGGGGATGGGTGGGAAAACTGAAGGGGGAGAAATCAGAGTGGGAGATGAACCATGAGAGACTATGGACTCTGGGAAACAATCTGAGGGTCGCAGAGGGGAAGGGGTGGGGGGACGCAGTAGCTGGGTGATGGGTATTAAGGAGGGCATGTGTTGTGATAAGCACTGGGTGTTATATGCAACTAATGAATCACTGAACACTACATCAAAAACTAATGATGTACTAGCTAACTGAACATAATAAAAAATAAAATAAAACATGAGAGCTCAAATAATATAAACTTACTTGTTATTATTAATTTTACATTAATAGTCTCATAATCATATTCATAAAGCTCTGGCCTAAGAGACTTCCTATGGTATTATTAGAGTTGTATTATTAAGTTGCATGTCTTTATTCAAGTTTAAACTAATTAAAAATGTAGTCATTTGAATACAAAAGTAAAAAAGAAATAGATCAGTTTACTTGATTCTTCCCTATTATAAAATATAACACTTTTAAGTACATTTTAGTCTCTTTTCTTTTTTCAAGACTTCCATAGTTACCTATCATTCTAAGGGTACCTGGGTAGCTTAGTCAGTTAAGTGTCTGCCTTTGGCTCAGTTCATGATCTCAGGGTCCTAGGATCAAGCCCCACGTTGGGCTCCCTGCTCAGCAGAGAGTCTGCTTCTCCCTCTCCCCTGGCCCCTCCTCACCACTCATGCTCTCTCTCTCTCTCAAATAAATAAATAAAATCTTAAAAGTAAAAGACTTCCATAATTACCTATCACTCTAGCAATATGTGTTATGCAAGGATAATATCTGCTGTTAATTTCTGTAAAACTGGTATATTCTGATCAAAAACAATTTCTTTATAATTTCAGTGACAAATCAAGAGTCATAGTAATGTATTTTTGTTTATTCTAATTTAGTTATTCTTGTCCTTTAGACAAGAATTTATTTGTGGAGATAAGAGCACCACATGTTAATTACTATCTTTATAGAATGATCATGTGTATTTTTAAAACTAAAAACGTCAATTTTTAGGTTTAATCTCCTAATAATAAATATTTTGTCAAGGTTTTCATTTACTTTTTCTAGCAGATTGGTATGTGTCTTCCCAAGTAACATTTTGCATAAATGTGTTATAATATGCAAGGAGCTTAAACACACAGTGACACACATTTATTCATTTGTTGTAAACATATATTGAGAGTTCAGCTTTCAACAATATCAAGTTAGATACACTGAAGAGCTACAATATAATTAAATCTTCATTAAAAGAACATACTTTTTAATGCATTGTTAGACTCACAAGGGGTAGTTCCTAGTGAACCAGAAAAAGGGAGAGAAAAAGACAGAGAAAAGAGAAGAAGGGAGAAAAGAATGATGAAAGGAAATAAGAAAATATACATGGAATTGAAACCAAGAGTTCAAGAAAGTTGCTCTAAACAGTAATAGACTTGGGGCGCCTGGGTGGCTCAGTCATTAAGCATCTGCCTTCAGCTCAGGTCATGATCTCAGGGTCCTGGGATCGAGCCCCACATCAGGCTCCCTGCTTGGCGGGAAGCCTGCTTCTCCCTCTCCCACTCCCCCTGCTGATGTTCCCTCTCTCGCTCTCTCTGTCAAATAAATAAATAAAATCTTTTAAATAAAAAAAAATAAAATAAACAGTAATAGACTTAAAGGATAACTGGGTGGCCATCAAGATAAAGTAAGGTGAGGATGCTGAGCTGGAGACTCCTACATTAAGCCAGGTTCCCCATATCAGTAGCACCACCTAACTTCTAACATAAACAAACATAGTTTTTCTCTGAAGAAAAGCATCTTCATTTTAGGCCCTTGGGATTCTCACAGTTTAAATTTAACCAGATATGAGCTTACAAGAAAAAAAAGCTTTCAAATACCCAAAGAATCAAACCACCATAATAGAGTCACAGAAACAACAAACTATAGATTTAGATCTCTAAAGACTTCAGATATAGTTATCTTATACTTTATATGAACTCCCTAAAAAAGGAAAAGTGAGATTAAATTAAGCAAGAAACTAGAGATTATCCAAAATTGCTCCTCATATGTTTTTCTTTTTTTAATTTAATTTAATTTAATTTAATTTAATTTAATTTAATTTAATTATGTTATGTTAGTCACCATACAATACATCATTAGTTTTTGATGTAGTGATCCATGGTTCATTGTTTCTTGACTGAGGGTTAGAAGCCACTCTGAAGAAATCATCTATCAAATCATCTAGCTAATGTAAATGTGCCCAGTAAATGTTTATGGAACCCAAATCCTGGGTAGAAAAGAAATCCCACATCTTATTAATAGCCTAGCTGGATTGGGTTATATTAAGTGAAGATGCAGTATTTTTACATCAGTGCATTAACTGTCCTCTACATTTGGAATCTTTATCTTGGTTGAATTCAGTAACCTTGACATGACTAATGGTTTACTTCTGTGAATACAGAATGCATGTTAGACATCTGTTCTCTTGGATTTATTTGTTGAAATCCAGACAATACAGAGAGAGATGTAAAAGGAAAAAGTATATGAAAACCTAATCTTTACTGTTCCATAAAAGATGTAGAAATTAAGACATAAGGAATAGCATGGAGGACATTAGGAGAAGGAAGGGAAAAATGAAGGGAGGGAAATCGGAGGGAGAGATGAACCATGAAAGACTATGGACTCTGAGAAACAAACAGGGTTTTGGGGGGGGGGGGGCATTGATTAGCCTGGTGATGGGTATTAAGGAGGGCACACACTGCATGGAGCACTGGGTGTTATACAAAAACAATGGATCATGGATCACCACATCAAAAACTAATGATGTATTGTATGATGACTAACATAACATAATAAAATTTAAAAAAAAGAAATTGAGAGACATTGAAGACAGAAGCTATAGTGCCAATTATTATTTCAACTACTTTAATCTTTAATACACTTTTTAATTAAATTTGTACTCAGCATACTGCTTTGAAAACATTACCTAATTTGTTTACTTCTCCAGCTGTTTTAATCTATGCAGGATTTTAGTACCAATTTTCTGTAAGGCAGAGTGCATTTCCTCTCAAGGAAAGCAACTGGTAGTTTAATAAATAAAAATTCAATAAAGACAGGAACAGCTTTAAACATGGACTCCATTTAACTACTCTATTTTAAAATATAGGGTATTATTAGAAAAAAACACTCATATAGATACATTTTGATAGATACATAAGTCTGTGTTAAGCTTGATATCATTCTATTTATATCTATATCCATTATCTAATATATTGCCCTCCAAGCAAAAGAAAGGGAATACATATTAAAAGATAAATGCAAGTTGCTATTCGTCTCTTGACATATTTGTCATAATGTCTCAAACATTAGAAATTGAGAGGAATTTAGATGGAAAGGAAATAAATTATTTTTAAGAGATTTTTGAAATTTCTTTAAAAAATAAAGGATTTAAAAAAATTCTTGTTAAAGGTAAAAAAACAGATGAACAAATGAAAGATTCAAACCATCATGAATTCAAACCATCATTTAACTGCAAATGGATCAAAAAGAAGTGACTATGTCACCTCATGAACTCGTCAAAGCTCCTTTAAACAGCTATAACCTGAAAGGCATTACTTAGTTCAGTGCAAAAACTAAAAGACCCTATTTCTCTAAATTAGTATCTACAAGCATTTATTCTCAAGTAAAGATTTTTTTTTTTGGTTTAAATCCTTGTAAATATTGTTACTCAGTGGGTGTTGAAATAAGAGAGAACCAACTTTATTCTCCACCCCTTCATGTTCTTTCTTCGAAGGCTTTCTTTCTTTTTTTTTTTTTTTTTTACAATTCCAATTTTCAAAGACTTTATTATTTTTTATTATTATTCATAAGGAGCTTTGCTAGTCCCTGAAATTGGGAAGCCAGCTTCTAGGTAATTGGGAAAACTGAGTATTTTCTATTCTTTAGGGTGGGTAGAAAGATTAGAGATCTGTCTGCATGTTGCTATTTCAGAGTAAGAAAGACACAATCTTTGTTAAGATGTCAACCTCCCACTTAAAAAAAAATATCAGAAGCAAACTAGTAGAGTGGGAAATGTACATCTAAGTACTTGGCATAGCTTTCCTACATACAAGCCATTGTATCTAGTCATAATTGGCCCTTGATAATGTTGAGTGAAGTAGTGAAATAGTTGACCAATATTACACTAGACAAATTAATCTCTCTAAGCCTTAGTTTCCTTATCTGCAAAATGGGAATATGTGGCATCTCAGTGTTGAGCTCAGCATTGATATTAATGAATTTGAGACTATTTTTTTTATATTTTCAATTTAGGATTATTTATATGAAGAATAGTACTGTTTTTTGTTTGTTTGTTTTAAGAATGAGTTCTAGGGGCATCTGAGTGACTCAATCACTTAAGCACCCAAATCTTCATGTCAGCTCAGGTCTTGATCTCATGGGTTGTGGGATCAAGCCCTTCTCTACACTCAGCACAGAGTCTGCTTGGGATTCTCTCTCTCCTCTCCTTCTGCCCTTCTCTCTCTCTCAAATAAATAATCTTGAAAAAATAAAAATGAGTTCTAAAGATATGATTTCTCCATTATTTTTTAAATATTTTATTTATTTGAGTGAGAGAGAGAGAGCATGTGCAATGGGGAGGGGCAGAGGGAGAGGGAGAAGCAGGCTCTCCACTGAGCAGGGGATCATGACCTGAGCCAAAGGCAGATGTTTAACCACTTAACTGACTGAGGCATTAGGCACCCCTGATTTCTTCATTATAATTATTATTAGCATTCTTTCATAATTATTAGTAAAATAAACCATTAAAATCAGATTTTTGAGCCCTAAAAAACAAATAGAAACAGATGCATATCAATTGTTTCAATCTTTCATGTGCCATATCAGTATACTTAAATATCTTAAACATCTTGTCAGTGTAGCTGTTTCTGCTTCAAAATACTTAGCTAAAATTCCCTTTCCAGGTATGTAGCCTGAATTTGATTTTCAGAAAAAAGGGAAAACCTTTATATTTAGGCATATGGATTACACTCCTACTTGTTTTAAAATATCTGCAGTTTCATATATTTTAATTGATCCAACTCAGATGATTATGTTTTATTTTCCTCAGTGAGGCACATAATAAATGAGAATGACTACGTTTTTTTTTTTTTTTTTTTTTTTTTGGTGGCTGCATTTTTTATAGTCACAGATAACAGAGAGATGATCCTTATGAGGTCCAAGTTTTATTTATCTTTATTCAGCTTTTCAGGGAAAATTAAAGCAAAATCTTTAGAGGTTATTTCCTGTATGAGATTATAAAAAGTATATTAGGTTTCTATTGTTATCATAACAAATTACCTCAAACTTAGTGGCTTACACAAAACAAATTATTATTTTTTTAAAGATTTTATTTATTTATTTGAGAGAGCGAGAATGAGAGAGAGAGCACATGAGAAGGGGGAGGGTCAGAGGGAGAAGCAGACTCCCTGCCGAGCAGGGAGCCCGATGTGGGACTCGATCCAGGGACTCCAGGATCATGACCTGAGCTGAAGGCAGTCACTTAACCAACTGAGCCATGCAGGCACCCCAACAAAACAAATTATTATCCTACATTTCTGTAGGTCAAAACACTGGTACAGGCCTCACTAGACTAAGATCAAGATGTTGGCAGTCTGTTTTACTTTCTAGTAGCTCTAGGGGAGAATCTATAATCTGGTCTTTCAGATTGCTGGCAGAATCAGTTCCTTGTGGTTTGTTGTAGGACTAAGGTTCCTGCATTTTCACTGGCTGTCCCTGAGGGCTGTTTCCAGTCTCTACAGGCCATCTATGTTTTTTTGCTCATGTCCCCTTTCTTTCATCTTCAAAGCCAGCACTGGTGGATTTAGACTTTCTTATGTTGCATCTCTCTGACCTTTGTATATAATGACTCAAGTGATTACACTGAGCCCATTCTGATAATCCAGAATAGTTTACTTATCTCATGTCCATAAGTTAACCACATCCAGAAATTCTATTTTCCCATGTAAGGTCATATATTCTTGGGTTTCAGGAATTAGGATCTGGGCATCTTTGGAGTAGGAGCATTATTCTGTTTATCATAGAAAGAGAGAAAAAGATTCTTAGCTCTGAAGAACGGTCAGAATGAACAACCACTTCCTGACATTAGACTGAACATCTGAAAAAACAAGGACAAATGATGAGAGTATCTACAAAATAAGGAAATACAAAATTGGAAAAATGAAGTAGCTGTTATTTTTTATCAATCCTTTGAGTATATTTTTTGTGTTTATGAACAGGTATGAAGTAACAGCATCTGGTAACAATATTTTCTCTTCTCTTATAAAATCTTCTATGTGAAAATTATTAGAAGTAGTGTATAATAATTTCTGAAAGATATGATTAACTGCTTGGGCTTTGAGATAAGAACTTGAAAAATGTATAAAAGTGATGCAAAACTGTTTTTGAAAAGATATATTGACATTCTCTATATTGTGTGCCAACATTAGTGTATCTTCACTATTAGTAGTTGGCCTGTTTTCAAAGCTGATGAAAAGTGATGTTTGTTATGGAAACATTTTTGCTAAAAATAATTTTAAAAGAATATCATTTTTTTGTTTCTTACAATGGCTAGATTCAATTTATTGAAAATGTATTATATGCATATAGAAAGAACTCTGCTTGCATCTGTAAAACAGGTTTTATTTTATTTTTTAAAAGATTTATTTATTTATTTGAGAGAGAGAGAGAGAGCACAAGCAGGAGGAACAGGAGAGGGAGAAGCAGGCTCCCTGCTGAGCAGGGAGCCCGATGTAGGGCTCAATCCCAGGACCCTGAGATCATGACCTGAGCCAAAGGCAGACGCTTAACCGAGTAAGCCACCCAGGCATCCCTGTAAAACAGATTTTAAATCATTCTAAAGTACAGACATCCACAAAAAAAATTCCTATTTTTATTTGAAATTTTATTTTCTGTCATTATGGCTTCTAATTGTAATTTTGACTTTAATAGTTATTTCAAAAACTGGTGAATACTACTTTTTAAATGATAAGTCTTTTTAAGGAGGGGCTATTTACATTTAGTCAAACTCTGTATAATGAGTGCAGATCACTGATTTATTCATAAAACATACTGATCTACCTTACATAGAACAGTCTTAGTAAATTCCAGCACTTATTTATCAAAGTATCATCAATCTAGAAAGATCTCAGCCCTGCACTACAAACACACTTAAAACTGTTGAATATCCATAAATGGCCTTTGCTTTCCACAGTGTGATAGTCAAAGTAGGTAGTATTAAGAACTTACTATGTGCCATGCATTGTTCTAAGTGCTTTGCATGGATTATCTCATTAAATCCTCACATTAAGTTTCTCATTTACATATGAAAAAACTGAGGCCTAGAGAGGTAAAATTTCTTGCCCAAAGTCATACACAAGAAGAACTAGGGATCTTCTAGTCTAAGATGACAGTGTAAGAAGACCCTGAACTCAGCTCCTCCATGGACACATCAAATCTATACCTATTTATAGAGCAATTCCTCTTGAAGAAGAGCTTCAAGCTGACTGAACAGCTTCTGCACAACAAAATATAGAGGGACTACATAGAGAAAGGCAAAAGGGAGGGAGATACAGTAACAAAGGGAACCTTCACACCCAACGCTGTGATCTGCAGTAGGGAAGGATAGTACTGAGGGACTGTGAGCAGATTTGTCTGCCATGGAGCACAGAAAAATAAAAGCTGCAATTGAAAAAAGCAACTAGGATATAAAGGAAGCAGCTCTAGAACCCTACCAAATACCGGGGAGCTGCTAGAACCCCCTCCATGTTGGAGGGGCTGGCAAGCTCCACAATTTATGTACCCCCTCCACCTTGATAGCATGGACAGGAGCAGGATTTGGGCACCCTAATAAGGTGGCCCCAATGTAATGCATACTGCAACACCCTTGGTCAGTGCTCCAGATATCTTGCAAGGAGACACAGGTGCAAAGCACCCCAGAATATTTCAGGTCCACACCACTCCAACTGCAGCTGACTTGCGAGGATACCTCATGTACAGAGAGCTCTAAGACCACATGGCTCACACCTGCTTTGGCTCCAGCTGCCCCACTAGAACACCCTTTGTGCTGAGCAACCCTAAGACATCACAGCTTGCACCCATTTCAGCTTCAGGTATCCTGCTATGGCACTGTCTGTGCAATGAGATTAGGGAATGCCTCAGCCTGTGCCCACTTCAGATGTAACTCTCCTGCTAGGGTGTTCTCTGTGTGAAGCTCCAAGACCCCCTAACTTGCATCCACTTCAGCTTCAGCTAACTTGCTAGGATGCCATCTGCACAGAAAGCCCTGGGACCACCCCCACTCTCCAGTTTGCACCCACTTCACCTTCAGTTGTTCTGCCAGGGCACTCTGCACAGAAAGCCCCATGAATTCCCCAACCCATGCCCACTTAATCTCCACACATCCAACCACAGCAACCCCAGCATGGAGTGCCTGTAGACACCCAGCCCACACCAGACACAGCTCCACACAGCCAGGTAAGGTAAACAGACAATCTACACAGGGGATTACCATGCACAAGATCATTCCTTCAGATTTAGAAGTAACTGTTCTAACTAATTCATAGAAACAAACACAGGAAGTCAAGCAAATTGAGAAGATAGAGGAATATGCTCCAAACACAAGAAAAAGAAAACTTTTGAAAAAGAACTAAGTGCAAGGGAGGTAAACAATATGCCTATAAAGACTTTAAAGTAATGATCATAAAGATGCTTAGCAGGCTGGAGAGAAGAGTGAAAGAACATAGTGAGAACTTCACCAAAGAGATAGAAAATATAAAAAGGAACCACAGTTGAAGAATACAAAAATTGAAATGAAAAGCACTAGAGGGAATCAACAGTAGATTAGCAGATGCAGAAGAATTGATCAGCAATCTGGAAGACAGGATAATGAAAAGCACCCAAGCTGAACAGCAAAAAGAAAAAAAAAAAAGAATTTTTAAAAAATTAGGATAGGTTAAAGGATCTCTTGAACAAAATCAAGCAACCAAAAATTTGCATTATAAGCGTCCCACAAGGAGAAAAGAGAGAGAAAGGGGCAGAAAGTTACTTGAAGAAATAATAGCTAAAAACTTCCTTAATCTGGGGAAGGAAAGAGACATCTGGGTTCAAGTACCACAGACAGTTCCAAACAAGATGAACCCAAAGAGGTCATCATAACATAACATAATAATAGCACATAATAATTAAAATGTGAAGGTTAAAGATAAAGAGAGAATTTTAAAAGCAACAAAAGGAAAGCAAAAAGATAACTACAAGGGAAAGCCCATAGGCTATTAGCTGAGTTTTCAGCAGAAACTTTGCATACCAGAAAAAGGTGGCATGATATATTCAAAGTACTGAAAGAAAAAAAAAAAAAAAACTACAACCAAGAATACTTTACCTGGCGAGGTTATTACTAAGATTTGAAGGATAGATAAAGAGTTTCCAGACAAACAAAAGTTAAAGGAGTTTATTACCACTAAACCAGTCTTACAAGAACTGTTAAAGGGACTTCTTTAAAAATATATATATATATATAAAATTTATTTATTATTTATTTATTTATTTATTTATTCATTCATTTGAGAGAGAGAGCATGAGTAAGGGGAGGGGCAGAGGGAGAGGGAGAGAGCATTTTAAGCAGATCCTATGCCAAGCATGGAGCTTGACATGGGGCTCGCTCCCAGGACCCTGAGATCATTACCTGAGCCAAAATCAAGAGTCAGGCACTTAACCTACTAAGCCACCAAGGTGCTCCTAAAGGGAATTCTTAAAGTGAAAAAATAAAGGTCATATTTAGAAGCAAGAAAATTCTGAATAAAGAGATGTAACATGAAAATATATACAAAATCATGGAAGGGGAGAGTAACAAAGAAGTTCTTTTAGAATGTGTTTGAACTTAAATGACCATGAATTTAATATAGAATGCTATATACTTAAGATATTATATATGAATCTCATGGTAACCACAAATCCAAGACCTATAATAGATACACAAAAAATAAAGAGAAAGAAATCCAAGCATAACAGTAAAGAAAGTCATCAATCACAAAGAAAGAGGGCAATAGAAAATGAAAGGAACAGAAAAACTACAAAAACAACCAGAAAACAATTAACAAAATGGCAATAAGTACATACCTATAAGTAGCTTAAATGTAAATGGTATAACTGCTTCAATCAAAATACATAGGGTGGTGAAATGGATAAAAAAAGACCTGGGGCACCTGGGTGGCTCAGTCAGTTAAGCAGCTGCCTTTGGCTCATTTCATGATCCTGGGGCCCTGGGATCAAGACCCACATCTGACTCCCTGCTCAGTGGAGAGCCTGCTTCTCCCTCTCCCTCTGCCTGCCACTCTGCCTACTTGTGCTCTCTCTCTCTCGCTCTCTGTTAATAAAATAAATAAAATCTTCCAAAAAAAAAGACCCATTTATATGACTCACTTCAGACCTAAAGACATACACACTGAAGGTGAAAGGATGGAAAGAGATATTCCATTCAAATAGAAGCACAAAAAAAAGCCAGAGGAAAAATACTTGCAACAGACAAAATAGACTTTAAAACAAAGACTGTAACAAGTGACAAAGAAAGGCATTACAGAATGAAAAAAGGACCAATCCAATAGGAGAATATAACAATTATAAATATCCATGCACCCAACTTTGGAACATTTATATACATAAGTATTGGGGTGCCTGGGTGGCTCAGTTGTTAAGCATCTGCCTTTGGCTCAGGTCATGATCCCAGGGTCCTGGGATTGAGCCTCACATCGGGCTCCCTGCTCCATGGGAAGCCTGCTTCTCCCTCTACCAGTCCCTCTGCTTGTGTTCCCTCTCTCGCTATGTCTCTCTCTGTCAAATAAATAAATAAAATCTTTAAATAAATAAATACATAAATACATAAATATTAACATACATAAAGAGAGAAATTGATGGTAACACATTAATAGTTGGGGACTTTAACACCCAACTTACATCAATGAATAGATCATTCAGGCAGAAAAGTCAATAAGGAAATGAAAGTATTTGAACAAAACATTAGACCAGATGGACTTAATATGTACAGAAAATTCCATCTAAAAACGGCAGAATATGAATTCTTTCAAGTACACATAGAACATTATCCAGGATAGATCACATGTTTGAACACGAAACAAGCCTCAACAAATTTAAGAAGATTGAATTCATCCCATGCCTAATTTCTGACAACTCTAGGAAACTAGAAATCAAACACACACACACACACACACACACACACACACACACAGAAAACCCTAGAAACACAAAACACATGGAGGCTAAACAACATGATACTAAACAACCAATTGGTCAAAGAAGCAATCAAAGGGGAAATAAAAAATACATGGAGACAAATGAAACTGAAAAGAGAACAATCAAAAATCTTTGGGATGCAGTAAAATCACTTATAAAAGGTAATTTATAGCAATACAGGCCTACTTCAAAAATATAAAATATCTCATATAAACAGTCTAGAATTACACCTGAAGGAACTAAAGAAGAAGAAAAAACCCAGCAACTGCACTACTAGGTACTAGGTATTTATCCAAAGGATAGAAATATAGAGAATTGAAAGGGCAAATGCACCCTAATGTTTATAGCAGCATTATATATATGAAATATTACTCAACCATCAAAAAGAATGGAATCTTGCCATTTGCAACAACATGGATAAAACTGGAGTATACTACATTAAGCAAAATAAGTCAGTCAGAGAAAGGCAAATACCATATGATTTCACTCATGTGGAATTTAAGAAACAAAACAGAAGAACATATGGGAAGGGGAAAAAAAAGAGAGAAGGAGGCAAACCATAAGAGATTCTTAACTATGGAGAATAAACTGAGGGTTGATGGAAGGAGGTGGGGGGGATGGGGCAAATGAATGATGGGTATTATGGAGGGTACTTGTTATGATGAGTACTGGGTGTTACATGTAAGTGATGAATCACTAAATTCTACTCCTGAAACTAATATTACACCACATGTTAACTAACTAGTATATAAATAAAAAATTTGGAAAAGGAAGAAAAAGATCAATGAAACTAAGAGCTGGCTCTTAGATAAAATCAACAAAATTGATAAACTCTTTGCCATACTCAATTAAAAAAGAGAAAGAACCACAAAAACAAAATCATAAATGAAAGACAATTCACAACCAACACCAGAGAAATACAAAGGATTATGAGACTACTATAAAAAGTTATATGCCAAAAACTTGGACAACCTAGAAGAATTGGATAAATATCTAGAAACTTTAAATCTTCCAAAACTGAGTAAGGAAGAAATAAAAAATCTGAATAAAAAACAACTAGTAATGAGATTGAATTGGTAATCAAAAAGAAAAAAAAAAAACCCTCAACAAATAAAAATCCAGGACCAGATAGCTTCACAGATGAATTCTACCTAACATTTAAAGAAAATTTAATACCTATTCTACTCAAACTATTCCAAAAAAATAGAAGAGGAAAGAAAGCTCCCAAATATATTCTACAAGGCTAGCATGACCCTGATATAAAAATGAGACAAAGACACCACACACACAAAAAGAAAACTACAGGCCAATATCCCTGATGAACATACATGCAAAAATCTTCAACAAAATATTAGCAAACTGTATTCAACAATACATTGAAAAGATCATTCACCATGATCAAGTGGGATTTATTCCATGGATGCAAGGATGGTTCAATATTCACAAATCAATCAACATGACACACCATGTTATCAAAATGAAGGATAAAAATCATAGGATCTTCTCAATAGATGCAGAAAAATCATTTGACAATATTCAATATCCATTCATAATAAAAACTCTCAACTAAATGGGTTTAGAGTGACATGCCTGAGCATAATAAAGTCTGTGTATGAAAAACCCATAGCCAACATCATCCTCAATGGTGAAAAACTGAGAACTTTTCCTCTAAGATCAGGTAAAAGACAACATTGTCCACTCTCATCTCTTTTATTCAACATAGTATTGGAAGTCCTAGCCACAGCAATCAGACATGAAAAAGAAATAAAAGGCATCCAGATTGGTTAGGAAGGCATTAAACTGTCACTATTTGCAGATAACATGTTAGTATATAGAGAAAACTCTAAATAGAGAAAACCCTAAATAGATTTCTGTATATTAGTTTTGTATCCTGAAACTCTACCAAAAAAGTATTAGAAATAATAAATAAGCAGTAAAAGTTTCAGGATACAAAATTAATATACAGAAATCAGTTGCATTTGTGTACACTAATACCAAAGTAGGAGAAAGATAAATTAAGAAGACAATCACATTTATAATTATATTTATAAATTGCACCAAAAGTAATAAAATATCTAGGAATAAACTTAACCAAAGAAATGAAAGAACTGTACTCTGTAAATGACAAAACTTTGATGAAGAATTTGGAAACAACACAAACAAATGGAAAGATACTCCATCCTCATGGTTTGGAAGAATTGATATTGTTAAAATATTCATACTACCCAAAGCAATCTACAGATCAATGCAATCCTTGTCAAAATGCCAGCAACATTTTTAACAGAACAATGATTATTTAACAGAAAAATGATGCCAAAATTTGTATAGAACCACAAAATACTCCAAATAGCGAAAGCATTCTTGAGAAAGAGAGACAAAGTGGGAGGTATCACAATTCCAGATTTCAAGATATGCTACAAAGCTGTAGTATGTTACTGGCACAAAAATAGACACATAGATCAATAGAACAGAATAGAGAGCCTAGAAATAAACCCATGGTTATATGGTAAATTAATCTGTGACAAAGGAAGCAAGAATATACAATATAGAAAAGACAGTCTCTTTAATACATTGTGCTGGAAAATTGGACAGTTATATGCAAAATAATGAAACTGGACCACTTACACCATACACAAAACTAAACTTAAAATAAATTAAAAACCTAAATGTGAGATCTTAAACCATAAAATTCTTGGAAGAAAACATAGGCAGTAATCTCTTTGACATTAGCCTTAGAGACACATTTCTGAATATGTCTTCTCAGGAAAGGGAAATGAAAGCAAAAATAAACTATTGGAACTACAGCAAAATAAAAAGATTTCTCACAGTGAAGGAAACCATCAACAAAGCAAAAAGGAAACCTACTGAATGGAAGAAGATATTTGCAAATGATATATCTAGTAAGGCGTTGATTTTCAATACATATAAAGAATTTGCACAACTCAACACCACAAAACCCAAAATAATCCAATTAAAAGATGAACCAAAGACCTGAAGAGACATCTTTTCAAATATGACATACAGGTAGCCAACAGACACAGGACAAGATGCTCAACATCACTAGTCATCAGGGAAATACAAATCAAACCACAATGAGATATCACCTCACAGCATTCAGAAAGGCTAGACTCAAAAAGAGAAAAATTAACAAGTGTTAGGATGTGTAGAAAAAGGAAAACTTATGCTTGTCAGTGGGAATGTAAATTTGTGCAACCACTGTGGAAAACAGTATGGAGGTTCCTCAGAAAATTAAAAAAATATCATTATGATCCAGTAATTCCACTTTTGGGTATTTACCCAAAGAAAATGAAAATACCACTTTGAAATGATATATGCACCCCTATGTTTATTGAATCATTATTTACAATAACTGAGATATGGAAGCAACCCAAGTGTCCATAAATAGATGAATGGATAAAGAAGAAGGGGTATATACATACAAGGGAATATTACCCAGCCATAAAAAAGAATGAGATCTTGCCATTTGAGATAACATGGGTGGACCTAGAGAATATTATGCTATGTGAAATAAGTCAGAGAAAGACAAATACCATTTGATTTCATTTATATGTGGAATCTAAAACACAAACAAAAATCAGAAATAGACCCATAAATACAAAGAATAAACTTTGATGATTGTCAGAGGATAGGGGTATGGGGGAATATGCAAGATGGGTGAAGGGGAGTTGGGGATACAAACTCCCAGTTATGGAGTGAATAAATCATTTGGATAAAAAGTACAGCATAGGGAATATAGTCAATGGTATGGTATTATATTAGTATGATAACAGATGGTAGCTACATTTGTGGTGACCATAGCATAACTCAGAGTTATCTAATCACTATGTTGTATACCTGAAGATAATGTAACAAAAATTAAAAATAAAATTTAAATAAAATTTTAAAAAATTAAAGAAAGAAACATGGTGATGAGCACTGGTGGTTATACTCAACTAATGAATCATTGAGCACTACATCAAAAACTAATGATGTATTATATGTTGGTTAATTGAACATAATAAAAAAATAAAATAAATAAAGGAGTAGGTTTTATCCCCAGATCACAGGAGATGTTCTTATTTAGTCAGTCTCAGTCACTCTTCACATATTAAGACAGTGTACCAAGTCATTAATTTTATGTTTAATTACATTAAAGAGCATGGCCTTGCAGTTAAATAAATACTAAGACAAAGGGAAGATGTGACACAACATATTACAGGAAAAATTATTCTGGGCTTGGAATGAAAAGGCCTGGGCAGTGCCTGGGTAGCTCAGTAAGTTAAGCATCCAACTCTTGATTTTGGCTTAGGTCATGAACTCAGGGTCCACACTGGGTTTGGAGCCTGCTTAAGATTCTCCCTCTCCCTCTCCTTCTCCATCTACCTCTCCCAACCCCCCGTTCATGCTCTCTCTCAAAAAAAAAAAAAAGAAAAAGAAAAAAAGAAAAGGAGGAAAGGGAGGAAAGAAGGAAGGAAGGAAGGAAGAGAAGACGTGGGTTATGGTTCCACAGTCTTCCTTGTCAGATGTTTGATGTTAGATAAATCACTTAGTATTTCTCAGCCTTAGTTACATCATAGGTCAAATGGGAGTTATACTTAATTCATTGTGTTGTTAGGAAGGTTAAATGAAATAATGTACATGAAAGTGCTTTGTACTATACAAATGTTAGATATCAATTTTAAGTCTTTAAAAAGGTTGGTGAGGGCTCATTGTCAGTAATAGAACATGTGATAGTAAGAATTATTCCAGGGTAAAACCACAGCAACACCATATTTAATGCATAGTATTTAACATGGTGGCACTGAATCTTGAAATTTTTACTCTCTCCTGTTTCTTTTATATATGAATTGCTATTTAAAAAAAGATTATTCTAGGGTACCTGGGTGGCTCAGTTGGTTAAGCGACTGCCTTTGGCTCAGGTCATGATCCTGGAGTCCCAGGATCAAGTCCCACATTGGGTTCCTTGCTCAGTGGGGAGCCTGCTTCTCACTCTGACCCTACCCCCCTCTCATGCTCTCTCTCTCTCTCATTCTCTTTCTCTCAAATAAACAAACAAAATCTTTAAAAAAAAATAAGATTATTCTAGACCTTAATCACATTCTAGGAAAACACCTTTTACACTTGATCCACAGTGATCTTTTGTTTCATATGGTGTAATATACTTGTATAACTACGTGTTATGTTGTAAATGTACAGTAATAGTCTATGTGACCCCTAGCATGTCATTTTGCTTATTTTCTTTTCCCCAGTGCCTTTTTTAAATCTTAAGGATGCTTGAAAGTTAATATCTTTTACAAGTTAATGTCTTTTCATTCTTGAAACATTTCTTTCTTTTATGAATTGGCTTTATTTTTATCTTCTGGTTTAATTTCTGGCTACATTTTTTATGTATTTCATTGGTAAGCTCCTTTTCCTCCTTTAATTTAGGTATTTCCAAACATTCTTTCCTCAGAACCCTTCTTTCTCTAAACACTCTCTTGGAAATCACGTCCATGTCTGTGGCTTTAACTTACAGCTCTAGGGAAACAACTCTCAAAACATATCATTTCTCTACTAAAATTCTTCAATATCTCACACAGGTCTTCTAAGATACATATTTTCCTGACCCTAGCATTCAAATTCTTAAATACAGTAGTATCCTGAAAAGTGATTATCAATGAATCAATCAACAAATAGCCCTGATTTGCAGTATTTGACAAAATGGTGTAAATTCTCCTACTGTGGTCAGTTTCAAGCTAACAACATGATGTCACTGAATACAGACATGATAAGAGATGTTAATAGTCACCTTCAGAAGCTGGTGTGAGGCCAGTTCCAGTATATGACTGCCTTTACCACTTGTCTTTAAATTCTATCTCCAGCCCTGTCTTTTTATACCAAATTAGATTTAAAAATATTTGCTGAATGTGCACCACACATTTCTACCTGTATGACTTATACATTATTATTTTGTTCATGCCATTGACTAAATTTGGAAAAACCTCACACTTCACCTTTATCTACTGAAATGCTAATAAGCTTTTCTAGGCCCAATTCTTTGAAGATTTTCCTGGTATTCACGTGAACTTTATATTATATTCTTCCATGAGTTGTGTTTACTAATTGCAAACCTCCGTATCTTTGTTTTAACCACCAAGATTCTAAATACTTTGAGTCCAGGGATTTGTTCTTCCTCCTAGTAGTTCTTTCTCCCAGAGTCTTGGTTGCCCTTAATACCTACACTTGAAATTAATTAATTGCTGATGGGCAGATCAATCTCTCAATCACAACTGGTCAATATGATTTAATGTATTCTAGTGGTACATTTTAACTCTGTTAAGTAGCAGAAACAAGTTTCCTGAAATATATCACCCATTCCCCCAAAAAACAGTTTAATCTTGTATAGACTTGACTTATATCCAATGAATCATTGCTGTAGACAATTGTCTTTAAATATTAATTTAACATTAGGGATTTAATTGACCATAGAACGTCACTATTGTGGGAAAATTAATACCACCGAACTCCTGTGCTTTATCTAATTTTGGGCTACATAAGATGTGAACAGGAGTTAATTTATTAGCTAGAACCTCACAAGCAATATTTATATCCTATAATGATGCTAATTTGTAGTTTACTTGTGGCTTTGTTTAAACATATATTTCTCTCCCCCCTCCCTAGCTTAAGCAAAGTACCACAAAGAAAGGAATGTCCCTTAAGTATTCAAATGATATTTGCATTTTCCCTAGAAGGCATCAAAGGCAGAGGGCACCTGCCAGAAATGTGGGTGAGTGCATATTCTGAGAATCTATTTGTATAAATAATTAAAGTACAGGCTTTTAGAGAGTTTTCCCTTCAGGTACTATTAATTGAAATATAGGGTAGCACACTGATGTTAAATCTTAATTTAACCTTTTCTGTTATTTGCCACTCTGAATTCTCTTTGGCAAATTTAAATCTGAGACCACTCAGGTGGTCTAGGCCATATGAATCTTTTTTTTTTTTTTTAATTCCAGTGTATTTACCATACAGTGTTATATTCATTTCAGGTGTACAATATAGTGATTCAAAAATTCCATATAGTACTGACTGCTCATAAAGCTAACTCTACTTTTAAACCCCTTCACCAATTTCACACAAGGCCCCACCCACCTCCCCTCTGATAACCTTCTCTTTGTTCTCTATATTTGAGAGTCTATTTTTTGGTTTGTCTCCTTTTTTTCTCTTGATCATTTGTTTTCTTTCTTAAATTCCACATATGGGTGAGATCATATGGTATTTGTCTTTCTCTGATTGGCTAACTTTACTTAACATTATACTCTAGTCCAACCATGTCAATGGAAATGGAAAGATTTTGTTATTTTTTATGGCTGAATGATATCCATATATTATATATATATATATATATATACTTATACACACACTACATATTGTTTATCCATTCATCTACCAATAGATACTTATGTTGCTTCCATAATTTGGCTATTACAAATAATGCTATAATAAACATAAGAGTGCATGTATTCCTTTGAATTAGTGTTTTTGTGTTTTTTGGATAAATACCCAGTAGTGCAATTGCTGGATCATAGAGTAGTTTTATTTTTAACTTTTTGAGGAAGTTCCATATTGTTTTCCAGAGTGGCTGTACCAGTTTGCATTCTCACCAACAGAGCAAGAGGGTTCCCCTTCCTCCACATCCTCACCAACACCTGTTGCTTCTTGTGTTGTTGATTTTAGCCATTGTGACAGGTATGAGGTAATACCTCATTGTGGTTTTGATTTGCATTTCCCTGATGCTGAGTGATGTTGAGCATCCTTTCATGTGTCTGTTGACCATCTATATGTCTTCTTGGAAAGATGTCTGTTCATGTCTTCTGCTATTTTTAATTGGATTTTTTTGTGTGTGTTGAGTTATATAAGTTTTTTTTTATATTTGGCATAATAACTTTATCAGATATGTCATTTGCAAATATTTTCTCCCATTCACTAGATCTTATTTTCATTTTGTTGTTTGTTTCCTTTACTTATTTTCATGTGGTCCAAATAGTTTATTTTTATTTTGCTTCTGATGTCTAGGAGACATATTTAGAAAGATGTTGCAAGGGTTGATGTCAGAGAAATTATTGCCTATGCTCTTTTCTAGGATTTTTATGGTTTCAAGTATCACATTTAAATTTTTAATCCATTTTGAGTTTATTTTTGTGATTGGTGTAAAAAAGTGGTTCAGTTTCATTCTTTTGCATGTAGCTGATCAGTATTCCCCACACCATTTGTTGAAGAGACTTTTTCACATTGCATATTCTTGCTTCTTTGTTGAATATTAATTAACCATAAAATTATGGGTTTATTTCTGGGCTCTTTATTCTGTTCTGCAGACATATGTGCCTATTTTTGTATCAGTACTATACTCATTTGATTACTACAGTTTTGTAATATAACTTGAAGTCAGGAATTGTGATGCCTCCAGCTATGCTTTTCTTTTTCAAGATTTCTTTGGCTATTCAGGATCTTTTGTGGTTCCATACAAATTTTAAGATTGTTTATTGTAGCTCTATGAAAAATGCTGTTGGTATTTTCATAGGGATTGCATTAAATGTGTAGATTGCTTTAGGTAGTATGGATATTTTAACAATATTTATTCTTCCAATTCATGAGCATGGAATATTTTTCCATTTCTTTGTGTCCTTTCTGTTCTAGAGTTTTCGGAGTATGGATGTTTTACCTATTTGATTACATTTATGCCTAGGTATCTCATGTTTTTGGTGCAATTGTAAATGGGATTGATTCCTTGAGTTCTCTTCTGCTATTTCATTATTGGTGTATAGAAATGCAACAGATTTCTGTACATTGATTTTATAACCCGTGACTTTGCTGAATTCATATATCACTTCCAGTAATTTTTTTGGTGCAGTCTTTTGGGCTTTCTACATAGAGTATCATGTAGTCTGCATATAGTGAATGTTTGACTTTTTCCTTGCTGATTTGGATGCCTTTCGTTTCTTTTTTGTTGTCTTATTGCTGAGGCTAGGACTTCCAGTATTATATTAAATAACAATAGTGAGGGTGGACATACCTGTCTTGTTCTTGATCTTAGAGGAAAAGCTCTCCATTTTTGCCTGTTGATGATATTAGCTGTGGGTCTCTTGTATATGGCCTTTATGATGTTGAGGTTTGTTCCATCTATCCCTACTTTGTTGAGGGTTTTTGTCAAGAAGGGATATTATATTTTGTTAAATGCTTTTTCTGCATTTATTGAGAAGCTCATATGATTTTTAACCTTTCACTTATTAAAGTGGTTTATCACATTGATTGATTTATGAATGTTGAACCACCCCTGCAGCCCAGGAATAAATCCCATTTGATTGTGGTGCATGATTCTTTTAATGTACTATTGAATTCAATGTTAGTATTTTTTTTAAAGGTTTTTATTTATTTGACAGAGAGATAGAGAGCACAAGTAGGCAGAGTGGCAGTCAGAGGGAGAGACAGAAGCAGGCTTCCTGCTGAGCGGGGAGCCTGACGTGGGGCTCGATCCCAGGACCCTGGGATCATGACCTGAGCTGAAGGCAGCTGCTTAACCAACTGAGCCACCCAGGCGCCCCTCAATGTTAGTATCTTGTTGAGAATTTTTGCATCCATGCTCATCAGGGATATTGGCCTGTAATTCTCCTTTATAGAGAGGTCTTTGTCTGGTTTTTGAATCAAGGTAATGCTGGCCTATTAGAATGAGTTTGAAAGTTTTCCTTCCATTTCTATTTCTTAGAACAGTTTGAGGAGAATATGTATTAACTCTTCTTTAGATGTCTGACAGAATTCCACTGGGAAGTCATCTAGCCCTGGACTTTTGTTTGTTGGAAGATTTTTGATTATTGATTCAATTTTTTTGCTAGTTATGAATCTGTTCATATTTTCTATTTCTTCCTGTTCAGTTTTGGTATTTTGTATGTTTCTAGGAATTTATCCACTTCTTCTAGGTGGTCCAATTTGTTGGCACATTATTTTTCATAATATTCTCTTATGATTGTTTGTATTTCTGTGGTGTTGGTTGTGATTTCTCCTCTCTCATTCGTGATTTTATTTATTTGGTTCCTTTCTCTTTTCTTTTTGATAAGTCTGGCGAGGGGGTTATCAATTTTATTAATTGAAATAATCAGCTCTATATTTAATTGATCTGTTCTACTGTGGGTTTTTTGTTTATTTGTTTGTATATCATTTATTTCTGCTCTAATCTTTATTATTTCCCTTCTTCTGCTGGCTTTAGGCTTTATTTCCTGTTACTTTTCTAGCCCTTTTAAGTGTATGGTTAGGTTGTGTATTTGATACTTCTGCTGCTTCTTCAGGTAGGACTTTTTATTCTATATACTTCCCTCTTATGACCACCTTCACTGCATCTGAAAGGTACTGGACTATTGTGTTTTCATTTTCATTTGCTTCCATGTATTTTTTTTTATTTACTCTTTAATTTCCTGGTTAACCCATTCATTCTTTAGTAGGATGTTCTTTAACCTCCATGTATTTGTTGTCTTTCCAATTTTTTTCTTGTTGGCTTTAAGTTTCATAGTAGTGTGTTCTGAAAATATGCATGGCAGGATCTCAATCTTTTTGGACTTATTGAGGGCTGATCTGTGACCCAGTATGTGATCTATTCTGGAGAATGTACCATGTGCACTCAAAATTAATGTGTATTCTGCTGCTTTAGGATGAAATGTTCTGATTATATCTGCTAAGTCCTTCTGGTCCAGTGTCTCATTCAAAGCGATTATTTCCTCATTGATTATCTGTCTTAGATGATCTGTCCATTGCTGGGAATGAGGTGTTAAAGTTCCCTACTATTATTGTATTATGATCAGTGAGTTTCTTTATTTTTTTATTAATTTGTTTATATATTTGGGTGCTTCCAAGTTGCAGCATAACTATTTACATTTGTTAGATATTCTTTTTGTTTTTCTTTCACTGTTTTTTTGAGTTTCTTTTTTTTATTATTATTGTGTCATGTTAGTTCTTTGTGGATAGACCCCTTCATTATGATATAGTACCCTTCTTCATCTCTTGTTACAGTCTTTGGTTTAAAATCTAGTTTGTCTGATATAGGTGTGGCTACTTAGGCTTTCTTTTGACATCAATTAGCATGTTAAAAATTTCTCCATTCCCTCACTTTCATTCTGGAGGTGTCTTTATGTCTAAAATGAGTCTTTTGTAAGTAGAATATAGATGGGTCTTATTTTTTTTTTATCTGTTCTGATACACTATGTCATTTGATTAGAGCATTTAGTCCATTTACATTCAGAGTAATTATTAATAGATAAGGATTTAGTGCCATTGTATTACCTGTAAAGTTGGTGATTCTGGAGATTTTCTCTGTTCCTTTCTTGCCTTTGTTGCTTTTGGTCTTTCTTTCCTACTCAAAGCATCCCCTTTAATATTTTTTGTAGGTCTGTTTTAATGGTTATGAACTCCTTTAGTTTTTCTTTGGGAATCTCTATCTCTCCTTTTATTCTGGATGACAGCCTTGTTGGATAAAGTATTCTTGACTGCAGATTTTTCCCATTCAGCATATTGAATATACCATGCTGCTGTCTTCTGGCCTGCCAGGTTTCTGTGTAGAGATCTGTTACTAATTTTATTTGCCTTCCCTTTTAGTTTACGGATTTCTTTTCCCTTGCTGCTTTTAGTTTTTCTTTATCTCTTTAGTTTGCAAATTTTACTACAATATGTCTTGGTGTTGGCCTTCTTTTGTTGATTTTGGTGGCAATTTTCTGTGTTCCCTGGATTTCGATGTCTATTTCCTTCCCCAAATTAGGGAAGTTTTCAGCTATAATTTGTTCAAATAAACCCTCTGCCCCTTTTTCTCTCTCTTATTTTTCTGGGACTCCTATGATAGGAATATTATTATGCTTTATGTAGTCACTGAGTTCCCTATGTTGACATTCATGATCCAATACTTTCCTTTCCCTCTCCTTTACAGCTTTATTATTTTCCATAATTTTATCTCCTATATCACTGATTGGTTCATTTGCTTCATCCATCTTCATTGACATTATATACAATCAGTTTTGCATTCTGGTTATAGCTTTTTTTAAAATTTCAGCTTGACTAGTTTTTAGTCTTTTATTTCTGCGGAAAAAAGACTGCTTTTTATGTCCTGTGTCTTTTGTGCTTTTCTGAAGTCCAGCTAGTATCCTTAGGACTGTTATTTGAAATTTTGATTCAGGCATATTACTTTTATCTGATTTGATTAGATCCATGGCTCTGACCTCATCATGTTCTCCATCTTGGCATTGTGTCTAGGTCACTGTTTGTGTACGGGTGTGTGTGTTAGGAGAGCATGTTAAATTTTCTGCTCCTGAGAGTAATAGCTATATTAAGAAGAGGTCATATAATGTCCAGGGACTGATGCTTCAGAAAGTGTTTCAGAGTGTGTACTTTGCTGTTGTATTTTGGCTGTTCTTTTCCTCTGGTCTGTCTTCTGCAGAGTTTCTCCTTGCCTGCCATGGGAAACTTTGGACTTTGTCCAGTGTGTGGCATTTTAACTAGGTGTCCTTGGGTATACTTGTTAAAATAAACCTAATCCTATTTGCACTAGAGTTGAAGCTTTGCAGTACTCTGTGATCAGTAGACTTAGTGTGTGTTTGTCTTCTGGGGGAGATGCCTGCTGTGCTGGTACTAAAGCTGACTTCCCCCAGTAAAAATATACCTGTAGGGCACAGTGGGGCGGGGGTTGGTGTAAGTGGCTCCAGCCTCCACTAGGGTGTGCTGTGTTTCTCATTGAAGTCTGTCCCTGCTGATTGGCAGGGGAGAAAAATGGCATCATCCTGCTCTCTCGTCCCTAGAAAGTAGAGTTTGCACCTGCCACTATTCAGAAAGCCATCACAGAGGAGCAAACAATCTCCCTTCTTTTGTCCCAGGCTTCCTGCAGAACCCTGCTTTCACCCTGTCTGTGTTGAAACCATGTGCCTGCCTAATGGTTCGGTACTCCTGTGTTTCATTTCAGGCATGCAGCTGGGTATCAAAAACTCCAAATTTTAGGGACTCGGTGCAGCACAGACCTGTGCTGGTCCTCTGGGGGAGGGTATTCCCCTACCGTGGCTGTTGCCTGTTTGTCCCAGAAAAGTAGTTGCATGACTATGCAGGACCTGGGAGTTTATAGTAAAGAGCAAGTAAAATCTGTTAACTGCCTTCAGCAGTTGCTTCTGCAGTTATGCTAATTAATGGGCCTGCTAATTAATGGGCCTGCCCACCTTCTCTTTTGTCCCCTGAGAGGCAGTGCCACCTTTCCCAAATGCACTCTTAGAAGGGGAACTGTTTCTCCCACTGTGACCTAGGCAATCCTTAGACCATGCTGTCTGCTCGCAGGTTTATGTCCTCCTTCTCCACAGGAGCGCTGTTAATCCCACCAGGCACAATACATCAATGGCCCAGACTGTATAACTTCAGTCTTTGAGCTCCCCTCTTGTAAAAACTTGCAATAATCAGCTCTTTTCCTTTTCCCAGTCAGTGGTTTGGGGGAAGAATTTTTCTTGTGCAATCCCCTGTGTGCTGCTTTCTCTCTTTATCTCTCATTCCTTCTTTCCTCTTTCCATGATCAGTGTTCCCTCCACTCCACAGCACCCAAAGTTCTTTTCTCCCCTTAATCAACTCTCCACAGCTTCTACCTTCCACAACGTGGCTGGTTTTCTCCCCTTAGATGTGCAGTTTGTTCTTTTAGTCTTCAGATTGATTTCTTGGGTCTTCAGAATGATTTTATATTTCTCTAGCTGTGTTTGAGGTACAAGGCAAGCATTGGGTCCCCCTACTACTCCACCATCCTAACTCCAAGCCGCTATAAACTTTTCTGTTAGAAATGCTTTTGCTGTATCCCAAAGATTTTGGATCCTTATATTTTCATTTTCATTTGTCTTCATGTATTTTTTAATTTATTCTTTGATTTCTTGATTAACCCATTCAGTGTTTTGTGACCTAGTATGTCATCTATTTTGGAGAATGATCCATGTGCACTTGGAAGGAATGTATATTCTGCTGTTTAGGATGGAATGTTCTGAATAGATCTGTTAAATCAATCTGGTCCAGTGTGTCATGAAAGCCACTGTTTTCTTCTTGATTTTCTTTTCTTTTTTTTCACTTGAATTCCAATATAGTTAACATACAGTTTTACATTAGTTTCAGTTGTACAATAGAGGGATTCAACAATTCCTTACATAACTCAATGCTCATCACAAGTACACTCTTTGTTGATTTTCTGTTTGGTTTATTTGTCCATTGATGTAAGAGGAGTGTTAAAATCCCCTACTATTATTGTGTTACTGTGGATTAGTTCCTTTATATTTGTTATTAACTGTTCTATGCATTTTGGTTCTTCCATGTTGGGTGCATAAATATTTACAATGTTATGTCTTCTTGTTGGATTGTCCTGTTAATGATCATATAGTGTTCTTCTTTATCTGTTGTTATAGTCTTTGTTTTAAAGTAAATTTTGTCTGATACAAGTATTGCTACCCTGGCTTTCTTTTCACATGTATTTACATTATAAATGTTTCTCCATCTCCTCACTTTCAATCTGCATGTGTGTTTATGTCTGAAGTGAGTCCCTTGTAGGCAGCATAGAGATGGATCTTTTTATTATTATTATTATTGTTCATTCCATCACCCTATGTCTTTTGATATGAGCACTTAGTCCATTTACATTCAAAGTAATTGTTAATAAGTATATATTCATTGCCATTTTGTTATTTGTTTTGTGTTTGTTTTTTGTTAAACTTCTGTTCCATTCTTCCATTACTTTTTTTCTCTTGCTATAAGTTGACTTTCTTTAGTGATATACTTCGATTTCTTTCTCTTTATTCTTTGCATATCTATTATTGGCTTTTGATTTAGGGTACCATTAGGTTTGTATACATCTTCTGCATATGGTAGTCTACCTTAAGTTGATGGTTGTTTAAGTTTGAACCCATTCTTTACTCCTTTCCTCCTCACGTTTTAGGTTATGTGGTGTCACACTTACTTCCTTTTATTTTGTGAGTCCCTTCACTGATTTTTAAAGATATATTTATTTGTATATCTTTATACAGATATGTTTATACAGATAGACTGCTTTGGCTTCCTACTTTTCTGACTCTTACTTATGTTCTTTCCTTTCCATTCACAGATTTCCCTTTAACATTTCTTGTAGGCTGCTTTAGTATTCATGAACTCCTTTAACCTTTGTCTGGGAAACTCTTTATATGTTCTTCTATTCTGAAGGATACCCTTGCTGGATAGAGTATTCTTGGCTGCAGATTTTTTTCCTTTCTGCACTTGGAATATATCATGCCATTCTTTTCTGGCCTCTAATGTTTCTGTTGAAAACTCTGCTCATAACCTCATGGGGTTTCTTTTGTATGTAACTGTCTTCTTTTCTCTTGCTGCTTTTAGAATTCTTTATCACTGCTTTTTGCCATTTTAATCACTATGCGTCTTTTTGTGTACTTCCTTGGATTGATTTTGTTGGGGGATCTCTGTGCTTCCTCAATCTGAATATCTGTTTCCTCACCCAAGTTTAGGAAGTTTTATGTTATTATTTCTTCAAATAAATTTTCTGCCTCCCCCTTTTCTTTCTTCTTCTTTTGGATCCCCATAATGCATATGTTGTTACACTTGATGGTGTCACTGAGTTCCCTAAGTGCATTCTCCTTTTGCATATTTTTTTCTCTCACCTGCTCAGCTTGATTATTTTTCATCAGTCTGTTCCTTCAGGTCACTGATTTGTTCTCTTGTATATTCTAGCCTGCTATTTATTCCATCTAGTGTATTTTTAATTTCAGTTATTATATTCTTCTCTGATTGGTTCTTTTTTATTTCTGTATTAAGGGTCTCACTGAAGTCCTCTACTTTTTTTTCACACATCCAGTGAGTATCTTTATGATCATTACTTTAAATTCTCTATCAGGCACATTACTTATCTCCATTCTGCTTAGGTTTCTTGTTATGATTTTGTCCTTTTCTTTCATTTATGACATATTCCTCTGTCTCCTCAGTTTACCTAACTCTGTATGTCTGTTGCTCTGTGTTAGGAAAGTCATCTATGTCTCTTGGTCTTGAAAGTAGTAGTCAGGGTATGCACTTTTAACAAGATGGTGGTGGTCCTTTTCCATAAGAGACATAGCTGTCCAGACCAGGGCTAGCTATGGTTGCTCCATAACATAGGTGTGGGCAGGGGTGTGGTGCCCATAAATTGTGCATGCAGGTCCTCTTCCACAGGGGATACACCTCCACTACAGAGACCTGGGTTGGCCAGGACACTCCACAAAGCACATGCTGGCAGGGTGTGTAGTTTTAACAAGGTGCACAGGTCCTCACTGGGAGATGACCAGCTGCTGCTGCTAGGACCAAGGCCCAGCAAAGCATGCAGTTGGGAGATATATTGTTGGCTAGTTTTGCACCAGTCTTCTGGTGGAGAGTACCTTTAGTTCTGGGACTGAGTCAGACCCAGCTGGAGGGAGCAGGGAGTGGTGTAAGCAAGTTAGTTAGTGAATAATATCTATCTATATTGAATGAATTAAGTAATCAAAAAATATACACAAAACATTTAATAGATGGGTTTTGTTTAAAGAACTAGTTAAGAATATTGGTGAACAGAAAGATTAGGCAATTTGGCCACTTTGACACAGGTAATAAGGATTACACCAGAATTTGAACTCAGGGGTGTGATTGCCCTACAGCATACTTCTGGTCTATAAGATATCTTTAGGGCAATCACCCTGCCTTTTTTCCCAATGAAAAAGGGTTTATCCTTTAGAGACTTGTAGATGAACTGGCAGGAAAGGTCAGTGGGATCCAGTTGTTCAGTGTCAGGATTTTCAGGGTAAAGGGTTAATATTTTATTTTACAGGTCTTAGGGTAATGTGATCAAAACACTGTTTTTGAGTGGTAAGTCTATTGGTCATTTGCAGGATGGATTATAAGGGGGAAAAACTAAACCCATGTTTGCTCAGAAAATTGAGATTTGGGCATGCTGTAGTTTAAGCAAACAATTAGAAAGGAAAATTTTCTTAAGATCTTATAATATATTTCACAATCAAAAGAAGGAGCTACTTTGGATTTTTCCCTGTATTGGATTTTCCTTCTCTTTTTATGAATAATTAATAATTGGCTCTGTTATTACTATAACATGTAACAAATATTTTCCCTGTAGGATAGTATATGGAATAGTATTTCTACATGACAGATCATTCACAACTTTAAGTCAAACTTAAACACAAAATCTCTCGTTTGATATTTCTAAAACAATTAATGGATTTTTTTGTAACACCAATAAATTATCAATATAAATAGCAAAGAGAAAGATATTGTGTTAGGCAGAATTTCATGATTAGTAATGCCAGCTTCTAAAAAATTATATATTTACCTTTCCTATTTAAGGACACAGATTTTTCAAAATCATTCTAGGTAAAACACTGAAAATTGTCAGTTGTGCTTACAGTCCATGTTTTTCTAATTGTCTCTTCCTGTGTGGAAGCAAATTTCAGTAGAATCTAGAATTTGCTTGCAATTATTTCAAAATAATTAATCTTGCAAGGGTTTCATAGACTTATGATAAAATGTAATTAAATAATAAATCAATACATCTTAATATAAGATTACTTGTAATATTTTCCAAGTAATTTTTAGAAAAATTTGAGGATATGTATATTACTAACTCAGTTGAGATAACTTGGAGTGTTATAATATTACTTTATGTTGTTTTTCTTTAATTCTAGGAGCATACATCTATAATCATGTAGGAATATAGCCATAATTGTATAGGAATTGAGGACATAGACATTCTCATATTCTTGGCAGTATCAGAGTAGATTGAGATAGTCATTTCATTTTAAGGGTCACAATTATTATTTTAATGACAAGATGCTATTATTGATTTTGACACCCAAAATGATACCAGAAGCTCTGTGAGATTCCTCAGGTATTCTAGTAGTAGAAAACTGCAGTTAAAATGACCCTTTAGTCTGCTTTCATTTTATATGGGGAATGCTCAGTGAAATCACCTGGAATTTTAAAGCACATGTAAATACAACAAGCACATACAAACATACACTCATCAGTGACTATATATTAGAATTCACTTATTGTTTCCAGTCAAGCACTAATATGCCCGTATATTCATGTGGATGGCTACATTTTCACAGCAAAATCATGGTGAGTCATTCCTGGCTTTATGGAAACTGTGGAACCCTAAAAGAAGAATCCTAAGTTCAAGGTGTCCAAGAATTCTCCAATGCTAGTCCCTTAGCTTCAGAACATCTTTTGAAGAAACATGAACTCTTGGCTTTTTTTGACTTGAGGTAGTTGTAAGTAATTCACTTGAATTGCCTCTGGCTTTCCCCAATCAGATTAGCCTATTTTTCCAAGTCAATTGCAAACATAAAACAAAATTCTTCCTTTTCTCCCTGTCCAACTCTCACCCTCAAATAGTAAATAAAGATAAATAGTACATTTATAAATCCATTAATTCCTTTATGGGCAGAGAGTGTATCTCACCTGACAGTTTCTATCACTAGGTCAGGTGACAAGGTCAAACTATCCAATATGGCCAAACACCTTACTTTTCAGAGGAAAATAGCACATTTTGATGCATAATTTAATTATATCCAAATAATTGATACAGTGTTTTTTTTTTTTTTTTTTTTTTTTAGTTCTGAGATGTTCTGGGGCCCTAATAATTAAAAGCAAATAAAATACAAAACATTCCTTGAAGATTACGTCCTTATTTTCTGTTAAGGTGTTAGTGCCTGATACAATCATATCCCCCGATTGTACTCACCAATATAGAGAACTTTGTAAAGTGTTCAGTGCATAATTCCTTGGAAAAGTCTATTGCCCTCAAGCATTGAAATCTTAATATATAGCATTGGTGCAGGCTTATATCCCATATATTAGCTATTTTATTTTTGTGTTTATAGTGACATTTACTAGGTAACACTTTTGAAAAACAAAACAAAAATTGTCATGGTCTTTTTATATGAGCATTATAGAAATGTTATGTGGCTTGCTTAAAACTGAGGCTTGTAGTGACATTATCTAGCACTTGAGTTCAGTTTTGTTTACAAGTCAACTTGATGCTGAGGCTGCTAATGTTGTACTTACACTGCTCTTGTTTGCTGAATTGACTTGCTTATTAAATTGATTTTTTGGATGCCTTTCATTTGTGATTGATCTAAAGTGAGAATGAAAATAATATTTCATGTTTAACTGCATTACCTTTTATTACTAAACAAAATATACAAAAAATTAAAGGTAAACACTTAAAAGCCTTTCTACATTACAATTTCTTAAAAATATAAATTCAAGCAACTATTTCACAAATATCTGAAGTAGCTCTAGAAATTATGCTTTCTGTGGACAAGGGGGATACTAAAGCTAGTACCATTATGTTTGCTTTGAAAGAAATTTTGAAGTGAATAACGATGCCATAGCATGAAAGTGTTTAAGTGGGAAGATAACGTTAACTCAGCAGTATCATTGCTTTGATCTTTGTTTAAAGTCCCAATAAAACCAGACTGCTATTGGATTGACAACTTTGTCATAGAGTGAATGAAGACTGACACTATAATATTGAAAATGCAGCATTTACAAAACTTGTAAGCCAAGTTTTTTCATGACATTTCTTCTTTTGTGGAAGACTGCCTTTTACTTTTTTTTTTTTTTTTTTTTTAATGTGAATGTTGCTAGATACAGTTAAACCCGATGTTTTTTGTATCTTGGCTTCCTGGATCCCATTCACCCACTTAAACATGTAGTTTAGGTATATCCCTATTAGCCATCATGTCTGGGAATCTTTGTTGTAAGAAAATTCAAAAACCTTATTGTCAGAGTGTCTGTTCTTTTTCACAATATGACTTTATGGGTTTATAAAATGTTGATATGTTAGTGCAGTGTACAACAAGCCAGGCATTATGCTGTGTAGTTAAGAGACAGTTGTTAAGAGCTCAGAATCTAGATTCAAACAGAACTGAATTTACTTCTGAGCTTTGCTGTGTAGTTTGGGCAAGTGTTTTTTAATCTATCAAAGTCTATTTCTTCAGCTAGAAAATGAGGAAATAATAGTACCAATCTTATGCTGTTGTTAAGAGGAATAAATGAGATAATGAATATAAATTGCTTAGGATAGTACTTGGCACTTGTATAATAATTATGAATATCATAGTGCTTAGTATGATATTGTGCTCACCTAAACAACCAAGAATGCTTGATGATTGAGTTAGTAGAACAACTATTCATCTTAGAGTATTTAGTTGTCCTGCTAACAAGACTGACTGGAAATCAGTTTCAGTTATCTCTTCTGGGTTTACAAACCTAGTTTTTATTTTGTTGATCCTAATTTCAACCTTATAGAAGTATTCATGCTGTACAAGCAGACTGTAAATCTAAAGTGAAATTGTGAAATTATTATAAAAACTGGGTGCTTTGTTTTTCTCTTCATCTGGGAATACTGGTGATAGAATATTATATTTGGAAAGGGTAGGAGATATAGAGGAAGACACATTGACAGAGTTCCAGCTCCTTTTTTAATTGCCAGAAATATACCAGGTTGTTTTTCTACTCCTATTGCATAGAACTAGTGTTCTGATATGGCTTCACTCAATACACATTGTGAGATAAAATTCTGGGCTGAATTACCTTAAGGGAGTCACATCACCATCAGTGAAAGACATTTATAGAATTCCTAAGGAGATTTTCTTCCCTGCTATGTGGAACAGTCATATTTCTCATATTGTTGTCTTAAGGAAATCATCATATAAGCCCACACACATTGAGCATTTGATCAGGTGCTTCTATGGAAATACAAGAACTACACAAGGCTATCTCCTACTGCCCAGGAAGGATCTTAAAATGTTAGAATATTAACATTTCTGTCACAAAGCTAATCTTAAAATATTTCAAACTATGGTAATGATTCTTTCTAATCCAAAAGACCAATTTATAGGGGTAACCAGCTCACCTCATGTTTATTTTTTTAAGCCTCAAGAACTAATTTAATGCTCTGAGAAGGGTTCCTTTTTTTTTTTTTTTTTTTTTTTTTAAGATTTTGTTTGACAGAGAGAGAGAGCACAAGCAGGGAGAGAGGCACAGGGAGAGGGAGAAGAAGAAGCCCCACTGAACAGGGAACCCAATGCAGGGTTCAATCCCAGGACCCTGGGATCATGAGCTGAAGGCAGCCACTTAACCAACTGAGCCACCCAGATGCCCCAGGGTTCCAGTTTTTATTCTAACTCAGTAGGACCTGAAAGAGTTTATCATAATGCTTAAGAATCTTAACTAGAAATATGAATATCTGGGAAACAAGAACATGTAGGTCATTAACTTATTATCATTGTTTGCATTTCTTTATGGAATTATCTGAGTAAGATTTAGATATTCGTTTTAGTACTACAAAATTGCATTGTTCCTGAAGGAAATCTCTGATAGAATGAAGTGCTGAAAATTATTTTGTTTTGTATATAATGAATATGCTTTAGGCTTGGTTTACCACAAATCTGATTTTAGATCAGTATATTTTATTAACAAATAATTGCTCATTTTCTTTCCAAGTATTTTTCAATATCATGATTTCTCTATTTTGACACTTTTATGATTGAAATTTACAGCTTGAACTATCTACTTGTAAATATCAACATAGCAATAATGAGAACAATTCCAAGACTATGGTATTTTTTCAATATTTATGTTCTTGTCTGTTTACTATTTCAACACATTCTCAGAATCACCTATTGGTGTCACTGGGAAGAGGCAATGAAACTCATTAGACTTATCTCACTGTCAGCATCTTTACCATCACACCACCACCACATATAAGAGACTTTTAACATCAGCTTTGGTAATTTTCTGTTTCCTTTCTGATCATGTCCATTTATCTTTTTGTGATTTATTCCTATTTTTCATCATTGAGGAAAATGTCTAAATTTGGCATTTATAAACTAGTTAAGTTCTACCTGGAAAATAAATATTCCTATGTTATTTCAATTAATAACTCAAGCTTAGAAAAGCTATTAATATTTCCCTGAGAATTGTATTTGCAAATGAAAATAATTCTTACATAAATAACAGTTTAAATACCTCCATGGTGCTTTGAGCTTAGGATAGTTCCTTAAAATGAAATAAGTTACTGCCACAGTTTTAAAACATGAGCCTTCATTTACTGTTTCCTTTCATCTGTTGGAATAATTACTCTTCTTTTTTGTCTTCAATAGTTTGTTCTGGTCATTACCATTTGTGTAAAATTAAGTTTGAAAGGTGCTTTGAATGTTCAGATAGATGCAGTGAACATTTGGCTATTAAAATCAACCTACTTAAGGCTGAACTAACGTTTAACACTCACAGCTATTTGAAGTAGTTCACTGACCAGTTTAATGGTGCTGCCAAGGGCAATGTTCATACTGCATGCTATTATATTTTGGGGGCCTTGTTATTCCAGTAATAGAAACAATCAGTGGCATTTCTGAACACAGTGGCTTGAATCCTTTACATAGTTTTTTCCCACTAACAAGCTACAAATTGTAATTTCAATGGAAATGGTAAGTGGGAGTCATTATGTGAGATCTATTCCAAGGAAATTCATTGAAAAAAGAAATTATATTCAAGACACTATTATTTATAAGTGCGTATATGTGCATGCTTATATGCCCACAAATTAGATGTATTTATGTACACATGATGATTATAAACTCATGAGACAGGTTTTTTTTTTAATATGAAATTTAGAGAAATCAACTGTATTATATTATTACCTTATGCAAAACAGAATGGAATAAAACATAATCAACAAATAATCATTGTGAATCTACAATGTGTGCAAAGCAGTGTTCTAGGTGTTCTAGGAATGTAAAGGAGTGATTAAAGAGAGGAGGCTTAAGGACTGAGCCTTCAGGCATTCAAAGTAGGTCTTGGAGTTACGAGGAACTTGTGGAGGAAACTCAGAAGGAACAGTAAATGAAGTAGGAAGAAAACTCGTAGAAAGCTATCTCAGAATTCAAATAATGTACATACTTTAATGGCATGATTAACGTGTCAGTAGCTGCTAAGTCAAGTAAGATTGGGGCTAATAATTGACCCCTGGATCTAGCAATGTAAATACTTGGCCACTTTTATAAGAGTAGTGTCTGGGACAGGTGGGAGCAAAAGCTTAATTGAAGTAAGTTTACAAGAGAATTGGCTACCACAAACATAGACAACTCTTTCAGTGATTTTTTTCTATAAAAGTAAGAAGATAAGTGGTGTCATAAGAAGCATATCTTTATAGGAATATATAGGAGGAACCATGGATAGAAGTTCAAACTCCCCTCCTCTCTATAACCAAAATAGACCATTAACTACTCCGTAATGCCAGACTACCACATACACTTAGGTCATGGGTTTTGGGGAAGCATAGGAGAGAAAAGGCAGAAAGGAAGAGAGGCAGATAAATAATTACTTGGAAGTGGGGTGACAGATTTGAAATAAACAAAATATGCATCTTAGCTCTTTCCTCTCCCTTCAAACTGGAGCAGAGAGCAGTACCAGAAGTTTCTGGAGTAGTAAGTAGGAGAATGGAGATGCACAAGCACATATGGACCTAAAGAGCAAGTTGCTGCCCATTAGGTTTTGAGTGCTTGGTAATGATAATACCACAGCTGATATATCAGCAACCTGCAGGGACCAAGCCAGGAAGAGTTAGTGTTGGTGTCGTAGTTATCATTGTGATAAGGAGGAAGCCAAACTAATTACTCTAAGTGATGGATGAGGATATGGATGGAAACAGCATGTCCAAATTAGTGTGATGAAAATTCTTACTGATTATGTGATAAAAAGATGACATCTCAGATGTTCACAGTAGTCTTGGTTAATTGTTTATAAACTACTTATAAATACTTGTACCATTTTTGTATTAGTATTTCATGTGCCAATTCTGACACAACATTGTGGCTATTGGATTTGGAAACCTTTTTTTTATTTAATGAACAGGAACTGGAACAAATTTAATACTAATGTAGTAAACAATATTTTCCTGCAGAAATAATTTTCTTTCATCATCATTGCCTTTAATGAGGGATTGAAAAATAAATCTTCAAACAATACCACTAAAATCTAGTGCCAACATAGAAACATGTTTTTAGAGATTTAAATGGAAAAAAAATAATTTTGTGCCTTGACACTTTTGAATGAAAATTAAAAGTTTTATTTTGGGGGCGCCTGGGTGGCTCAGTCGTTAAGCATCTGCCTTCGGCTCAGGTCGTGATCCCAGGGTCCTGGGATCGAGCCCCACATCGGGCTCCCTGCACCGCGGGGAAGCCTGCTTCTCCCTCTCCTACTCCCCCTGCTTGTGTTCCCTCTCTCACTATGTCTCTCTCTGTCAAATAATAAATAAAATCTTTAAAAAAAAAGTTTTATTTTGTTCTGCTAAGGCTAGAAAAGGAGTTAGAGTTTATTTTACAAAGTAAAATAAACACAGATACACTGGCTAGGATATGATACATAATGAACAGTATTTGGGGGGTTTTGTTGTTGTTTTTCAAGCACATAGCTGTTATGGAACATATTTGAGACCCCACTCAATGGAATTGAATTTACTTTTACATGTCATATGCCTTGGCACAATTGTTGAACTACAATGATATGCAATTTTTTTTTTTTTTAAGATTTTATTTGACAGAGAGAATGAGAGAGGGAACACAAGCAGGGGGAGTGGGAGAGGGAGAAGCAGGCTTCCCGCAGAGCAGGGAGCCCGATGCGGGGCTCGATCCCAGGACCCTGGGATCATGACCTGAGCGGAAGGCAGACGCTCAACGACTGAGCCACCCAGGCGCCCCTGCAAATTTTTGAATTACACCACTTTCCCATTTCCATTTTCTCCATGATGATTTCTTTCTTTTAATTAATAATGTCCACACATCAAGCTACTAGGGATTTCTCTTTTCTTTTACTTAAGGGAGATTTCCCTCTTTGACCAATGCCTGTATTACAAAGGAAAGGGGAGAAAAATAGCTCAGAAACAATCAGAGAGTAAAAGAAAATTTATTTATGTTTGTATCACACAGAAGGCACCTTTAAGTCACTGGAGAATCACTTTAAGTTTTTCCTTTTTTTTTCCTTCTTGATAAAGCACCTATTTAATTAAAGTTGAATGATATTCAAGAATATGTAGGAGTTACTCATTTTTTAACATAGGCTGGCTCTAGTCTAAGGTACATCTAATTACACTTTCCCTTCTCTGATTTGTCCTTTCATGTGGGGCTAGCTTTCCAACTTGTGAGAATTTCAAGATGCCTTCTTAAAAAGATTCCATGTATCTACATTTGAGGGTTTATATTTACTTTTTTTTTTTTTTAGGCCAAATCTTTATTCTCAATTTATATAACTCTAGATCTTTTATTTTTATTTATTTTTTAATTTTATTTTATTATGTCATGTGAGTCACCATACATCATTAGTTTTTGATGTAGTGATCCACAATTCATTGTTTTCGTATAACATTCAGTGCTCCATGGAGTACATGCCCTCCTTAACACCCATCACCTGGCTAACCTATCCCCCCATCCCCTTCCCCTCCAAAACCCTCAGTTTGTTTCTCAAAGTCCGTAGTTATGGTTCATCTCTCCCTCCGATTTCCCCCCTTCATCTTTCCCTTCCTTCTCCTAATGTCCTCCATGCTATTCCTTATGTTCCACAAATAAGTGAAACCATATGATAATTGACTTTCTCTGCTTGACTTATTTCACTTAGCATAATCTCCTCCAGTCCCATCCATGTTGATGTAAAAGTTGGGTATTCATCCTTTCTGATGGCTGAGTCTTTTTCCATTGTATATATGGACCACATCTTCTTCATCCATTCATCTGTTGAAGGGCATCTCAGCTCTTTCCACAGTTTGGCTATTGCAGACATTGCTGCTATGAACATTGGGGTGCATATGGCCTTTCTTTTCACTACATCTGTGTCTTTGGGGTCAATAACCAGGAGTGCAATTGCTGGGTCATAGGGTAACTCTATTTTTAATTTTCTGAGGAACCTCCACACTGTTTTCCAAAGTGGCTGTACCAACTTGCATTCCCAGCAACAGTGTAAGAGGGTTCCCCTTTCTCCACAACCTCTCCAACATTTGTTGTTTCTTGCCTTGTCAATTTTTGCCATTCTAACTAGTGTAAGGTGGTATCTCAGTGTGGTTTTGATTTGAATTTCCCTGATGGCTAATGACGATGATCATTTTTTCCTGTGTCTGTTAGCCATTTGTATGTCTTCTTTGGAGAATTGTCTGTTCAAGTCTTCTGCCCATTTTTTGACTTGATTATTTGTTTTTTGGGTGTTGAGTTTGAGAAGTTCTTTATAAATCTTGGATACTAGCCCTTCATCTATAGTGTCATTTGCAAATTCATTTTTATCATGCATGTAAAAATGTGTGTAACCATGATTAATGATTCACAAAACAAGAACAAAGTTGTTATTGTTATTACAAATGGTTAAATTTTAGAGTTTTCTCTGTGGTTTGAATAATAGAAAAGAACAGTGGCTCCCATGAGGCAGTTTTATCTTCCTCATGAAAGGAGACCCTTATCTCTGATGGATATTTTTGTGAGGCTTTCCATCTTCAAATACTGCATGGTAGGTTAAGTCTTTAAAGGGTATTTGACAATTTTGATTTTGTCTTGTTTGCATGGTTAACGTGGCACATTTCCCCTAACTTTTAGGTAGTAACAAGATTTTGAAAAGTATAGAAGCCCAAAAGCTTATGTCTGGTATTAATAATTTTTTTTTAATTGAAAAAACAATGGAGCCAATTTCAAATGCTGTGTACAATTTAGAAAACATATTCCTGTTTTTAAATTATCTTCAATTACAATTTTTTTCTTTTTTAAATTTTATTATGTTATGTTAATCATTATACATTACATCATTAGTTTTTGATGTAGTGTTCCATGATTCATTGTTTGAGTATTCAATTACAATTTTAAAAAATATTGTGTTTATTCAAAAAGTGTAAAAAAAAAACAGTCTAATACCTATTAAGCCTCAAATAACAGTGTACAGTTCTATTTTTCCTGGTTCTTCTAAATGAATTTGAACAGGTTTAAGATACTGCTTGCTATATGCATAACACTGGAGATGAGAGACAAAAGGCAGTAAAATATTATACATTTATGTGTAAATGCTTTGTTTGTATACAGAGATACTGCAGCATAGAATTAGTATTTTCTTCTGCATATAATATACAATGCCAAAAGGATTCATAAACCTACCTTTTTCTTAAGGTATTAGAAATAGATGTCACATATTTCACAAATGATGTACAATTTGACAAAAATAGAGGGGTGAAATCAACTGAAGGAAAATAATAATTGAATTAATTTCTCAATTGTAATTCAGTTTAGAATAATATTAAGTGCTACAGAAATTCTTTTATTTGTGTAGAAAGAATATTTCACACATGTACCTTATTTCTAGGTAGAAATCAAGAAGATGGCTTTAAGTTTTATATGCACTTGATTCTATCACACACACAGTTTGGTCATTTAAATTTAATTGGACAAATCAATCTGAAAATAAGTCAACTCTGTAAGATAATTGATTGGTTTCCTTTTCTCTCAATTTACTAAATGTTTTATACTAAATTGGTTCAGTGAAAAGGATCAAAATAGTTGTATGTGTACACACAGCTTAAGTTGCATACTACTATGGTTAGTCTCTTTTAAAAGTATTCAAGATTAAATTGTATTTTTTTGTATATAATAAAGAACAAGTACACAAGAGCTTAGAAACCACAAACTGAAATTTCACTTTTTCAAATTGTTAGAAGCTAAAGAATAACTGTAGTTTAAATTGTAAATAGCATGTCATTATTAAATATGAAAAACACTTATGTAATCAACTGTCAGAGAACAAGAACCTAGTTCCTATCAAGCATAGAATGTTACTTAAAGAAATGTTAAGTAATGCTGGGAAAATCATACATTTACTTTTCCACCTACAAAAACCTATTCAGTTTGGACTTAGGAAATTGAGATTTGTTCAGGATTGAATTGATACCTCAAAATCTTATCCTCATTAATGACTTTCTGACCACTAAACATGTCCACAAGCTGTAACAATTTCATTCCACCCACAAAATAGATGTTGTCTTCTTGAGTGCTATTTCCTTAAATTGGGGATAATGGGAAGTCTCCAAAGATTCAGAGTCTAGGGATCTATTTACCTTTATGCTTCTGTGTTCTAAGTCTTCATGTGTGCTCTGTAAATATCCCTAAGCTCTTTAAAACATTCTTGTTTTTTTCCCATCCTATGTAATTTAGAAATCAAACTACAAATATGTATTAAATGAACAGTGTGTATGGCAAAATAGTAGTCTGTGCAGAAGAAAAAGAGAACAATAAGTAGACAATATTCTCTACTCTCAAATTATTTAATGTCTAAATGTCTAACTAGGGAATTTAGGCATTAACATATAAATATTTAATTACTAATAAAAGCTGCAAATAACACGGTGAGAGACATATTTTTGTAGATAATACGTTTCTATATGTGTGGTTCAGAAAATTAACTATCGGATTTAAGAGAAGTGGAAGGTTATTATGGGCTGAGATAGGAAAAGCTTCGATGGAAGACATTAATTTAAGATCTTAAATGACAGATAATATTTAGAAATGTGGAGGGTATGGGCTAATATTCTAGATATGTGTGTTGAAGAAAAATTATAGAAATGAGAAAACTTTATGAGTAGTAGGCAACAAGATGTCAAACAGGTTGATTACAACTGAAATTTTGGGGGGGAGTATTTGTGGATGAAGTACAAAAAGTAGGGTAAAATTATGGAGGTCCTTGAGGGACTATTGGTTTGTTCAAGAGAATAAAATTTATCTTGGGCATTTTAATCTAGTGTTAGTATCCAAAATGGCATAGAATAGGGAAAGACCAAAGCTATGGACTCCATCTAACTATCCAGGGGTGGGGTAGTTGGAATAGGAGCCATTTTAAAGGTAGTATTAAGAAGACCTGTTTACAGATTAGATATGATGAGATAGGCAAAAGAGAGAGAAGAGTCTAAGTGATTAGGAGGATTCCAACCTTGGCAAGAGATGGTGAAAATGACTAAGAATCATGATATGAAGTCATATTTAGTTGAGGCTTGTGGTTGGATGATAAGTGATCTTAATAAAGTGATGGGTTTGCTTTCTGAATAGTTATAAGTCATGATAAAATATCTTGGTGAAAGTGTCCAGTGGAAAGAAGAAAGTGAAAAACTGGAGCTAAGAGTAAAAGTAATTGCTAAAAACACAGATTGGAATAAATTCTAGTTATTCCTTCCCTTTCAAAGAAAAACAAAAAAATGGTACTATACCTTTTCTTTCTTCAGTAGTGTGGACATCTTTAAGAGGCAGGGGGAATGATTGTTTACAAGATGTTTGAGATGCTTCAATATTTTGTCAGACATAATGTAATTAAAAAAAAGATAGCTGGATAAAAAAGTAATTGTTGGAGATATTACATTTCATGATTATATCAGCATTCATTTGGGAGAACAATTGGGAATCACTAGTAAATTTTGAGGAAAGGTGCCAGTTAATAAAATTGGTTATTGAAATGTATATTAGAGAATAAACTCTTTGGTATAAAACAAGGAAGTGGAAAGTACCCTTTTACCTTATCTTGAATTGTAAGAGAGTACACACACACACACACACACACACACACAGTTCCCATTCACAAATATGGAAATGAAATTTATGAGGATTGAGTAGAAAAGAATATACAATAGTGAGGAACTTCATTTTTAATAAATTCCCAAGATTTTCTAAAAAATAGAAAAAAAATGACTGGATGACTTGTTTTTTGGGTGTTGAATTTGAGAAGTTATTTATAGATCTTGGATACCAGCCCTTTATCTGTAATGTCATTTGAAAATATCTTGTCCCATTCCGTGGATTGCCTCTTAGTTTTGTTGACTGTTTCCTTTGCTGTGTAGAAGTTTTTAATCTGGATGACGTTCCAAAAGTTCATTTTTGCTTTTGTTTTCCTTGCTTTTGGAGACATGTCTTGAAATAAGTTGCTGTGGCCAATGTCAAAGAGGTTACTGCCTGTGTTCTCCTCTACAATTTTGATGGGTTCCTGTCTCACATTGAGGTCTTTCATCCATTTTGAGTTTATCTTTGTGTATGGTGTAAGAGAATGGTCCAGTTTCGTTCTTCTGCATTTGGATGTCCAATTTTCCCAGCACCATTTATTGAAGAGACTCTCCTTTTTCCATTGGATATTCTTTCCCTCTTTGTTGAAGATTAGTTGATCATAGAGTTGAGGGTCCATTTCTGGGTTCTCTATTCTGTTCCACTGGTCTATGTGTCTGTTTTTGTGCCAATACTGTCCTGTCTTATCACAGCTTTGTAATATAGCTTGAAGTCAGGTATTGTGATGCCCCCAGCCCTGGTTGTCTTTTTCAACAATCCCCTGGCCATTTGGGGTCTTTTTTGGTTCCATACAAATTTTAGGATTGTTTATTCCAGTTTTGTGAAAAATGCCAATGGTATTTTGATAGGGATTGCATTGAAAGTATAGATTGCTCTGGGCAGCATAGACATTTTCATTATGTTTATTATTCCAATCCGTAAACATGGAATGTTTTTCCATCTCTTTGTGTCTTCCTCATTGTTAGTGTATAGAAAAGCAACTGATTTCTGCACATGGATTTTGTATCCTGCCACGTTGCTGAAGTGCTGTATGAGTTCTAATAATTTGGGGGTGGAGTCTTTTGGGTTTTCCATATAAAGTATCTTGTCATCTGAGAAGAGAGAGAGTTTGACTTCTTCTTTGCCAATTTGAATGCCTTTTATTTATTTTTGTTGTCGTCTAATTGCTGAGGCTAGGGCTTCTAGTACTATGTTGAACAAAAGTGGTGAGAGTGGGCATCCATGTCATGTTCCTGACCTTGAGGGAAAAACTCTGAGTTTTTCCTCCATTGAGAATGATATTCACTGTGGGCAGAAGACATGAACAGACACTTCTCTAAAGAAGACATGCAAAAACAGGATTTTGAAGTACCAATTAAAAATAAATAAAATAATAAATAAAAAAGCATAAAAACTAAATCAAATATCCCAAAATTTCAACTCCAGAAATCCTGAATTTAGGATTTGACTGTCTTTGCTGCTAATTTAAATTCTAATCTACTTTACCATGAGGAACACATAGGACATTTTTCCGTACTCTGGGTTATTTGGAACTTACTTAAACATATACAACATGTTAAGTATGTATAATGTCATTTTTTTTTTTTTTGCTAAGCTAGTCATCAAACAATATCTTGTACATAAGAGTAAAACCTATGTTGAAGGGAAAATGCATTTGCTGGTTTCATTTTGGTAAACATTGTAACAGTGCAAATTTTGGTCAGATTATTAATTATCATACTTGCATACAGATTGCATTGCCCTTAAAATCTTTTTAAATTTTGAGAACAAAGCCTGTGAAAAATCAAGGAAATTGAAAGAATTTGAACTTTATTATATAAGACCTACTCTATTCTAGCTCTTAAAATTTTTTAAACAAGTGCTGTGGGAAGCCATTGCCTTTACAAGACTTTTAAGGTGTTTATAGCAAAACATTTTTCCCTGTGATTGAATTTTTCAAAGTACTAAAATACTGTGAAGAAATATGTTTTCCACCAGTTTTATGGCTCCCTAGATGCATTTTCTACAAACCTTGCATCTGCTTGGACACAAGCAGTATTGCAAAAACACACCATGCCATTTGAACAGGGTATATAGCTTTGAAACGGTATGCACAAAGTACAAATGGGAATGTCAATATCATAAGAGTATACAGTTTAAATGCTACTCTTTTATTAAAGTGGACCTGAGTAATTTGTTCCTATTTTATATCTCTATTTTATTAGGAGTATTTTACATATGTGAAAATGCTACTCTTGTGTGTATACTTTTGGCTTCAGTGGGTGGCAGGGAATATAATATTTCTGAAGTTTATGCAGGGGAAGACATAATAGCATAATTGCCCTTTACAATATGTTTTATCCCAATGGAAAGTAAATTAAAAAATAATTATCTGGAACCTGAAAATACAGCTTCTGTATATTTTAAATGTTGGAAGAGCTGACAAAATTTAAAGAGCTATGAAGTGTGTTTAATAGAATTTTGCTAATCCCAGAACCCACATTTTAAGAAAATGGGGGATGATAACATGTATTATAAGTATCCAGATAAGAAAGTATCCTCTGAGAAGTTGTAGCTGAGGCAATAAAGCAATATACACCATTATCCAAACTTAAATAGCATTACTTCATTGCTTTTACACTCTGATAGTTTTTCTTAAAACATCAGACTGTCTCAGAGACAGTGTTAGGTAAAGTTATATGGTTTCTTTTTTTTTTTTTTTTAAAGATTTTATTTATTTATTTGAGAGAGAGAGAATGAGAGACAGAGAGCATGAGAGGGAGGAGGGTCAGAGGGAGAAGCAGACTCCCTGCCGAGCAGGGAGCCCGATGCAGGACTCGATCCCGGGACTCCAGGATCATGACCTGAGCCGAAGGCAGTCGCTTAACCAACTGAGCCACCCAGGCGCCCCTTAAAGTTATATGGTTTCTTAAGTTATTAGTAAACTCTCTCAAGATTCTGTGATAAGATTGTACTTGAGAATCATAGGCTAACTATGGCACATTTCACTATCTGTTATACAGGTATTTTAACTGAAGGTAAGACGGAATCCATTGTCAGTAACCAAGAACAGGAGGTAATTTCAATGTGTAAATATACGGTATTTTCACACTGGAAAAATGCCAAATAGGAACCGAATAATGGTTGGGAGGTGACAGGGGACACAGAGGCAGTAAACAAAGTGATTTTCCCTAGTGAACAATTCAGATTAGGAAATGAGAATCTCTAAGGGAACTGGATAGATATAGCTGCTCAGGGGGTGGAGGCATGTTCCATATCCTCATCCAAAGTGAACATGAAGACAAGTACAGGCCAAATACAGAAATGAATAACATATGGTACTAAACTGAATATAACTGCACTGGAATCAAATGTTATAATATTGATCCTTAAAGCACTTATCCAAATAACTGAATCATTAAAATAGAACAATTTCATAAAATTGCAACCTGGGAAAGAAAGTTTGAATGATTTGTTCAAGTCTGTTTACAAGATATTAGTATTATAAGATTAGATATTAGTTCTTAATTTCCTCTTTATTTCCATTTTTTTCACATTACAAGTGTCCTCTGGCTGAGTTCACAATATTTAAACATTCATACAAATAGAAAATGTTAGATAACTGCATTTAATATTAATTGTTGATTTTTGTTGGGCTTTGTGCAAAGTGAATCTTAAAAATAATTTTTCCTCTAAAGAAATATCATTGACTATGAGTATGTATGGGATAGGATCAGATAGGGAAAGAAAAGAGGAGAAAATCAGAGTGACCTGAACTCTCACTGGAAGGTGAGAGCTGAGAAATTACCCATGCGATTCTGATCAGTTTGTGCAGTTTTAGGGTAATTTAGATTACCGAAATAATTTTTCCTTTTATATTTCAAGCTTTGAAATACATAAATATATATCTGCTTGCAAGCTAATAAAAACATCAAACTCTATTTTGTTTGCATAGACCCACACTCAGTAAAGACATAATCTTATAATAATTCTAAATTTTATGTTCAGTAAATATTTTATATTCTTCATTCAAACTAAAACCCTTATGATAGAAGATGAAAATAAAATCCTCAAGTACTAGGATTATTAGCAAAAGAGAAAAATATCTGCAGTGTTTTTGCTTCAACATCTGCCATTCCATATGGATCCCTAAATATTTGTAACAAATAATGGGTAAAGGAATTTCAACATTAATAAAATAAGTCTGAATTTGCCAGGAAAACTTAAGATACATTTTTCCTGTTTTGTTTTGTTTTGTTTTTCAGTAGAAGGCATACTCTCCTTAAATTTGCATTTCTCCATGTGGATAAAAATGTAGCATAAATTAAATTTAAGGGAAAATATGTGACTTAAATAATGTGAACCTGAAGTCTTCCAACTACCTTGGAACTAATCTGAGGAATTTTAGTTACAAAATTTCATGTTTGTTTTTGTCTGATTGTTAGGAAGACAAAATACTATAAAACCTTAATGAATGATTCCTACATTAACTAAGTCCCTTAATCAATTTACTAGAAGAAATTAAAGAAAAAGAAATTTCATGGACAAATCTTGGAATCAGTGTATACTCGATGCAGTTTTTTTCCCCCTTAAACATTCCATATCTAGAAGGCTATAATAGCTTCAGATCCAGCCAATTTTTACTGAGGATCTACTATATGCTAAGTACAATGCTAGGTACTTCCACTTTAGTTTTCTCAGTTAAAACTCCCACAAACACTCTGGGGTGGTTCTTCCTATTCTAAAATAGGGACATTGAAGTTTATAGATGTAACATGCCAAGATACAGAGAGATCCAGTCATAGTCATTGCATTATGAGTAAAATAGCAGACTCATACATTTTAGGGGAAAGAAGATTTAAAACAAGATAGTGGGGTTATTTGGTGATTGACCCTTGAATAACCATTGAAGTTAAACTGAATGATACATTTGTGAAAACTTTCTAATTGATTAAGATTTTTGGAATTATTTCTCTTTGTCATATGGGCAACCTATAATTGTCTACTGTAATTATTAGAAGAAATCACTACCACAGTCTTCAGTTTACAAGTTTGTGAACTCATTTTAATTTACAGCACAACACCATGCACACCAGGTACTCACTAAATGTTTCTCATAAAAGTCATTGAGTTAGGGGCGCCCATGTGGCTCAGATGGTTAGGCATCTACCTTTGGCTCAGGTCATGATCTCCAGGTCCTCAGATTGAGCCCCACATCAGGCTCCTGGCTGGCTCAGGGGGGAGCCTTCTTCTCCCTCTCCCTCTGCCTCTCCCCCTGCTTGTGTGCTCTCTCTGTCTCTCTTTCTCAAATGAATAAATAAAATCTTAGAAAAAGTCATTAAGTTATTGCATTTAGAAACTCAGTAATTTGAAGCAACATTATAACTAGTTTGGTTGGTATTCTTTGTTCTGGCTAGCAAAAATAATATCTATTTTTACCAAAGCACTCCTGTGGCTTTAGAAGCAATTATGGAGACCAATGAGAAATTGAAACACAGTTCCTTTTTTTTTAATTTAAATTCAATCAGCCAACATATAGTAAATCATTAGTGATACACAGTTCTTACACTATAGCAACTTACAGGCAGAATAGGGAAATAAAGGCACAACCAAATACATAGTAATACATAATAATAAGTAGAAAATGCCATAAAAGAGTACCCAAAATGTGCTTTGAATGTTCAGAGACTAAGACAAATGGATTAAGAATTTATGGGTTACACTGTAGGATTGAATACAATGAAATCACTAAAAAGAATACTGTGTACCATGAATGTATGTTTACAGCAAAAGTATTTCCATGATATACTGTCAAATAAAATAAAGTTTCAAAAATAAGAAAAAGTCATTAAGTTAGATATGAATATTGAAATAGAAGAGAGTAAAATTGAAAGAAGCCCTCCAAACTAATTAGAAATGAAGATGAGGAAGAACAATGTTAAAACATGAAATAAAATGGCACATTAATATGTTCTATTGATGATGTTTATCCCTCCCGCCCCCCCAGCTGTATCCTATAAATTATTATCATTTTAAGGAAAAAGCTTGTTCAATGGACAATGTAAGTTCTCATGGCAATAGACAACATCTAAAAGTAGGATTGTTCATTTGGTGAAAGTTGTTGAATGGAGCATTACTGATAGATGCCTACTTCGTTGATAAAACTTTAGAGATTTTCAGAGAAAAAGCAATCATTTTGATGTCTTAATGCCTCCATTACACGAGAAAGAAAAATGTGAAAATTGCAGTGTTTTGCCCTAATAATTAACATTTATTTTAAAAATTCAGCTTTGTAAAATATTAAATGATTGGTATCAATTTGAACTAGCTAGGTTTACAACAGTGTTGCTATTATGATTGTTCATCTATTAGGAAAACACTTCATAATTTTTATCATAAAAATATGGTACCTTAGTGTCTCAATTTTGTATTTCTTAGCTAAAACAAAAAAATCAGCATATAGTCTCACCAATGTTTGTGTGTGGGCATTCATGCATGCATGTGCATGTTTGTGTGTCTGTGAGACAGAGGAGAGAGTGATAACTAATGACAAAAGAATGTTCTTTTTTCTAAAAAAAAAGATTTTATTTAGTTATTTGACAGAGAGAGAGAGAGAGCACAAGCAGGGAGAACAGCAGAGGGAGAGGGAGAAGCAGGCTCCCTACTCAGCAAGGAGCCCGATGCGGAGCTCGATCCCAGGACCCTGGGATCATGACCTGAACCAAAGACAGACGCTTAACCGATGGAGCCACCCAGGTGCCCCAATAAAAGAATGTTCTTAATTTTCTTCATTGGTATGGTGCTAAAATAAAATATATATATATATACATATATATATATGACTATGCACAGATTATAAATAGGTATAATTGCAGTTATTAGGATATCTATATATAAATGTCACACCTGTATATCTATTAATTTCTTATTAGTTTATAAGAGTTGACAAATTATATACTGCTGTATAGACTATTCTTGCCAGGTTCTCCATAACAGTGTCATTCCGATTTTGAATCATCTTTATTTTTTAATCTTTTTTTTTCCTTATTTTTTTTAAATTTTATTATTATGTTATGTTAATCACCATACATTCCATCATTAGTTTTTGATGTAGTGTTCCATGATTCATTGTTTGCGTATAACACCCAGTGCTCCATTCAGTACGTGCCCTCTTTAATACCCATCACCAGGCTAACCCATCCCCCCAATCCCCTCCCCTCTAGAACCCTCAGTTTGTTTCTCAGAGTCCATAGTCTCTCATGGTTTGTCTCACCTTCCAATATCCCCCCCTTCATTTTTCCCTTCTGGCTATCTTCTTCTTTTTTTTTTTTTTTTTAACATATAGTGTATTATTTGTTTCAGAGGTACAAGTCTGTGATGCAACAGTCTTACACAATTCACAGCACTCACCATAGCACATACCCTCCCCAATATCTATCACCCAGCCACTCCATCCCTCCCACCCCCTACCACTCCAGCAACCCTCAGTTTCTTTCCTGAGATTAAGAATTCCTCATATCAGTGAGATCATATGATACATGGCTTTCTCTGATTGACTTATTTCGCTCAGCATAACGCTCTCCAGTTCCATCCATGTCATTGCAAATGGCAAGATTTCATTCCTTTTGATGGCTGCATATTCTATTGTATATATATAACACATTTTCTTTCTTTCTTTTTTTTTTTAAAGATTTTATTTGACAGAGAGAGACACAGCGAGAAAGGGAACACAAGCAGGGGGAGTGGGAAAGGGAGAAGCAGGCTTCCCACGGAGAAGGGAGCCCAGTGTGGGGCTCAATCCCAGGACCCTGGGATCATGACCTGAGCTGAAGGCAGACGCTTAACGACTGAGCCACCCAGGCACCCCGATACCACATCTTCTTTATCCATTCATCTGTCGATGGACATCTTGGCTCTTTCCACAGTTTGGCTATTGTGGACATTGCTGCCAGAATAACCACTTTCCACCTTTCTTGAATACAGGGAAATAGTATCTAAGGATTAATGCATAGAAATGTGATTTTCCTTATTAAACAATTGCTTATGTTAAATCCTACTTGGAAAATAATTTGTTTTTATCTGTGTAGACACACATTTTTTACTATAGTTTCCTGATTCTATGTTTACAAATAGGTCCCATTATACACTTCTTTTCAGTGCAATGTAAGTTGATATTTAGAATCTCTACATCTATAGAAGAGGCTAGTTGTGTCTTTAATTTCATGCAATTCTTTTTTTTATTTATTTTTTTGATGTAATGTTCTATGATTCATTATTTGTGTATAACATCCAATGCTCATTGCAATACGTGCCCTCCTTAATACAATTCTTAAAGCTGTGAAGATACATACTTAAATTTAGTTATAATTTTGAAATGATTTATTAAAATTGTACAGGCTAGTTTAAAAAGATATTGTGGGGGCGCCTGGGTGGCTCAGTTGGTTAAGCGACTGCCTTCGGCTCAGGTCATGATCCTGGAGTCCCAGGATCGAGTCCCGCATCGGGCTCCCTGCTCGGCGGGGAGTCTGCTTCTCCCTCTGACCCTCCTCCCTCTCATGCTCTCTGTCTCTCATTCTCTCTGTCTCAAATAAATAAATAAAATCTTAAAAAAAAAAAAGATATTGTGATAGGAGGCAATATTAATCATCTTTAAATGTAGCAAAATTTGACCTTTATATAGTCCAGTGGTTTCTCAAACTGTGGTCCCCAAACCGGCAACATCAACTATCAGTTGGACACTTAGAAATTCTAGTAGCCAGGTCCTACCCTAGGCCTACTGAATCAGAAACTTTAGCAGTTGGGAACCTTTAAAAAAACATCTTCAGGACGTTCTGATACATGATAAGGTTTAAGAACTATTGCTGTTAAAGTGCTAGATATTAGTATCTCGTTCCCTTGTGCCTTCCACCAAACCTCTCTAGTCAGATATGCTAAGTCGAAACAACAAAACAAAACAACAACAACAACAGTGATTTTAAAGTTAGCACCTGAATTTCCAGGTCAGAACAATAAATTTCTCTTCCTTATTTGTGCCAAATTAAGAAGAGAGTTTTCTTCTCTAAGTCTTGTACATTTCCCGGCTGAGAAACAAAATGAGAAATCTGCTTTACAGCCTCTGCAATCAGCCAGATGACTGAACCCCTAGTAAGGGTAAAAGTAAGATTATACTGAAACCCTGAGGCCATTTTAAAGATAAAGTCAACATAATTAAACATTATCACCTGGAAAAGTCAGCTAATTGATGGAAACGTGTGCCCTCCCCACAATTTTTCTTAAACACATCTCTTTAAAACATCAGCTTCCTTCCCACTTTACTTCTATGCCCACTTTTGCTTCTTGTTTGTCAATTTCTGATGAAGACTGTTACATTATTACTCCCCATTCAGTTAATATTATCTCTGCAGCCTTTTTCACAGAAGTAGCAAGGGTGGTTTGCTAGAGAAGGGATTTGCACGTGCCTCTGGTACTGTTTAGTTGTTTATATTAGAAATCTTTGTCTGTCTTTCAGTTTTCAGAGCAAATTCTGGTCTATGTATAAAATTTCTTTCCATTCTGGATCCTCACCTTTTTTTTTTTTCTAAATTTCTAAGCTCTAGTAAATATAGATCTACTTTAAAAAAATCAGTCAATTTTACTTTATCTTTGATGCAGTAATACATCATCTCAAAGATGATGGGAAAGTATGTGTGTGAGTCAGAAAGAGTTATATTTTACTATTTTTTGCTCAAAGGACTATGATATGTAGACAAGTTCAATAAATATACAGTAGGCATGTTATGACAACTATATCAACTATTTTTCAAAATTGCAAAATTTTAGTTTGTCCCATTATCTGTATAGTAATCATTGATTTTATTGAAAAGGCTAAGATTTGACCAGAAACTCTGTACCTCCACCCCTTTCTTCCTTCCTCTGACCATATACTTATAAAAATATTTTAAAATTACATATTCATGTACAATCTTGTCTTTTTTTTTTTTAAGATTTTATTTATTTATTTGACAGAGAGAGAGAGACAGCGAGAGAGGGAACACAAGCAGGGGGAGTGGGAGAGGGAGAAGCAGGCTTCCCGCAGAGCAGGGAGCCTGATGCGGGGCTCGATCCCAGGATTCTAGGATCGTGACCTGAGCCGAAGGCAGACAGACGCTTAACGACTGAGCCACCCAGGCGCCCCCAATCTTGTCTTTTTGAATAGAAATAATGGAATCAATCTGATGACTAGAAATCTTACCTCAAGTTTTAAGGTTACCAGTATGCATATCCAAAGTCATTATAAGTGTTGTAGACCCAGGATAGTTAAAATTGTAGATACTGAGAGGACACCAGTAGGAAAATTTTTTTTTTTAAAGATTTTATTCATTTATTTGACAGAGAGAGACACAGCAAGAGAGGGAACACAAGCAGAGGGATTGAGAGAGGGAGAAGCAGGCCTCCCGCTGAGCAGGGAGCCTGATGCGGACCTTGGGATTATGACCTGAGCCAGAGGCAGACGCTTAACGACTGAGCCACCCAGGCGCCCCACCACTAGGAACATTTTAAAAAGACAAAGTTCCCACTTTCAAGAAGAGTATATTGTAGTGAGATAAAATACTTAACAAACATAGTAAATAAATAAGTTACATTATGGATTATTGGTGATAAATTTTCTAGGAAAAAAGAAAACATGTTAAAGGAGTAAAAAATAAGGGTACAGGTTGCAATATTAAATAGGATGTTGTGGTGAGCACTGTGTATTGTGTGAGACTGATGAATCACAGACCTCTACCACTGAAACAAATAATACATTATATGTTAATAAAAAAAGAAATACAAAACTAAGGAAAGTTAAATAGGATGTTTAGTATAGATTTCAATAATAAGATGCCATTTGAGCAAAGAACTAAAGTTGGGGACCCAAAATTAAATTCATGAGAACTATAAAACAAACCTTGTAAATTATTGTATTAGTTCTAAATCACAAGCTTATTAAATTCTTTAGTAGAAGTTCAGTGCAGAAAGATGTCAGTAGCACACCCTCCCACCCCCTCAATTCTGACAGTGAAAAATTTCTCTAGCCATTACAAAATGTCCTTTGGACTGCAAAGTTACCCCCAGTTGAGAAACACTGACCTTGACTTATGAAGTCTCCTCAGACCTTTGATAACTGAAAAACTAATATTGGCTTAATTGAGGGTGAAGCCAGGCTTATCCCATTACTACCTAAAAAAGAATCTTGCCACATGTTTTATGAGGTGTTAATGGATGCTTAGGTGGCCAAATATTTTACTATAGGCTCCTCTCCCACTCCTGGGAATGTTCAATTGCCATTTAATTTATTTAACATACAGTTATTTTGCATTTCCTTTGGGTCAGGCATTGTTGTACGAACTTTACAAATAGTAGCTTATTAGTCTTTATAACAACCTTATGAGATAGGTATTATTATTATCTGAAATTTACAGATGAGGAAATTGAGGCACAGAAAAATTAAGTAACTTTCCCAGGGGCTAGCAAATCACAGAGCAGAGTTTCCAACCTGCACAGTCAGGCTTTGGCATCTTTTGCTCTTCATCACTATGCTCTCAGCTGTCTAAATTAATATGTAACATATGCTTATATTTAGCACTAGCTTTTTAAAGGCTCTGAGTTGTTCTGCTTTAATAGATTTAGCAAATAAAAAAAAGAAAAGAAAACATCATCCCCAGTGATATTTGAATCAGATAAACAACAATTTATTATTATCATTTTAAAGATTTATTTATTTATTTGAGAGAGAGAGAGCATGTGCATGCACAAGGGTGTAGGGGCAAAGGGAGAGGGAAAAAGAGAATCTGAAGCAGATTCCCCACTGAGTGAGGAACCTGACAGGGGGCTGTGTCTCATGACCCTGAAATCATGACCTGAGCTGAAATTGACTGAGCCACCCAGGCACCCCAACAACAATTTTTTTTTAATTTTTTTTAAGATTTATTTATTTATTTATTTTTAAGATTTTATTTATTTATTTGACAGAGAGAGACATAGCGAGAGAGGGAACACAAGCAGAGGGAGTGGGAGAGGGAGAAGCAGGCATCCCGCCTAGCAGGGAGCCCGATATGGGGCTCAATCCCAGGACCCTGAAATAATGACCTGAGCCGAAGGCAGACGCTTAAGGACTGAGCCACCCAGGCGCCCCAACAAATTATTTATTTAGTATAACGATGTCCCATGGAGTATTTTAGACATACTTACATTGAAAAATCATTTGCTGTTCATCCGAAATTCAAATTTCACTAAACACCCTGTAATTTATCTGCTAACCCTTGCTTTACTTAAAACTGTTTATCATTGTTTAACCCAGTTTTTTCAATGCTATTTTGAGGAAGGCACCTTGTTGGTATACCTAATATCTTGGGGAAGTCCACGGGATTTATATTAATGATAGTGGGAACACTTTTCAGCTAGAGTGAATGGATTATTTTTATTTTTTTAAAGATTTTATTTATTTATTTTACAGAGAGAGAGGGAACACAAACAGGGGGAGTGGGAGAGGGAGAAGCAGGCTTCCCGCGGAGCAGGGAGCCCGATGCGGGGCTTGATCCTGCGATTCCAGGATCATGACCTGAGCCGAAGGCAGACGCTTAACCGACTGAGTCACCCAGGCGCCCCATGAATGGATCAGTTTAAATGCTTACTCCAGACTGCAGTGATCTCTCCTTTGAGAGGCACTTGACAAGATATGTCACATGATTTCACACTTAATTGTCCACTTCTATAACTTGTTGACTTTTATTCAAGATGTGTCAGCTCCTTAACAGCAAGGACTGGGTATCATGCTTCTTCCAAACCTTCACTGGATATAATATTTGTTATCAGCATAATATTCTTTCTGAAAGATGACTTATTTCTAATTCATAATTTATAAAGGAACCTGTTATGCCAAATTGGTAATCTAAGGATCCAGAGCAAAACAGGGCCATACTAGTTTTAGTAGTATTGTATCTCACTTTCTCAGGCTGGTGACCCTTCACCCTTTTGCTACTAGTTTTTGGTTTTCATTTGTCAGCATTATTTCTTTTCACATCTCCCTAAAGAAATGTAACAATTTGGGCATCAAGTTTTTCTTTTCCACATTTGGTAAGGGCAACATTTGAGTTGTTGTTCAACTCAGACCATGAACGCTTCCTTATATTCATGAAAGTCACATCATTACACAGCAGTTGGTCATTTTGTTATTATTCCTCAGTTTGGAAGAGAGAAGCAGGTGTCTTGCTTGTGCCAAATGTAATACTGACAGCACCAACACAAGAAAGTCTCTTGAGCAGCTGTACTTAGGGGAAAGCACTCAAATAAAATAGTGAAATATGATTTATTTGGTAAAGAATAAAAACTGATGACCTGATGGCAGGTGGCTGCATTTTCCCACTGCCAAGTGAGTCAGTGTTGTTAATTTTCCCATCCTGTATTACAATCCTCAAAGCCCAGAGGAAAGAGGAAACACTGAACTCCATGAAAAAGTGGGAAAATAAGCACTGCATTCATATAGGAAGTCTCTAGCAGTCTTGATTTTCATTTTGGGGGGACTTTTTCATTCTGAGCATTTACCATTTGTTTATCTTTTTTATACAAATAAAGTTATTGTCAACTTTTACATCTATTCATCTGGGCCCTGAAGAAGAAATCAAAATTAAGAGCTTGTTCTGCAAATGGATTCCCAAGTATAGCAAGTTTAACAAACAGGCTCAATAAAAGCAGTCTCCACTTCTCTTGAATAAATGACGAGGTTGCTCATGTCCTCAGCTAGATTTAGCAGTTGTCCTATCTTTATCTTTTAGTTTATACCATTGCATTTTGTGTGTTGATAAAGATTTTAATATACACATTTTGAACACCAGCCTTTTAAATCAAAGTGCTCAGTCAAAACCCTTTCTTCCTGGCTTACAAAGAGAGGAATTTAGCTGACAGTCTATGGTTCTAGTACTTGTCCATATTTAATTTCATTGCCAATTAGGATTTCTCAAGCCTCCTGAATAAATTCCTACATAACAGTGAATGTCTTTTTTTTTTTTTTACAGTGAATGTCTTTAAACTCTGAGCAAAATGTCGATGTCATTCAGATGTGAAGACCTATTAAAAGATTGAAATAGATTTCTAATGCATTTATTATACATTTTTGTAGCATGTGATTTAAATCAGAAAAAAAAGACAAATGGTTTGACATTTTTCACTCATGTACACCAAAATATAATATGCTTCGACTAGCTTTTGGCTATTATGGACCTTAACATGCAATGTGACCTTGGTCTGAAAAAGCATGTTTGGTTAGCACAGAAACTTAATCATAAGAAGTCATAAGTAGAATCCTTCTTCTTTACTGCCCTTTTCTAGGTCTAGGAAATTTATTGCTTGTGGGACAGATAGGATATGAACAATGGGCCAAATAGAGTCCAGGGTTATCTCATCTGTGTGAAAACTGCTGGTGAAAATCGATGTGACCTCTGCTACACTGTCATCCCAATTCCCACCCTCTGTGTCCTATTTGTCTTTTGGTAGAAGCTTAGATCTGTGTGCTGTCTCTATGTGTCTCTCTTGGGCCAGATTATCAAAATGAATCATAGCCTGCATACCTCTTATATTTCTATTTATTTTCCTGGTGTAGACTAGGTCCAATGAAATATGATTCTTTTTGCATTTGATCCTCACTGCGGCAAGCAACATCTAATTCAACTGTGTCCATCTCTTTAAAGAAGAGTAATGCTATTTTGAAACTTCAATCTACTGTACAGCAACATTACAATCCATAGACCATGCAACCTGTCTTCATAGTCAATAGTAATTTTCCTTTCAGCCAATTCAATGGCATTTATTTCATCTCCAAATAGAAGACTTCTGGGAATTTTAATGTAGTTTTAATTTTGTTTTATGCATACTGAATATATTGCTTTCATTTTTGGGTACCTTGTTTGTAGAACACCCCTCAGATTCTTACCACTGAGATTACTTGTGTATAGAGTGATATATAACAAAGAATCCATTAATTTTAAGAACTCTGCCCCCATACAAAATGTTTATTCAGGGGAAACATTGTATTCTCTCTGAATCAGCAGGATGTCAATGTTCTAACTTTGTAGCAGTTCATTTTGTAAAAATAGATCTTCCAGGCTACATAAATTCATACTTTAAGATTTATAAACATCAATACAAAGGTGTAAAACCTCCCCAGCTATTATCAATAAATCAGTATTCTATAAACTTGTCATGTGTAGAAAACAAAATACTAGCTAAATATAGACTTCAAACAATACAAATAAGACATAATATTGCTTGGTTAGGTGTTAAGAAATGTGCTTTATAAGCATTAGAGATGATGCCTAAAACATCTTAGAATTTAGGGTTTTTTTTAGAATTTAGTTTTTTAATGACATATTTCAAATGTTCCAAATTTGCAGTTGAAATAGATCACAGAATTCCTGATAATGTGCTCATTCCCTCTGGAATACTTCACCTCTTCCAAAAATACCACTGGCAAAAAAGAAAGGAAGGAAGGAAGGAGGGAAGGAAAGAGTTTAGGGTTAATTTTACAAGGGAATTGTACAAAACACATGCATCATGCATTTATAATCAAAAATTATTTTTAAGGTTTTATGAAAAAAACAATTCCTAAGAATACGTTCATTATAGCTTCCTGTGCTAAAAGAAAATTAACAGGTTAATTTATACATTTTATTGAATTCTTTAAGACCAATAAACAAATGCTTTTTATAACATTTTGGATTCAAATAATATGAAACTGTTAATTCTATAAAATAATTGTTCAGCATTTTTTATCCATATAGATTTTGGAAAATTGGAACTTGTAAAAAAAGAAATTGGAAATGGTGATCTCTATTAAAAGCATTTTATTTCAGAGATAATGCTGTCCCGTTAAAAATCTCACAGAAGGTTTCCACAATTCTATGCCACAGCTTCCCATTCAGTAAATGGGGCAAACCATTTGCTATGGAGCAAACCATGACTATGAAATCTGTGTGGTTCAAGACTCTGCATACTACATGTATAGGCTGCTTGCAATTGAAAAATTAGCTCTAACTATATGATAAATCCATATTCTTATCCCTACTGGAACCAGAACCAATAGCTAAATTTTTGTGAAAATTGGTTAGGTCCAGATTCAAGCCTAGGGTTTTTTTTTTGTTGTTTTTTGTTTTTTTTTCCTTGAATTGCTCTCACAATATATAGGGTCACTGAAAATTTTTTTGACTAAGGAGATGCATATTTTCAAACTTTGCTTGTGCCCAGTTACCGAAATGAAGAGACTGTAGTGAATAGAGTAATTTTGTTTGAGGTGCTATGATTCACCCCATCATGCACTGCTGTTGAAGCCATTTAAAAATACCAGGGTTTGAAAGATACAGATATAGTAAAATGAAGGGGCACCTGCACCCCAACATTCATAGCAGCAATGTCCACAATAGCCAAACTGTGGAAGGAGCTGAGATGTCCTTCAACAAATGAATGGATAAAGAAGTGGTATATATATACAATGGAATGTTACTCAACCATCAGAAAGGATGAATACTTACCATTTACATCGACATGGATGGAACTGGAGGTTATTATGCTAAGTGAAAAAAGTCAATAAGAGAAAGACAATTATCATATAGTTTCACTCATATGTGGAATATAAGAAACAGTGCAGAGGACCTTAAGAGAAGGGAGGGAAAACTGAATGGGAAGAAGACAAAGAGGGAGACAAACCATGAGAGACTCTTAATTATGGGAAAGAAATTGAGAATTGCTAAAGGGGAGGTGGGTAGGGGGATAGGGTAACTGGGTGATGGGCACTAAGGAGGGCATGTGATGTGATGAGCACTGGGTGTTATATACAACTGATGATTTGTTGAACACGACATCTGAAACTAATGATGTGTTGGCTAATTGAATTTAAACTAAAAAAATTACCAGGTTTTGGGGGTGCCTGGGTACCTCAGTTAGTTAAGTATCCAACTCTTGATTTCAGCTCTGGTCATGATCTCAAGGTCATGAGATTGAGCCCTGTGTTGGGCTCTGTGCTAGGTCAGGAGTATGCTTGAGATTCTCTCTCTCACTCTTCCTTTGCCCCTTCCCTCCATTCTCTCTCTTTCTCAAATAAATAGATGAATTAGAAAAAAAAAGAATACCAGGATTTGTTTGGCTACCTTCTAAGATTATTACTTTGTAGCAGTTTATTTTTACCTATGTCAAAAATGTCCCAATTTATAATTGCAGGGAAAAAATTGCTGTCTGGTTCGTACATCTAACATAAAAAATGTCCAGTCAGAATTCAAGTACATAGTCAAGTAGTTAGCTTCTCAGTGTAAAAGAAGATTATTTTTGTAATTAGATATATCTGTTTAAAACATCTTATTAAACAAAAATTCTATTGGTGTCTCTTTATCTGAAACTAAGAGAGAATCTTGTTAAAGTAATGAGAATGTGGGAGAAGATAATATAAAAATAAAAGGGGAGAAAAGATACAACTTGTGTTTCTATACCACAGGTAATATTTTTTCATAAGTAGTATTCTTCAAAATAAAAGTTAACACTGGAAATAATCTAAATGCCTGTCAGCTAGTGAATAATTAAACAAAAAAAACCAATGTATCCATGTAATGGAATACTTTTCAGCAATAAAAAGGAAGAAACCACTGATACATGCTACCACATGGATGAAAGTCAAAAACATGCTAAGTAAAAGAAGCCAGACATAAAAGACCACATATTGTATCTATCTGTGTAAAATATCCAGAAAAGGCAGTCCTATAGAGGCAGAAAGTAGATTAGTTATTGCCAAGGGCTGGAGGGTGGGAGAAGGACATTAACTGTAAATGGGCATGAGGGGTATTTTGGGGTGATCAAGATGTTCTAAGATAGATTTGCGATGATCGTTGCACAACTGTGTAAATTTACTAAAAAACATTGGAATGTACACTTAAAATAGGTGAATTTTATTGTGTATGAATTATACTTTGATAAACCTATTAAAGAATGGAGGTGATAGATAATAGATGATAGATAGATAATCAGTGATAGATGACAGATTTGAAAAGGAAAAAAAAAACAGTGTATGCTTTACAAGGAGGGGATTTGATTAATTTATAGGTATTCATAAACATATCATAAATGTGTTTCTCCAAGTCTCATGCCTCTTTAGCAGTAAATGTCGTTTCATTTTCACTGATTATTTACTGAAACATTTATTTTAAGAAACTAGAAGCAGCTGGGGAATAAGTATAACTTCCAATTAAGAGTTTTCCATCATCTAGTTTTACAAACAAAATATTTATAGATGCTATAGAGGTAAAGGAAACACAGTGAAAATTTTGACCTGTTAATTTGTGAACATTCTGATATAATTTTGTTTTTTCCAGAAGAAGTACCATTTCAAATTCCAATGATGAAGACACCCTTGGACAAGATCCAACTGACTCCTGGGCAGGCATTGCCTCCTGGATTCCCTGGACCGTTCATTTTTGCTGATAGTCTGTCCTCCGTGGAGACTCTGTTGACCAACATTCAGGTCAACAATATTTCTATAAACAAAATAAATGTAATACAAGACATTAGCATCTACATTAATTATTTCAGATTTGAGAAACTAAAACAGATAAGATGAACTGCATGTCATTTGCTGTACTTTGACAGGGCCTACTGAAAGTGGCTTTGGATAATGCTCACATCCAGGAGAAGCAGATTCAACAAGAAAAAAAGGAACTACGAATGGAGCTCTATAGAGAGAGAGAAATTAGAGAAAACCTTGAAAGACAACTCGCAGTTGAGCTTCAAAGCAGAAGTAAGTTTAACAAGTTCAATTACAGAATAAATATTTTGTTATAGATATTCTCAATAGTAGTAGAAATATTCTCAGGGATAGCTTGGAACTACTGAAAAAAATGACAAGCTAAGAATCAAATACTGTGTGTAATCCACTTGGTAAGATATTTATGCTATTTCTCTTTATTATTAAAGATAATGAAATAGATCTGGACTTCAGGCCAGTTGCAGATTTGGAAAATAGGAATATTCTTAGTTTTCTCACAATTTCACAAAATACCCCTGGATATAGTTAATCTAATAATTTCTTATAGATGAAATGCTTAATCTTTGCCAAGAACAGTGCTAGATTCTGGGGATTTAAGATAAATAAAACTCAGTCTCTATCCTTGAGAGATTTACATTTTAGAGGGCTAGCACAACCAACCAGTTAATTTCAAGACAAAGTGGCAAGAACAATGATGCACAGTATATATGGTTATATAGAGAAGGGGTAGTTAGTTCAGCTTGGTGGGGGAGTGAATGATTGAGGAAGGTTTCCTGATGCTAATACTTGAATCTGAAGATCAGTAGGCTAAGAAAGGGCATGAGAGTATCTGAGCGATTTGGACATTCTAGATAGAGGTATCAGTGAGCATAAGCATGAAGGCAAGAAGCCTCATACATTGACAACTATAAAGTTTGTTATTACTATGGCTCTGAATTTTATGAAGTGAACTGTAAGAGATGATGGAGAAAGATGAGGGTAGAAGCTAAACTGTAAAAGACATTTTTAACCATGTAAAAGATTAGCTTGGATTTTGTCTTATAGGTGATGGGAAGTAGTCAAAGATAAGCAGGGGGCATGATCTGGTCTGATTTAAATTAGACCACTTTGGTATTGGGAATAGATTAAAGAGGGCTTGGAGTAAGACTAAAAACAAGGAAATTATGTAAAATAAGTTTGCTCCTGGCAGTGGTGGTGAGGACTGAACAAGGATTGCATAAGGAAGGATGGACACAAAAGAGAGAGAATGGAAAATTAATGTTCACAAATAGAATAACTTTCCAACCATGGGTAGACATTAGATTATGTACAGATATGGGTAAAGAGATTAGTTCATATCAAAACCAGAGAAAATTTAAAACTTCACTTCAGCTAATAATTTCCACCTTTTCCTTACATTTACCATAAATTACTAAACATCAACAAAAGTGATGACTGTGAATTTCAACTTCTTCTCTTCTCTGCTTACTCTTCTATGGAAGGGTCACTAAGTAAAAATTCAATAAAATAATTAAAGAGTGGGAAGGAGAGGCAAAGAAAGGGAGAGAAAATCCACAAGGTAGATAATGTCTCCTTAAACAAGGAAGAATAATTCCAGTTGAGTGAAATCCACTAATTTTTCATTATTTCAAAGTAGTATATTATATTCCAAAAATTTTGGCAAGTAATTGAAAGCTTACTGTATATTTTCCTTAAGGCCTGGGAATCACTGTTAGTCTGGTTCAAAATATAAATTCAGTCACTGCATTTAAAAATAATTAAACCTGTTTAAAAAAAATCTTTTTTAAATTTAATTTTATTTTATTGTGTTATGTTAGTCACCATACAATACATCATTAGTTTTTGATGTAGTGATCCATGATTCGTTGTTTTTGTATAACACCCAAAAATAAAATCTTAAAAAAATGGGGGGTACCATGGGGTGTTGGCTCAGTTGGTAGAGCATGTGACTCCGATTTCAAGGTTGTAAGTTTTTTTTTTTTTTTTTTAGATTTTATTTATTTATTTGAGACAGAGAGAATGAGAGACAGAGAGCATGAGAGGGAGGAGGGTCAGAGGGAGAAGCAGACTCCCCGCTGAGCAGGGAGCCCGATGCGGGACTCGATCCCGGGACTCCAGGATCATGACCTGAGCCGAAGGCAGTCGCTTAACCAACTGAGCCACCCAGGCGCCCTCAAGGTTGTAAGTTCAAGCCATACATTGGTTGTAGAGTTTACATAAATAAACAGACAAATAAATAAAATCTTAAAAACAAAAGAATTAAACCTCTCCTTATCTTGCCAAAGTCATTAAATACTATTAAGTAAAAGTTAATTAGTCTTTTACAGTTTAGAAAAAAATCATTTATTTCTGGCATTTGGTATGCAAAATATATTATTATGATTAACAGTCATAAAAACACATATTTTTAGTAGAATAATTTTTATACTAAAGAACCTAATAATCATATGTTAAATATAATAACATTCTCAGATTGACTTCTGCATATCTACTATATAGAATAAAAATGGCTTCTAAGTTTTAGGGTTGTGCTCATACCAATTTCGGTTTATTAACTTCTCATAGACTCTTCAGGTCTATCTTTATAATTATTATCACAACTATTGTCTTTTAAAGAGGACTAGACATGGTAGGGGAGCCTGGGTGGCTCAGTTGGTTGAGCATCTGCCATTGGCTCAGGTTGTGATCCTGGGGTCCTGGGACCGAGCCCAGACTTGGGCTCCCTGCTCAGTGGGGAGCATGCTTCAACCTCTTTCTCCCTCTCCCTCTGCCCCTCCCCCCATCTCAAGCTCTTACCCTCTCCCTTGCTTATGGCTCATGCTCTACCCCCCACATGCTTTCCACACCCCTCTCATGCTCTCCTCCCATGCCTGCTCCTGCTCTCTGTCCCCAGCTCATGCTCACTTGCACTCTCAAGTAAATAAATAAAATCTTTAAGAAAAATAAAAATAAAAATGGCCTAGACATGGTAGATGCAGTATTTTATCTACTATCAAACTTATTCTGAAGTATTTGTATGTAATAAATGTGGCATATTATGATCTAATAATAATACCACTGCTACTACCATAACATATCACATTATCACTACTACTATCATTACTGCCACTACTACTAGTACTACTACTACTGGCTAATGCTTATCAACTTGCTCTGTGCTAAGCACTGTTTTTCACATTTATTTACAATGACTAGCATAATTATAGGAACCTAATCTGTTATCCTCATTGATTTAGAAAAAAATTATGTACTTCATCTCTGTAAACCTCAGTATCATCATCTATTCCAATAGTTGAACTGGATAATCACTTAAAATCCTTTCTAGTCCCTAAATATCTCATATCCAGTATAACCAACTTTTTATGACAAAGGGTGAACTCTTTATCTGAAGTCATATGATTGAAAAGAAAGAGGGGGGGCAAAGATACAAATGTAGGGATCCAAAGGGGTACGTGCACCCTGATGTTTATAGCAGCAATGTCCACAATAGCCAAACTGTGGAAAGAGCCAAGATGTTCATCGACAGATGAATGGACAAAGAAGAAGTGGTATATATATACAATGGAATATTATGCAGCCATCAGAAGGAATGAGATCTTGCCATTTGCAATGACGTGGATGGAACTGGAGGGTATTATGCTGAGCGAAATAAGTCAATCAGAGAAAGACATGTATCATATGACCTCACTGATAGGAGGCATTCTTAGTCTCAGGAAACAAACTGAGGGTTGCTGGAGTGGTGGGGGGTACGAGGGATGGGGTCGCTGGGTGATAGACATTGGGGAGGGTATGTGCTATGGTGAGCGCTGTGAATTGTTTAAGACTGATGAATCACAGACCTGTACCTCTGAAACAAATAATACATTATATGTTAAAAAAAAAAAGAAGATAGCAGGAAGGGAAAAATGAAGGGGTGGGAATTGGAGGGGGCGACGAACCATGAGAGACTATGGATTCTGAGAAACAAACTGAGGGTTCTAGAGGGGAGGGGGTTGGGGGGATGGGTTAGCCTGGTGATGGGTATTAAAGAGGGCACATACTTAATGGAGCACTGGGTATTATACACAAACAATGAATCATGGAACACTACATCAAAAACTAATGATGTAATGTATGGTGATTAATATAACATAATAAAATAAAATTAGAAAAAAGAAAAAGAAAGAGGGGGCAATTGATCTTATGGTTAAAAGTAACAACTCTCCTAGTATATAGAAAGAATAGTAATTATATATATGTAAATATTATATAAAAACATAGTTTTGTGTATATATGTATATTTAGAATTCCTATTTTTTTTCCAATTAAAAACCTAGATATAGTCCCAGAAAAAATGTTCAGTATATAGTACATCCTAAATAAATGATAGTTATTATTATTTATTTATATAATTTAAAGTAATATGCTGATGCTGTGGGATTGTTGAGCACAACAGTCAAAAGAGAATTCTTGAGATGTTTTACAGTGCAACTTAGTAAGTTTATTTAAGTAGCATGGGGATAGGACCCATGGGCAGAAAGAGCTGTACTTTTTGCTGTATGAAGCTGGTGGTTATACGCTTAGTGCTCAAAAGGGAGGGGATGTGCAGGGAGTATTACATCATAAATGTCTTCTTTAAATAACAACTCATAAAACTGCTTTCATGATATTTCTCTGGTGCTTATCATTCAATTCATGGTAACTATCAGTGAGGTTTACAGGCAGTCATGAGACCCTTTAAGAATGTAGCAATTAGCACATAAGTGATCCTTATTGAAACAATGCAAGCTACTTAGGTCAGTCTTTTGAGCTAAAGGTGCACATTTTTTTGCTTCTCTCTTCACTGTGACATTGTTTGTAATATACGTAATCATAAATTTCAAGGGAATCAATATATAGAATGTTTTTGAGCCGATGATTTTACCAGAAGCAAAATTTTGTATTATTAAGGACATTAAATTATACATTAATTTGAATAATCTAGATTTCTGATTTAAATAATTTGTTAAATGCTTTATATGAATGGTGATAATTAGGTATAATTAAAATAGTAAAATATTTTTATGTTGAACCTCATTTAATAATCTTTCATCAAAAAATAACAGAACCCAGGGGTGCCTGGATGGCTCAGTCAGCTAGGTGTCAGATTCCTGGTTTTGGCTCAGGTCATGATCTTGTGGGTTGTGAGATAGATCCTGCACTGAGTCTCTACACTTAGTGGGGAGTCTTCTTGAAGATTCTCTCCCTCTGCCCCTCCCCCTCAAAATAAATAAATATTTTAAAAAGTAACAGAAACCATATTTTCTCAGTGTCTTTTTTTCAAGTTTTGCAATTTTGTTATTACCTCAGACTTCTGAATTTTTGTTTCACATAAACATAAATTTACCTGGGTAAATTATTCTTTTCAAGTTGCTGAAGGTCATTTATGTGAAAGACCTTGAACTGTGAAATAAATGCAAATGAAACTTAAATTAGCATCATAATTAGTTCAATAAAATATTTTAATTATATGTAAACACTTTTAACATGTTTAAAATTTTTAATTTTACATGTTTCTTGAATGTTTTTCTATTGTCACAATGAAAATATCTCAATTTTTAAAAACTGATTCAGAAAGACTATGAAGATTGGTATACTTAAAACCCTGCTATGAACCAATATATTGCAGGTGTCCAATAATTCTATCTAAGAAATTATCAAATATTTAATGCTATCATTACAAGCACGTAGTTAGTGAAAGTAGAAAATAATTTTCTACCACTACTACCACTGCCATACAAATGTATGTTTATTATAAAGCATATGCACTGGAAAGGTGAAAGCAAAAAGAAGCAAATTGTATGATTGAACATCTGATTGAATCTAATGAGAACTGGAACCAAAAGAAGCTAATGATATGATTTGTGTCTCTTTGTATCTGTATCTATGGTTTATAATCCACCCAAACTGGCAACTGTTGGCCGAAGTTTTGCCAACCATTTACTTTTTCATGTTTTAGCTACCATGCAAAAGCGTCTGAAGAAGGAGAAAAAAGCCAAAAGAAAATTGCAGGAAGCCTTGGAATTTGAATCAAAGCGCCGGGAACAAGTGGAACAAGCACTTAGGCAAGCCACTAGTAGTGACAGTGGCCTGAGGATGTTGAAAGGTAATGTCAGATTTGGACTTTCACACTCAAGGTACACAAAGAAAAAAACCCGATTTAAAAAAGAGAGAGAGGGAGAAGAAAGAGAAAGAAAGAAAGAAAGAAAAAAAGAAAGAAAGAGAAAGAAGAAAGAAAAAGAAAGAAAGAAAGAAAGAAAGAAAGAAAGAAAGAAAGAAAGA